>NW_027176572.1:522486-787486 GCF_023349555.1 Cebidichthys violaceus
ACTCACCATTTTGATAACTTTTCATCATAAAAGGTCTTTAGATCATCTTGACCAAATTTGAAGTTGATCGCATAAATTCTGTAGGAGGAGTTCGTTAAAATACAAAGCCTGAAAATGGCGAAAATTGCCTAAAAAATTCATAAAATGGCCAAATTACTGTAGAGTCCCCTAGTGGTTGAATATAATGAAAATGTCAGGGTATGCAATGTAGCGATGCAATGTAGCGATGCAATGTAGCGATATGCTGCGAATGTCGTGATGATAATCCAAATGATTTTGACGTTATGTGTATTATTGTACAAAGCCACGTCCCTATTAAGTTCATTGGTCCATATCTTCGAAGCACAATGATATATCAACAAGCTTTTGATAACTTCTGATGAGATTGATTCAATGATGATCCACAGAAAATGTGGTAGCAATCGGACCCAGCGTTCAGGAGATCGCAAAAAATTTTTTTTTTCACAAAATTCAAAATGGCGGACAATTTTGGTTGGCGGGGTCTAGGGGTTTGATAGACTTTTTTGTAGAGCAGATGGAACTGGACACGTGTGTTGCATTTCAAGTCAATCGGACATACGGGGTGAGGGGCGTGGCCTTTGAAACTTAAAATCAACTGTAGGGGGGCGCTATAGAGGGCTTTTTTCATACCCAAATGCGAGACCCCTAAATATCAAATTACCAGACCCGGTATGCATAAAACCTTTGAAGTTCCTTTTGCTGGTTTTGGATGACACATGCTTGACCCCTATAGCTTCTTGAAGCTTTACCACCATGTAGGCCTGTACAGAAACACATTTTATTTACACATACTATAGTATAGTATGTGTAAATAAAATGTCTCTATACAGTCAATATTGTATAGTTACTATACAGTCTCTATACAGAAACACATTTTATTTACACATACTATTGTATAGCATGTGTAAATAAAATGTATAGAGACTGTATAGTAACTATACAATATCGACTGTCTCTATACCGAGTCCTGACTAGAATCCCCAGCTATTTAGTTCAACTGCAAAACCCCTGCAGTAGCACTTGTTTTTGCAGTTGCAGCTCACCGCATTGACAATGTTCACAACCCACTGCAAAGTCACCTGTGTGTGTGTGTGTGTGTGTGTGTGTGTGTGTGTGGGGGGGGGGGGGGATATAGCAACAGCTACTCTGAGAAGGGTAGAGAGGATAGAAATACTGCACATTGAGACAGACGAGGAAAGAAGCAGAATGAAAAGAGGAGACCAGAAGAGGAGAGAGGCAAAGACGAACAAAGTAGATAAGCCCGGAGAATAAGTGAGAGAGGGTTCAGGCAGAGTTCAGCCTCATTAATAAGTGATCGCAGTCGGCGGCGGCTCGACTCCAACATGTCAATAACGCAGAGGAGCAGCTCTCGTTGCCCCCCCCCCTCCCCCGGAGCAGGAAATTATGTTGACAGAATGAAAATAAGGCGACGTCCTTGCATTCGGGGCACTGTTTCTTCTCTCCCTTATTCGCTTCTGATTTTGACTTTAAAATCCCTCTGTTGGGATCCACCAGTTTGTCCTCTCTGATCCGACACACTTGTGTGTGTGTGTGTGTGTGTGTGTGTGTGTGTGTGTGTGTGGTGTGTGTGTGTGGGGGGGGGGGGGGGGGGGGGGGGGGGGGGGGGGGGGGGGGGGCGGCTGCCCGCTGCTCGTCTTCCTCGGTGGAACATCTGAAGAGTTTCAGTACGAGATGTCTCGCCCCTTTGGGAAGAAAAAAAATTGCCGCCCACTCGCAGCCCTACCGGGTACGAGGCGAGGCTTGATGTCGCACGATAAACACGGTGAGTCATCTGCAGACCCCTCTGCTCCTCCGCCGTCTCTAGTCGAGAGGACGGAGGCGTCGGTGATTTCGGAGCGTTAAACTGATGAAGTAATTCTTAATTTTAGTCAACTGCTTGGCCGTCTGACAGCTGGCTGCGTGTCCAGAGGCGCTGCTCTATTAGAGAGTTTTAGGGAAAGAGAGTTAGGTGTGTTTTTAGCTTCCTGAAACACAGCGCTGGAGCGGGACCCAAACATGGCAGCCCACTCACAGCGACTGCGTTTACACACACACACACACACACACACACACACACACACACACACACACACACACACACACACACACACACACACACACACACACACACACACACACACACTCATTTTCCATTTATTCAGAGTATGACATGATTCTGAATTTGATATGGCTCATGTAAATTAATTAGGCCTTTTTCTGGAGCATTTTCTGATTAAAACATGTGGGATATGCCGATATTATTCAGGTTTTAGGGAGCGTTCTTTGGACACATACATACAGCACATTCAGAATATGCGTCTCAATTTGGGTTTTTATGGCACTTTGAGACACACGGCCTCCTTCCTGTTTACGACCAGCTCTGTGTTAAAACACAAACTAACTGGAGTAGAGATGCATGTCCAAAAGAAAAGTCCACATTTAAGGTCTGAAGGAGAAACACACTTTCAAACATTGTGAACGACTTGGATATCAACACGTTTTTGCGCAAAATATCACAATGCCGACCTTTTTCAAGAAGGTGGTTGAAGGACGGAAAGAAGGGAGGCTGAGTTCACACGGTCCAACAAGTCCTCCACCGCCGGAAAAAACCCCAAATGTTCGGGGCATCGACCCGTCAAACAGACGTAGGAGTCACTGGCTCCTATAATCGGTAATGAGGATGTGTCATGGGGTCGTTTTACGTTAATCTGAATATGCACGGCTGCATGTCAACGGGAATATTAGTGGAATAATCATTTTCATTACCCATGTGAACAGCTTATTAGGAATATTGTCTTATAAGGGCAAAAAAAAAAACGGAATATTTTTTGCACGTAAACAAAGTCAGTGAGGACTCATCTCCATTCTGGGGAATGTTATCTGTTTGTTGTTTTTAGGTTTGAACTTTGCCATATTTCATGGTTAGCCATGCTGATCATGCTCCGGCAAAGATGCACATTAATGGTTCTGCAGACCTTTGCAAACTCATATGAGGAGGCCGTTTGAAACAGAAAAGATAATATAGGTAAAGATGTCCTCGACATCGGAGCGAGTAACGACTTCTCCTTGAGCGAGACTCTTTTCCATAATGTGGTCAGACACTGGTAATAACAATCAGAGCCCGTAGCGCCATTCTCGTAAATGACGGTGCCAGCTTGCGTCGGTAGTATCACACCGCAGCCCTCGAGTGTCCCTACTAGTCAGTTAGACACAAAAACATGGGAAAATGGGGAAAAATATCAAAGTTTCTCTTTACATTTGGTGTTTATATTCACAACACCTATAACTTCATTTAGGAAAAACTCCATATGAGCTAAATAACTACCGTTAAATCCTGGTGAACGACAACGCGCCCCCAAAAAAAGTGACGCATCACATTTTATTATTATAGTCGCTAGATTATGAGAAATTAAAATCAAGATTATTTTGCTGGTTATATTATAACAGTTTGATTTGATAAACTGCACGTTTCAAAGCTGATTTAATAAAAGTGTTTGTGGATGATTGTGTGAAACTTTAAAACATGGAAACTGCTCCAGCCTCATGTTGGACACTGCCGTTGGATTATTCTTGTGAAAACACATGAACAGTGTGAAACATGTCACTTCCTCTGTTTGAACAGACTTTATTTATTGGCATTTTTAACCAGAACAGGTGTGAAACCGATCAACACTCTCAAAAAGCAATGGATTATACAGAGCGGCAGCAAACACAGTAAATGAGCAGGTGTGTGTGTGTGTGTGTGTGTGTGTGTGTGTGTTTTTGTATGACACTCCACCACGCAGTTGGACAAATGAATGGTTTAAACCTGGAGAATAAACACCAGCTTTAGGTTGGATGTTGATTGTGTGGTTTTTGAGTGACAGATCTGAAAAAAAAGGCAGAAATACTTACGAGAGCTCGGCGAAGTCGGTCATCTGGATTTTAGCCCTGCGAGCCAGGATCTCCATCAGGTGGAGGCCCTCGTCTGTCTGGAGTCCACTGATGATGAAGAGGAGGAGGAGGAGGACAGGAAGAAATGAGGGGATGGGGAGGTTTGAAAAGGAAGGAAAGAAGGTAAAGAAAGAGAGAGAACAGAAATTAAACTAAACTCATCCCAAAGATTAAAACCAAATTCTTAGCGCTTCTTCAGATTTATGCTCTTAGAAATAAGGGTTCCAAAAGGGTTCTTACCCAGAACAATTTGCTACTGAAAACCCTTTTTTGAAGAAATGTTTTTTCAAGGGTTCCGTTAAGAACGCTTTTCATGTAAAGAAGGAGCTTTTCAAAGATCCTCGAAGTCCACAGAACCACAAAATCGGTGGTTGTGCACCATTATTGTTGTGGGTTGGGCTGCACCACATCATCCCCCGAACTTTAGCAGCCTTGTGAGGAACCCTGGGTGGGTTTCAGATGAAACCCATGGTATACAAAGAGGCTTTGGTAGAACTCCCTTGGTGATTTTAGCACCCTAAAGGCCTTTAAACACCGGGGGCTTGACCGTAATTTCATTTCAGCGGTCATATACATAAAGGTACATAATAAAATGTCACCTTCAGGGGTAGTGGGCCGCTGTGAAGCCACTCGGGGTTCCGTGTCTCGCTCAAGAACACTAGACATACAGACAGGGACGCGGATCCAACCAAATCTATGCTCGATGCCTTTAGTTTAGAAAAAACAACCTTGCTCCACAAAAAAATAAAATAAAAGGTGTTCTTTGTTGAAAGTACCCATGATAAAAACAGATAAAAAAATATGTTAACATGCAAAAAAAACCTGCATGAAATGCTCTAGGTGTGTAAAAGCGTTAGGGTCCACAGAGGGTTCTGGGTGAAACCACTACACCATAGAAGGGTTCTCTGTAGAACCTCTCACAGGGAGTTCTGGAGTATAACACTTTGTGTTGGGTTGTAGTAGAACCCTCTGAAAGGGTTCCAGGTGGAATTGTTCCACCTGGAACCACCAAGGGTTTTCCTCTGAGGACAATTAAAATGTGATCAAATAAAGGTCTTAGAGTTTGTCACTTGCTAATTTAGAAAAATCAAAAACCTGAACTTTACGCCAAATACATATTCAAACTATTTCCCAAAAAAACGCCTTCATTTCTTATGTAAGGTGGAAGAAGAAGAAGTAATTGAACAACGTGGTGAGCAGGTGAGGCGCATTATCACCGTCAATCGGAGGAATCAGACTGTTGTCGCCCGTCTCAAAGAATGACGTTAAAGTCCAACAGGGAGAAGCTCCCAGCTGAGGCGAGGTGAGGGAAGTCCAACGCAGAGAGCTCGTTGTCGCCGCTCCCTGCTCCCTCGTTTTTAACGCTGTTAAGTGAGCGCTGACAGTGAGTGAAAAGGTCGGGGCCCAAAAACACACGACTCCGTGACGCCATTTAACAGATGAAGTAGCTTTGGCAGCGCTCCACAATGAGGATGACCTCTGTTGTGTTTTTTACGCGAGTCGGCGTCCTCCAACAAAAGCCACTTCGCCCTGGTATTTAGAAATACTTTGGGCCTAATAAAGAGATGAATGTTTCAAACACGACTTGATGCTCTTTGTGGATTTGTTTGTTTTGACTGTTTTTTGTGCACGCACTTAAAAAGAGAGAAAAAGGAAGCACAGTTAGAAGTGGAAAGTAGCAGCGAAAGAGTCTGAGACACTTTCACCAAACTCCAACGTGAACCCATCAGACGTTTACCTTCAAGAGAAGTCTCAGTGGTGAATAAACTCCACAGTACCAACACATGCAGGCCCTCATAGTCAAACCCAGAGTTGTTCTACTTCCTCCGTTCACGTGAATGAGAACGAGGATGAACTGTGTCTTGCGTAATAGTGATTGCGTAAGATCGACCAGAACTTCTGAGTAATTTAATCTGAATTTTATTCTCTGAAATTAAACTTTTTTTTTTGCTTCGTGCATCACTGAGAAACCTTTTTTCAGGAATGAACGAGGCGACGCATCCAACTCCGGATCCAGTTCTCGTCATGTAGCAACGGTCTTCAAATCTACATACAGTTCTACACATTAGTCATTTATTTTAAATGAAATATTAAATGAACAAAAGGTTCTATGAGTGGATATGGTATGGATACATAGAATTTAAAAATGATGTTGATGAGAACGTAATCTTTACGATTCCTTCAAAACTAATGAGTAGTTTAAAATCAAACATCTGGCAGGAGAAGCTTCCTCTCCAACGTGACGCAGGCAGTGAGTTGTGTTCATTTAGTTGTAGATAAATGTCATTTCTAGGAGGTCGGCTACAGTTTTGCGGTTCCTTTATTTCAGTGTTTCCACTCTGAGAGACCTTCCACTTCACAGCGTTTCTGTATTTCTTACTCCGCTGCATTTTTCTGACAGCTTGAGTTATTGGATACTTAGTAGAAGTATTTTATATTCAACAGGAGCTGCTGTCCAATAAACATTTAAGCTCTGGAAATTGCCTTGTTTCTTTTTATGCTTCTTTGTCTTTTTTTTATTCTTTGTCGTCTTTCTTTCGTCCTCTCTACTTTCCTTGTTCTCTTTCTTTCCTGCATAAACTTCCTTTACTTCTTTCCTTCCTCCACTCCTCACATCTTGGTCTTTGCTCTTGCATCCTTTCTTCTATCCTTATGTCCTTCTGGCTCTCCTCTCAATAGTGCTGAGCTTTGATGCAAGGTGGTCGCTCAGACTAACAACCGTTCATTTAACAAGAGGACTTCTTTACTGTTGATGCAGAAGCTACATTTAGAAAGAGAAACTCGCCAACAATTCACCAAACTGTGACGTAAAACAGCAGAGGAACAACTGATTAAGTAGTCAATTAAAACAGCCTCAATGCAAGCAAAGGGTGAGTGTGTGTGTGTGTGTGTGTGAGAGTGTGTGTATGTGTGTGTGTGTGTGTGTGTGTGTGTGTGTGTGTGTGTGTGTGTGTGTGTGTGCGCGCGCGCTTGGAGATCACGTCTAAAGCTCGATATCCAAACTTCAAGATAATTGCTTCCTCTCTGCTGTGGACTCGTCCGACCTCCCCTCAGCTTCCTCTGCAGCAGAGAAGAAGAAGAAGCCTCCAGACATCTGCAGGGTGTTTTTACTTTGTGCGTTTTAATTGTTTTAGTTTGTCCGCAACCTTTAATTTATTTGTTCCTCCCGATCATTCAATTAGGTTGTTGTAGTGTTCACAGTATATACTAAGTTTCTTTGAAGTGTACATTTTAGTTTTGTTTTGAGTGATAGTTAGTAACAGCCTTTCCTCAGCCTGCAGAGCAGACAGCAACGGTGAGAGTCAGTGCAGAGCAGCCGATAGCACCGCCGAGGAACCTCACCCCGAGGAACCTCACCCCGAGGAACCTCACCCCCGAGGAACCTCACCCCGAGGAACCTCACCGCCGAGGAACCTCACCCCGAGGAACCTCACCCCGAGGAACCTCACCCCCGAGGAACCTCACCCCCGAGGAACCTCACCGCCGCTCAACCGCTGCAGCTCTGCAGCACACGGTGCGTTTTGGGTTAGGATCCCTCTCAGACGTGTGTGTGAATGTTTAACCCTGATATTACCACAGGAAGTTTATCAAAGGAAGGATCTATGAACCTGTGAAACTAATTGCGTTACGTATTGAATAAATAATATAAATGATAAATACAAACAGAAAGAAATGTTTGGGGGAAGGTAAGTGTTTTAAAAAAAGACATAATTATAGATTAAAAATAAATAAAATAAATGCCACTTACCCTTCTCCCTCTCTTTTAATTAAGCCAATTAGGGAGAGAAACCCATTAACAGCTGAATGCTGTTTGTCAGTTTATATACACACGTCAACTGAAGCTTGGTGATCATTACTTTACTTTCTGGGTGATCTTAAAGGAATAAATGTGGGTGTTTCATTTTGTGAATAGGTTTCTTAAGATGCAGTCTGATGTGCATCATGATTCACAGCAGGTGTGTGTGTGTGTGTGTGTGTGTGTGTGTGTGTGTGTGTGTTTGTGTGTGTGTGTGTGTGTGGGATGGGAGGAAACAAGGGAATAGCTTTTATAGGTTGCAGGGTTAAAGGAGTTTGTGTGTCCACACGGCCATATGAGCAGTGTGTGTGTGTGTGTGTGTGTGTGTGTGTGTGTGTGTGTGTGTGTGTGTGTGTGTGGGGAGCAGGTGTTTTCCTCCAGCTGTGATGAATCACCCTGTCTTCTTCCTCCTCCTCCTCTTCAACCCCCCCCCCCCCAAACCACCAGGAGGTTCCTGCTTTCTGCCAAAACGTCAGAACTTTGCATCTCATCCGTCTCGTTAGTCCTACACTCACACTGTGTAGCTGTGTTTTTAATAAAAAGAAGACGAGTCACTCCTCTGAGGACGGATCGTAGAGGATGCATGTCTTACTCAACGCTGTGATTGAGCAAAGCTTAGAGGGACAGTTTGGTGTGGTAGTATTTGGTTCTTCTCCAAACTGTCAAATTACCAGAGGAGCATTTGAGAAAGTGTACGCTAACGTTAGCGTATTGTCATCTCTTTACCTCACTGTCAGGGAACTGAAGTCGATATCTATGCGTTCCAGACACGAGACTCCATTGACCACCACTGCCTCGATCGGTCAGAGTGCTTGTGTCATTTTGGTGGTTTAAAGAGTCACTCAGTGACACAATCAAACTTTCACTTTTTATTTTTTTATTTTGTATTATTACTTAATTTTTAGTCCATGCTGTCTTGGAATAATTGAATTATGTTTGGGTGGAAAAAAAATTATGAAAAATTGTGTCAAGATGTTTAAAAAAAAGGAAAGGAGCGTATCAACACAATAAAGTCTACAAAGAAATATACATTTATCTTTTAAACAAACAAGTTTGTAATGCTTTGATGTACGAATGTAGTAGAAAGAGATAAAAGACATAAAAAGCCTTCTGGTTCATGTTCCTCTTGTTGTCGTGTATTATTTCATCTACAGACACGTTAAACGTTTTATGAAGAGACTAAAAAATGTACATTTCACTGCATTCAGGCGTGGCTTTCACACAGTAAAAGGTTTAAAGTTTTGCCATTGCTCAAACAACAAAAGATTGGTGATAATGTGGACATGAAGAGTATTCTAGCCCAGAAGAAGCTTTGAATCTCTTTAAGTGTCTTTTATCGTCCCCATGCTGCGCTCGGTGCTGCACTTCGCTCTCTCTCGAGGAGAGATTTGACAGAATGTGAAAACAGTCGAGGACTTTGGTGTTCTTTGAGAGTCCAACGACCTCACGGAAATGTCAAGAGGCACTTTGAAGAGTCCGCGTAAAGGGTAAGAGAGGAATGTGTTGAAGACATCTGCGGCGCAAAAGTGGCTGAGGACATCTTAAACCTGGCAACTGTTCACCAATTGTCAGAGCAACGCAACCTCTGTTTCATAAAGATCACAGCGGTTGCGTCTCGAGTGCCGTCGTGTACACTTCCTGTCAGAGTAAAACTTCTGCTGACTGAAGTTTTTACAGGTTTTAACAAAAGAAACCTGTGTTTTTTTAACTGACCCTTAGTGTGACGTCACAGTCTAACTATAAAGGAAGTCTGTGTGTTCTTTACATAACTCAAACTCAGCTAATCCGATCTACTTCACACTTGGTGGGTGTTGAGCTGGGGAACCCATGGCGTGCTGTTTCAAATTTGGTGCAATTTGGACAATAGTAATATACTTTTATTAATTAGCAAACAGCGCTCTGTGTAGCAACAGGGGGCGGGGCTTCAGAGCCCTGCGGACTTGAGCACGTTGCCCAAAATGAGACTTTTTTCGTCCGGGATCAGGAGCCAAGCAACCCGGCCCGCCCCTTTGCAGTGCTTTTTTTTACCCTTTTAAAAAAACCACATCCCCGGCCATATTGTGGAACTATTTAACAATATATGAAAAAAAAAATACAAAAAAACAATTTTTTGTATTTCTATATCAAAATGTTTCTGTAAAGCAAAATATGAAGTGTGCTTATGTTAGCTATAAAGACCGATGATTCAAACAATGATATCAATACAAAGTGTTTAATTGTGTGGGTATCTATTCTACCAGTTTGAACCAATAATATCAAAAAACTGGCGTCAAACTCTAGAATCCAGCATCAGCCGGGCTCTGTTCAATATCTTAGCTTCCTACTCACTCTGTGTCGGTGATGACGTAGCCGAAGACATCCTCGTCTGCCTTCTTCCCGCCGGCTTTGACGTCCAGCTGAAGTTCGGGAACGTGCATCGTCTTCTTGTGCGGCTTCTCGTACACGAGCGAAGCAGGAGGCGGCGCCACCTCCTTGATCCAGCCCCGCACCTCCGACACCTCCTCCACCGACTGGGCGGTGTCCTTCTTCTGCACCGTCACCCCCGCCGTGCTGGTCCGACTCTGGACGTTCTCCAGCCCCGCCTGTCGGCCCCTGGGTGCCTCCGCGGCGACGACGTCGCGGTTCCTCGCTGAGGTCGGGCCGTTGAAGGAGCTTTCGTCCAGGTAGGCGAGAAGTTTGGTGAAGAGGATTCCGCTCTCAGGCTGAAAAGAGTGAGCAAAAGAAATGAGTAAGTATAAAACTACCGAGGTCCATTTAAAGTTGTTAAAGCCTCAACACACGATAGAACGTTTGTCTCGCTTGTACTTCACGAATAGGAATAATTGTAAAATTGTAAAATAATTGTAAAATGTTTGTTCATGTGTTTGTAATCAATGGTTGGTAGCTTCTTCTAAGCTCGTCTTTTGGCGTTTTTGGCATTTACCAAATACCTTCATGCATGGGCGGACTATGATACAATGGGCCCCTGGGCACAGACATGCTAAAGACCCCACCACCTCCCCAACAAAGGCGAGGGAAGGATAGACGTCTACCTAGCCTCGTTTTGTCAACTCGTCAGTCCGAGTCTCTGTTTTTTGCATCTCTTTGTAGTTGCTTTGATCTTTTTGTAGTTCCTTTGTGTCTCTTTGTAGTCGTTTTACGCGTTGTTGTGGTCATGTTGAGTATCTTTGTAGTCCTTTTGTGTCTCTTTGAGGTTTTCCCCATTTCAAAGTCGTGAGTGTCTTCGCAGCTGTTTTTGAACCTCTTTGTAGACTTCTAGTGCCTCTTTGTATTACTTTCATGTTTTGTTCATGTACATCAAAACATGCATCAAACACCAACTGCGAGCCAAACCGGATCACCCAACATCAGAGTTGGACTTCTGTGGTTGAATGGGATCAAATCCCTGAAGCAGGTTCAACATCGAGTGACATCTTGCACTACACTAGAACTGCAGTACAATGTTTATTCCCTTGTTTTACTTCCCATCTCTTTTATCACATTCTAGATAAATTTTATCTTCTATTTTATTGTAATCTTTTACACTCTAAATGTGTCTTTTTATATTGCCTTAACGTCTTAAATGTCTAAAGTATTTTGACTTGTCTGGCTTCAAGTTATAGTCTGACAAGTAGCTTAGCAGCAGAGCATAGTGTTTAACAAGTCTCCTCTGTACAAAAGGCACAAATACGTTATGAGCGCTACACTCAATGTCATTTCTGTACGTCGACACAATATCCTCGGGGCCGTCACTTCACCTTCTGTACAGAAGCTGAGGTCAAACACAATCTTAAATTCTTTTGAAAGCAGCATACTTCACATTCTTCTCCTCGCAGAATATTACATAATGGCTTATAATGTCAGCCTTCCCTCTGACATTTCAGGTTATTTTTTTTCTCACCACACTGAATGCTCACCGTGTCCTTTACGTTACGCTCCTCTGTGTCCGTGTGGCGCTCTGTTGGGAGAAAGAGAGTAAATGTATTGATATATGTTAGTGTTCATCAATGAGAGGGAGAGACAATGTGATGTTAATCAAAACGTACAGAAGTAAAAACAAATGTGCACAAAGAGCTAAAAGCCAGATTTCCAAGGACTTTTGCTAATTAACGTTAACGAATGTAGCATGAAAGCTACATTCGTTAACGTTAACAAGAATAACCGTATCAATACCTAAACCACTATATCCTGACAGTAGAATCTATGAGAGAGATCCGCCATGTTGAAAACAAGTTGAGGCCCCAAACCAAGCCCCGCCCACCGGCCAGAGCGGAATTTCTCATTTTACAGCTGACGTATGTTAATGTGAACATTTGGAGGTGATTTGCAGTGACATGATCCTGATTCATATTCGATCAGCGGTGACTAGTTTGACAGTTTGATCGGAGTTTGTCAGCAGTGATTGACAGCTCCATTAGACACTCCTCCGCTCTGATTGGTTGTTTCTTCTTGCCGAACTAAAGGAAGGCAGAGAAACCTGATTTTTTTATCTCACGCATTACCATCAGATATGACAAAAAGTTATTTTCATTACGCCTTCCAGCTGCAGGTTTATTCAAAAGTCTGCATGTTTCAAAACAAGCCAACGTTTTGCTTTATGGGTTTATCATTTTCAGCCATTTTAAAGCTATTTGTTGAGCACTTTTTTTTTACCGCGTTGGAAGCATTTCAGCTGGAGTGGTCTCGATGGACTCTGAAGCATTGAAGCTGGCTGTTACACTGAGCTTAACAGGATGTTCATTTATTTTCACATTGATTTTAATGCTGCGTTCTTGCAGGTGAGCAGCTTGAGAGCTCCTTTGTTTTGTTTAATCCTACCTACACAGTTATGAATGTACTATAGACTCCCTTTCCAGCTTCTGCTCAATACTTTAATTGTGCAAAAAACACAAAAATGAATCACTACAAAATCACCTTGAAGTGCCGCCGGCGCTACACGAGTGCTCTCCTGCGGTTTCAGTGTCGGAGCATTCTCCAGCAACTTCTCCTCTTCCTCATCCCTGGCAGTATTCTCTTCTTCTTCCTCCTCCTCCTCCTCCTCCTCTCCCCCCAGGTCTCTCGGCCCAGGTCTGACACGGGTCATGCCCCTGTTTAGGCCCTGGTCCTGGTCCACCACTTGCAGGGCGTCAGCAATGAGGCTGGACAGTTGCCCCAAGTCCTGCGGCGTCAGGCCGTCCACGTCGACGTGGTGCCTGCCGACGCTCTTCAAAACGTTCTCGATGAACCTCTCTGCAGGAGACACAGAGGTGGGTTTGTTAAAACGCTGAAAATGACAAGTGTGCTGTTTAATTTAGACCTTCATCTTGGAAACAAAAGAGGTTGACAAAAACTATTCCACCATCTGGTCCATTAAGTTGCTGGAGCTTTCAATCTCAACATGGATAAGAGGTCCATAAGTGTCCTTCTCAGAGAAGTGTTCACTAGACACAGACACAGTTAAAGACTAGCTGGTGAACATAGTGGAGCACTTGGCAGCTAAAGATGATGAAGATGTTTCCCTCAGGAGTGGGTGGAGACCAAAAACAGAGCTAAGAGAGAGAGAATACTGGACTTATCACTCATCAGGAGCATTTGTGTTTCTGTCCACCCGATGAATATAACGTAAAGAATAACTGCTGGATGTTGGATAAGCCCGTTTGCAAAAAAGTTCACCAACTTCAAAGTTCATGTTGTGTCTACAACTTGTTTCCACTGCCCAAAATTAAAATTTAAATGTTCAGAAAATTGCAATTTCCATAACAACTGGTTAAACTGCATCTGCAAAGGACGTTCAAGTGATACTGGACAACAGGTTCGTAGACGGAGTTTGATTGTATCGTCTTTATCATGACCTTCATTCATTCAAATGATACCGCTGGAATAGCTGGGGTCCCAATACAGATGCTCAACATCTGGCAACAACACATTTCAGGTACAACAGGAAGCTGATCCTCTATTCGTTCAACATTTGTAGCTGTACCAACGAAAATAAATGTGTCTGCAATCTATATATATCCCACGAAATTTGTATGTAATCCACATTATCATGAACCAGGAAGTATAAAGACCACAAAACGCCCACACGAGGCCGGACTGGAAGTCGATGGGTCAAAGAAACACCAGTCTTTCCTCCAGGAGACCCCCAAGAATGACAGCGTTTGATGAGCGGAAAGTGACCCGTGTTGCTCGATATTCGTTGGAAAACGCAACAAAAAATGTTGTTTTCGGCAACCTTTGAACTAAAATGAACCGTTCTTATGTTATCAATTATTAAAGTGTCCGACAAAATGGCATAGAACACATGATATCATAGTGATCCAAGGCTACAAACTACAGCTTAACAAATCGCCAAAGTTGAATTAAAAGCATTGATAGTTGAAAACACGAAAGATGTTTCTTCGTATGTGCAGGTGAACGACATGACCTTCCATGGTGCACTTTAAAACACCTACCATCCACAGAAGTCAGAGGGTCCTTGACTGAAGCCCCTTGAGTTCTCCCCAACTTCACAAGTCTGGATTTCGAGGTGTCCTTTTTGAGCCCAGGATTTTCCGCTCCGCTGTAGAAGGGCCTCAGGCGGGTCGAGGGGGCCTCCTGCTCCTCGGGGCTCACCCTTCCACCGAAAAGGGCCCGATGCGCGGAGAGATAGCGCCTCAGGGCGCCCAGGAGAAGGTCACCCTCGGCCTGCGTGGCGAGGAGCTGCTCGTCTGGGGGTCTCTGCTCCTGCAGAGGTAAGAAAGACGGAAGAGAGGAAAAGCCGGAGGGAGGCGACTTCTGAGGCGAAATCTGGGCCTTGGAGCGGTAGAAGTCCGCAGGGATGCCCGACTGGAAACGGTCGCTCTGAGGGAAACAAGAAAAAGCACTTATAATCACACAGAGTTCATTTAAGGGAACACTGCGCCGTCATGGGGAACCCAAACCGTAAACATAACCGTGTAGATTATTACATCCTGATTCATGTTGCCGTTGTCTGGGGGGGCCAAAGAGTTTAAAGGGCCGGGCCAGCTTGATGGTCATTCACCATCTCTCTCCCTCTCTCTGCTTCTCTCTGCCTCGTTTCCTCTCATTTCTCTGCTGCCACTGTCTAAAAGACAGAAGCAGGCGTCCAGGTGCGTGGACCTGACACTGAAGCATTGTCCTGAACTAATGAGCAGAGATACGGTTGTTTATGTGGTTGCAAAAAAAATACGAATGCTGAGGTAAATTTGCCAAGTCATCCTGCCGGAGCAGCTTTAGTGCAGCTGTTTTTCAGCACATTAGTCCTAACCGTCATACAATACTGGTCAAAATATGCCTTGATTATTCATTTAATGTATAAAAAAGATATGATGATGCATTCTTTAAAACACTTTAATTCTTGTCAAATAAGAACTTTTTATTTTATGTTATTCTTTAAGAAAGTAATGCAAGTTTCATTTATTTTTAATAAATTATTAATTAAAATTGTTCAAAACAATTAAAGACAAATTCATACAAGACATATTGTTTTATCTGGAAGGAGATGAAGTCAAAGTGCTTTACATGAAATAAATAATTAAAAGAGAATTTTAAAATAAAAAAATCTAAACGTATATCTAAATGTCGTCGAAAAGAAATCACGACTTTCATCTAACTGAACAAAAATGACTACTGACGTGAAAATTAAGCCTTTTTTTTTTTTTTTTTTTGGATGAAAAACAAGTTATTAATCCATTTATGCAATCCTATTAACAGATCCATCAGCTACAACAAAAGCAAATTGTCCCTGCCGGCTCCATTAAACGCCCACCTGGGAGCACAGAAATGGCACAAGCCTGACGAACGGTAAAATTATCATAACAATGGCAACATGAACCGTAAAGTTCCCCCACAGCTCGTCATGCTTCTTTAGGATCTGTACGTGCAGGAGGGGCCCCCTCCTGGTATTTGTCACTGTCGGCATCTTTATTAATCTGCTGTGTGTCATACAGTTGGTGCGTTTTTTTATTCCACTCGTGGCCCCCGGGACCCTTTGGTCCTCCTGCTCCCTTTTTTTCTTTTTTTCCGCCAAACACGTGAACTCGGATAGAAAAAGGCCACGAGCCCCAAAGCGACGCCTGCAGGGCTCAGTGCCACCCGTGCTCTGTGGAGGAGGAGAAAGGCCTCCGCCATTCAGCAGCGCCGCTCCCTCCGCCCTCACCCCGGTGGAGGCAGAGAAACCACGTCACGTGGAGAGTTATTAATTAGAGAAGTGAACTCCTGAACTCTCGGCTGGTATTATTTCGCTCGTAGCGGCCATGCTGGGAGAAACCATCACTTAGGATGAAGAAGCGAGAGCAGGAGCGACAACGGAGGATGACACGGGACTCCGCGCTGTGAAGGTGTGTTAGTTCTTACCTTCCTATCAAACAGTGGACCTTGGCGTATTTGCACATTCACCTACAGGGGACTCCACCGCCAACAGGGGCCATTTTGGAAGTCCCTTGTTGGTCATGCTTTAATTCAAGCTAGAATATTGTCTAAAACTCTGCGGTGATTTTTCTATTTTTATTTCAGCAGAGTGAAGATGTGTGAGTGTTTAAGTCCATGCTCCACACTCTTCCATTGTGTGAATGGCTTGCAGCCCCAGGCCAGTCTTTCAGAATGTAGAGGGGCTATTAAACAGCCTACTTAGTGAAGAAACCAGTCTCTTGAAACTTTTTTTTTTTTTTTTTTTTTTTTTTTGCATTATGTTTATGTAGCAAAATATAAATGCTCAACTTTAGTGGATATCTTTAGTTTCAGAGTACCCAGAGGGCAGGAGAGGAAAAACTGTTTTAGAATCTAAAAGAAGGGAAGAAAATAGGAAAACAACCAAAACATTCATCGCTAAAAACTTTGTGTGTGTGTGTGTGTGTGTGTGTGTGTGTGTGTGTGTGTTTTATGGCTCGGCACTTGTTTGATTGCAAGTTTATTCAGTCTTTTTTTTTTTTTTTAACAGAGGCAGGTGGCTGTGAGCGGAGAGTGGGGTGACAAGCAGATGTTGGGGTGGAAAACAAATGTCCCACCTGCTCTTCCCACTTTCAAATGTGAAACAGGGAGCAACAGGAGCTGGACTTCGGTGCCGTGTGAGTCCAGGCTTCACTCGTATATTAGTAGATGCTTTCACTGGAGAGCTCACATTATAAGCTGGTAACAGCAAAGAAATACAAATTTCTGCTAATTTCATGAATCATTGTAACCTTAAAAAAATAGAAGTATTAAAAGTCAATGTCTACCCAAAATGTCATCACTTAATAATGTTTCTCCTATCTGACATTTGTGAGAAATTGTCATAACTAACATGAGAATTCTTGAATTTTGTCAAAAATGTGTTTTGTGAGATTACAAACCAGAAACCAGAAAACATATTTTTAATTTTGGCAAATCCATTGAATTAAATACCTGAAAACTTTATGTACTTCATTGCATTTCTGCAAAATCATTAAAAAAAAACTATATTACCATGAAACAGTTTTGCACGCTGATTTGCAACTTTGCCTAAAACTGTTTAATTCAACCAGAGATAATTAAAGGAATAGCAACCTTAATGTAATATAGCAAAAATCTATCGTCTCACGGTATACATCATATATATGTCATATCACAAACCCTGACTGGCAGTGTAAGGTGCAAGGATTTCCTTTGAACCCACAGAGACCCAGAGGAGACGCACATAGCATCCAGGAATCCCTCACCTTGACCTGGGCGCTCAGACTGGAGGCAGACGACGTCTTGGGAAGGAGGCCAAGACGTTGGAGGTACGTCTGCAGATTCCTGCTGAGCTCCGCCTCCGCGGGCTTCACCCTCTGGTCTACCGGGTCCATCGCCTCAGATACCGGCCTGTGAGAGAGTGAACAAGGGAAGGAAAGGTGCACATCATTTCCTTGCAATCATTACTTTATTTAAAATATAAACACTGACATACGTCCAACAGGGGACAGCACTCTCTAAATACATCTCTCTTGTCTCACTGGTAGCTTCACAATATTTTTGCAAACAACAAATTAAGGTGGTTCACCTTTTAAGGTCTAAAAACAAGTCCATCTTTATTTTGCGTAACATGCTTTAGACTAATCTATGAGCCAACATTAGTCCAACATATCTTCGTAAAACCAGCACTCAGTGGGACAGCGGCTCATCTCCACAGATCTCAACTGATGGGTAGACATCTGACCTTCTGTCGGTGTTGTACACAGCTCCATTCTGCTGTGGCCTGTAAGGAACCCTCCTCAGTTTGGACAGCTCCTTGGACAGAACCTGCTGAGTGGCGTCATCTTCCCAGGTCAAACCTACGGACGGAAAACACGGAGAACCTTAAGAACCACGTCGGGAACCCTATTGTTTCTACTCGGAGGCGGTTCTACGCCCACGTGTCTCAGACGGAAAAGACTGAACTGTGACTTAACACTGCAGTGGCGTACTCAGAAAGTGAGTTTTACGCATGAAGGAAGTCCAGCTGAAATGCAGTTACTAAAGGTCTGGAGAGAAGGGCAACAAATTGCTGAGCATGCTGTAATTTCCCTGAACTCATTAGGTCACTGATGAGCAGAGCAGTGTGTTCTCGAGAGACTATGGCAGGCTGTGTCAGTGAAGGAGCACAAACCATTTCCTCCTGGTATCCAGCAACTACGTTTACAATCAAATACTCGCTTCTTGTTTCCTGATAATTCATATTCAATTCAAAAAATATTTGTCTTCTCTGTGCAATTGAGGACACAATAAGACAAATCGATGAGCAGTTTGGGCAGCTGTGTCCCTTTTCTTCTGGGTAACATTTTCTTTATCCCCTAGTTGTCAAACTGTCGTAGCACCAATGTTGACCACACACTCCCGTGCATTTACTGGCAAATGAAGCAGAAATCGACAGAACTCTCTTCTGCATTCCAGCAAGTGTACAAAAGGACAACTTTGATGAGCTGCTTGGGCATTCGCGTCTGCTTCTTATGCTTAACATGCATCCAAACACAGATTTTTTTTTGGCATCCGAACAGAGGAGCAGGCGCCAGCACCAGATGGGGTAGCGGAACGAAATGTTATACCGGAAATATGGCTGCGCCGCGCAAAGCACAACATGAACCAAGAGGCATTTGGCAGATGAGCGATGACGTTCCTGAAAGATTCGAGTAATACAGACGGCAGCTCCAGATGTGATGCCACGAGATGTGGGTCCAGAACGAGAGGACGCACTCTTAAGAAAAGGAGAACGAGGACACCGCCGCTGTCGTCTATAAAGCCCGTTCCTCAAGAAGGTAAAGACACTCCAAAAGAAATGACGAAGAGTTGCAGTTTCAAGTTAAAAAACATTTTTTTGACAAAAATAATGTGAGTGATTACTGTTTTTATTCAGTGTCTTGCTTGTGCCGCTGTGTGACATTAAGTGAGTGCATATGAAACGATGTGAAACTCTAAACCCACTCTTGTAAATACATTGTTTTCAATTTAGTTTTCATTTTTTGTTTTCATGTATTTAAACAAATAAAGAAAAGGCACATATTCAGTAAGAACACACATTAAAAGCATGCTTCACTTTATCCGAGGGGAGAATCTAATCATTGACCCCGATTGAAAAAGTGAAAATCTCTATAATTGACCCTTCGCTAAGCCCCGCCTCCTGCTGCTACCATGGAGCCCACACTGTCACTAACTGCACTCCCTGAATGAAAATATTATGTAATTTTTCGAAAAACAAAAAAGGGATTTCAGAGAGAAGCAGACAAAAGCATCCAGGAAGACAAAATCAAGATGGAAGACAACGAAATAAAGGAACAACACTGTTCCTATAAAGCCGTAGGTCTTTATTCACTGTTACGATCATACAAATACGTGTAGTGTTACTTCAGTAGCTAGCGAAGCATACAAATTGTAACGCTAGTGTGTACTCTGCTAATGTTAGCTCCACAGATTTTAACGTTTGTGAAAAGTACGTCTCCTTCCAACCTCTCCGGGTAACAAGCATCACTATTACACAACGTTTATCCAAATCCACTCCAAAATAAAGAACATCTTATAGTCAAACTATAATGTCAGAGTGGCACATTCAACCAAGGGAGGAACAAGTCTCTCAAGGTGTGTTCACACTGAATGGAAAGCAAGTTTAAGAAGTGGAGACTTTGCATTTAAAGGCAATGCAAAAGACGCAGGTAGATGCAAATTTGCCCGGAGGAGCATGAGTTGAAGCAAAAGCATACAAGCTCGAGCTGAAAAGGTTTCACTTTGAATAAAAATCAAGCTTATCCCAGAGACGAGAGAGAGAGACTGAAAACAGGAAGAAGTGAAGTTCTGAGTTCATGCAAAGTTTACGTTGTCACATATACACTTACACAGAGACACCCTCACAAGTAAATGTACAATATTCTCTCTCTCTTAGCGCCGCTTTTTGGTCTCCACCAACTCCTGAGGGAAATATCTTCCTCTTTAGCTGCTAAATGCTCCACAATGTTCAGCAGCTAGTCTTCAACTGTGTCTGTCTGCAGGTAGTGAAAAATGTTTTTCTCCGAAAGTGATGCTATGAGAACGACGTGAGTGACCCAAACCGTACAGTTGTAGCCGGACAGATGAACAATGAGCTGAAACTCACTATAAAGCTCCACAACGCTGAGGCACAACATGCCCCACAAAACAAAACAAAAAGATGAAAAAATGGTCAAAGAAATGGTAAATGTATTTTCACCTCCTCGCCCTCCACTGATCAGTGTTAAAGTCAGCCTAGTGTTAGGATTTGATAGCATTTCATAAGATCAGAGTCCTCCTGAACGAGGCATCTCATTATACTGATGAGCGACCAACGGCGACACATTTTCTACCAACTGCATCGACGCTTCTGCGCTAATTAAATCAGCTCCACTCGCTGCGGAACATCTCAGCAGCCGGACACCTTCTTTAGACCCCTGCGAAATGAATTACGACCCCAACTGCCGCACGGAATCAGGCACAAGCCTCTCTCCAACAGCTGCGCACAGTGTGTCAGGCCGGCTTTTCGCCATCAAAAGAGCCATAAAGCTGAGCCCGTAACGGCAGCCGTGGCGGCTGAGAAAACGGACGTTAGCGGCGGCTGAACAGACGGCATCTGACACGTCAGGTTAACAAACGTCGGAGCCCCTGCCAGGATATTCAGAGTGACTCTGCGCTTCTCACAGATTGAAAACCGCCACAGAAATGTGGGCAGGAGGGCTGTCGGCCGGTGAGATGCCTCTAAATGGCCGACTAAATGAGGCCGCGAAAAAAGGGATGAAGACTCGAGAGGTATTCATGGCCAAAGCTGGCGCTTTTATCCAGAAGGACCAAAAGCAAAATGAGTTTCAGTTCCGACAGTCGATGAACAAAGACGCAAGCAGACAACTGTGAGGAGGTCAGAGCGTTCATGCCTCGACAAAGACCTGAAAGGAGTAGCTCCTGCTCTACTCCTATGTTCTCTCTTCTTTTATTTGCTGTAGTTTTCTGTTCCATCTTTTCCATATTCGGACTAAATTATGCATGTGTGCTCAGCAACCACTAGAGTCACTGTAATTACAACCGTGGGGCAAAAACATAACAGGCGCGGCTTTCATCAGTTTAGCGCTTGATTTATCGAGACCACTTGCGCAAATTTGATTTCCAAAAGCTGAAGCGCAACCGCACTCACTGCAGCGTGACTCAGCAAGGTGAGAGAGAGCAGACCGAGGCTTCCTCTCTCGGGTTCTCGAACAAATCCTGACGAGTGACAAGAAAACAAGTCGTTTTGTCGGAGTCCTCTAAAAACTACCCACACAGTGTGATCATTCTGCTGCCACACGGCTGATATAAATTCACCACCACTGCTGCTGCTGCTGCTGCTGCTGCTGGGACAAGTTGTCATGTGGAGCAAAAGATGCAGAGTTTTTAAATACAGGAAGTGGCCAATCAGAATGTACCAATTGCCCGCCACATCATGGGGGAGGACCTTGTCCGGTCTGTAGTTGCCCTTGTGTACATCTTACAACTTTAACTCTCCCTCACTGTGTTTTTAGTACATGAAAGTTAATTGTTACCTAAAAATGTCTTATTCAGTGCTCGACAAAAACCAAGATGGCGACGGGCAAAAACCAAGATGGCGACGGCCAAAAACCAAGATGGCGACGACCAATAACCAAGATGGCGACGGCCAAAAACCAAGATGGCGACAGACAAAAACCAAGATGGCGACAGACAAAAACCAAGATGGCGACGGCCAAAATGCCAAACTTAAGGCTTCTAAACTGTAGTTCACAGGGACTTCGTCGTCTTCTTTTATACAGTCTATGTAAAAATCTTAGCTCCACTAGGACCATAATAAGGGTTTTGAAGCCACAATAAAAAGCTAATAAATGGACTTTTATTGAAGATTGTTCTGTCAGATTATCTTCTGAAGTGTTGAGATATCGCTCTCTGAAACTTCCGCCAACTCACAGTGAAGTTGAACTGAATTCTGTGTGTGTGTTATTTGCATGTATTTGCTCAAAGCATTTCAAACATGTAAGTTGAACAATCAGAGGAGCCTCACAGACACCTGATCACAGCAGATCGCTGCATTGCAGACCCTCAAAAGGTGGCACCGGGAGGTCAAGTGTGTGCGACCTAAAGAGAAGCGCCGCCGCTGTGGGCTGATAGCGGCTCTGACCTTGTCTTTTCTAATGGCTTCACATCTGCAGTGTGTTCTCACACTGGTCTAGTCCTCAGAGTGGGAGGAGGTGTGTTTGTTAATGTGTGTGGGCGGATGGAGGAGGGCGAACGCAAATCACAGCAACAGCTGTCTGAAAATTGTGACCATTCAGTATCCATTAGAGCCTCTATGGTGTAGTCTGGAACATTTACACGATGGACTCAAGTGCTCATTTCAGGTAATGTGTATCATCCCTACTTTAAATAACAACTCAAAATAACAGAACATGTAATACAGCTTTTTTTAAGAATTTGGATCAAAGATTTGGCCATCAATCCAATTGATAGTAATAACTATATATATTATATATATATATATGTATATGTATGTGTATATATATATATATATATATATATATATATATATATATTCATTGCTAAGATCTGGCAACATGGAAGCATCCAGACGCAGTCAGACAATAAGTCATGTTGGAAACAAACTATTACTCATATGTATTCAGCTGTTTACCTGTTTGTGCTTAATACTGGAAGGAATAGTTCAACTTTTTTAAGAAAATACACTTATTTGCTTTCTTGAGAGATGAGAAGATCAATACAACTCTCATATCTGTCTATTGATTGTATCATATGACAGTTAGCTTAGCTTAGCATCAAGATTGGAAGCCGCTAGCCTCGCTGTAGCTTCACACTGAAAAGACAAAACGAGAGAATGCTACCGTATTGTCTTCTAACTGTATGACTATACAAGAGAGGAGGAGTTGATGAGGACATACGCTGAGTGTTTATGAGACAGAGGAGATCTTTTCTTTTATCTTTTCAGTGGACTGGCAGGGCCTGAAATGCAGATGCGTCAGTGTCTTTAGAGTTTTGTCCTCCCTAATGGCTTCTGCAGACAGCCGGGGCCAAACATCTCATTTGCATAATTCATTTCACTTCAGAGCGCCTGACAAATGCCTCCAAACTCCTCGGCTCTCTGTGAAATCTGAATATTTCTCCAGCTCTCCCGCCGAGCGCCGATTCGGCGAATTAAACCAAGAAGAGCAGTTTTTTTGTTGTTGTTTTGTTGTGTGTTTTTTTTTTTTTCCTTTTCTTTTGTAGAGGGGAGGGGGAGGGAGGAAGGGAACCAAATCAGACTCAAAAGAAAGACGGGGGAAGAAAGGCCAAGAGAGAGAGAGAGAGAGAGAGAGAGAACTCCTCACAAAGTAAGTGCTGCACTTATTCTGACATGGTTCTCTCTCCAGCGGTTGCAGGCGTGAAAAGGCTAAACTCTCCAGAGAGGAACAGGCTGCTTTTTTTCCCCGGTCCTGTCGTTCAAAGCGGAGCTGCATGATGAAAGTGCATGAAATGTTACACGACGCCCAGTGGGCTGTTACACAGGGGTCTGCCTCCCCCTAGTGGTGCACTACGATAACAGCAGCTTCTTACAACCGGAGAGAAGCGGCAAAGCAGCGACTGATCATGATTCCATACAGGTCATACAAATGAGAATTTTAATACAATTCAAATATTTCACATGCACTCAAATCTTGGTGATCACTCAAGGCAAGTTTATTTGTAGAGCACATTTCAACATCAAGGCCATTCAAAGTGCTTCACATAAAACCATTAAAAGCATCAAAACATGATGCAAAAGAAAAGGAGATTTAACAACAATTAAGAACATTCATTGAAACATTAAAAACAGTCATTAAAACACTAAAAAGCAGAATAATAGTTGCACAACTCAGGTTATGAATTGTCTTTTTCCTGCTGTTTTATGATCCATACTGATTTGTATTTATTGTATACATTTTGGATTTGCACCTTATTTACACCCTTAGACTTTGCACGCCACTCACGTTTTATCTTCTTAGGTCAGGCTTGTGTGGGATCAGTTATGGTTTTATTACTGTAAGTACGTTGTGTGCAATAAGAAGTGAACAACAAAGGCTGTTGCAAGAGTAAAACACCTCATCAGCGGTCTAAGTACGAACTCGTGTTTTGCAGCTGATTGTTGTTCACCCCCACAGAGCGGTGGAGACGGAGCGTCTCCTGTCAGACAGGATGGAGGGAAACGGGTGGAATGAGAAGATTAATCCAATTTCAGAAGAATCCGTTTTGTAACAATGTCGACCTGATGGTCGGAGGTTTGAAAACGTTTTAACCAAACCTTAACCGGTTTGTACTTTAAAACTTAAAGGAATAGTTCGGCTGTACTCTCAATTCTCATACATAACTTGGGCTCCAATATATTGTTCCAGGCATTTTCTAATTTTCTGAGATTTTAAAGAAAAAAACTAAATGTAGTCTTCGTCAAATCAAGAACCAGTTTGAATAAATGAGAAACTGCACAAAGATAAGTCCTCCGTTTGTGTTCTTTTTCCAGCTTTTAGTTTCTGAAATGAATATAAAACACAAACCTCGACCATTCTCAGAATCTTTATTCACATTCTTTTACTTTATTTTCATCCGATTGATGAATCCTGTTAAAGGACCTCTGTTCATTTTACATGCTCACTTCACCCACAACAATAAATCAATTTGAAAAGAACTCATCTTCAATGATTACAATTACACTGCAATTCTTTACCGGAGATAAAACGGAGATATTATTAGAGACAGCGCAGCTTATTCTACAGCAAGAGCTATGACATCACACCACGGGTTACGTAGACGCATGTTTATCTGATCTGTATTGCAGTTTAACCGATATATAAATGTGTGTTGTTTGCAAAAAGCAGAACCTAACCCGTTAGTGAATGTTGTCTACTTGAGCTCACACAACGTGGCATTGTCTCCTTCAGAAAAATGGAGAGCGAGTCCAGCATAGAGAGGCTGAGTGAACGTGGTCTGGACTCTGTGGAGGAGGGTCATGGTTTCAGAGACGCTGTAGAAGGACAGAATACCTGCTCTGTGATCCAGGAAAACTCCTACTTTTCGGGACGACTTGCCTGAGATTACAGTGTTGATATTATTGTGTCTGAATTCATATTCAGAATGACAACACAATGCCCAGGACTTGTCATTGTATCCGAATGTGCATTCACTATAGGGCCCTGATCTGCTCATATCCTTGTATGCGACAGCTATTGTGACCAGCGCGTCCCACTCCACCTCCCAGTAACAACGTCCAGTCAGACTCTCTCTACTCAGGATCTGATATGAGGTGAATCTGCCTGAGGACTGAAATAACGAAACATAGTTTGGTGCAGTTGTTACTTTACGGTTCCTCTCAGATAATATCATCATCCTAGGGTTTGCTGTATTTGGATCCAGTGTGATTGGACGTGCATACTGTAAGAATTCCTCTCTGGTCCTCAGTTGTTGCGACAGTAAAGCGTCCACTTCAGTCACTGTTCGTAAAACCTTTGGCCACTTGTCTCTCAGAAGGTCCTGTAGTTTATCTCTGACTTCTGACACAGCCTCTGTCACGTCCTCAAAGTAGCTCAGAGGACGGATCTTGGTGCTGGGTAACTCTGTGGATTCTCTGACATGTGAAAGCGAGGAGTAACTTTGTAGAAACTGGTTGTGATCCTCTGTGTGTGAGAGCTTCTTCAGCTCACCGTCGTTCCTCTTCAGCTCAGAGATCTCCTGCTCCAGCTTCTCCTGAAGCTCTTTGACTCGACTCACTTCAGTTCTCTGCTGGGATCTGACCTGCTGCTTCACATCAGACCTTCTTTCCTGGATAAAACGGATCAACTCAGTGAAGATCTTCTCACTGTGCTTAACCTCTTTATTAGCAGAGCGATTCATAGCCTCCACCTCCTGTTGAAGCAGCTTCATGACTTTCTTAATGTCATTAATTCTCTGCTGGATGTTTAGTTGACTCACCTCCAGCTCTCTCTGCCTCTCAGTCCTTTCTGCCTCAGCTGAGACTGTGTCGTGGCCTTTGTGTTCCTCCACAGAGCAGAGGTAACAGATACACTGCTGATCAGTACGGCAGAACATCTTCATCACCTCATCATGACGAGAGCAGATGTTCTCCTGGAGCTTGTTGGAGGGGTCCACCAGCTTGTGTTTCTTTAATGGAGCTACATCATAATGAGGCTGAAGGTGTTTCTCACAGTAAGAGACCAGACACACCAGACAGGACTTGAAGGCTTTCAGTTTCCTACCAGTGCAGACATCACAGGACACATCTTCAGGTCCAGCATAGCAGTGATCAGCAGGAGCCGCTTGGAGTCCAGTCTTCTTCAGTTCCTCCACTAAATCTGCTAACATGGTGTTTTTCATCAGGACAGGCCTCGGTCTGAAGGTCTGTCTACACTGAGGACAGCTGTGGAGTTTCTTCTCCTCCTCTTTATCCCAGTGGGTTTTAATACAGTTCCTGCAGTAGCTGTGTCCACAGGGAATAGTCACCGGATCCTTCAGTAGATCCAGACAGATGCAACAAGAGAAGGTCTCCTGGTCCAGATGAACTCCTTTCTGAGCCATTTTCTCCTCTCCGTGACAAGATCGTCTGAGTTTTCACTTCCTCAGAATCAACTCTACTTTGATCTCTGATCTGAACAGCATGTGTCTCTGCAGTGAATGGAGTCTGTCAGCTGCTGCACTTCACCACCATGTTGGTTTCACCCGTCTTAAAACTGTAGATCTGAAGGGGAGGGAACAAGGAAACACGTGAACAGAGTGGAGCTCTCTGTGTTTGACGGAGGGGTCGGGGCAGTGACTCATTTCAGGAAGTGGAGGCTTTTAGAGTGGCAATGTGACAACTATCACCCTGCTCAGAGTACTTTAAGCTGTTCTACATTACATACAAGCTCTTTTCAACACGTAAGCCAGAGCATATTTGTTGCATATCATGTGCATATGAACATCAATTGTAGCTGACACAGTTGCACAACACATGAATAAACAACAAACATTTAATGAGTAAAATGATGGGCTCTTTTGAGGAAAACTTTGTTTTCAAGACACAGCTCTTGCATGCGTTTGCTTTTGTGCTGTGTGCGCAAAGAGAGCAGTGTGTGTGTGTGTGTGTGTGTGTGTGTGTGTGTGTGTGTGTGTGTGTGTGTGTGTGTGTGTGTACCTTTGTTAGACAGCTTCTCCAGCAGCGTCCTGAAGCGTTGCACCACAGACGGGGAGACATCGTAGGTGTAAACCTCCTTCACTGGAACAGGGTGACACCTCCCAAACATGCCATCTGTCAACACATGAACACTCTAATTAGAGAATCAAACTCGCATTTTAGCCTATTTTTGCATTTCACACTCAGGTCAAGGACGTTTTTTTTTTTTTATAAAAGGCTAAATATCATTTAAATTCAAAGTCAAAAATGACTAAATTGACTTAATTTTCATACAACCATGAATCAGGAATTTGTCCGAAGCATCCGTCTAACAATAGAATCTGCCTGCATGCTTAGACAGCTCGATCAATACCTGGAGCTGTTTTCTCGGTCGCGTCAGCGTTTATCGATCTGCAGTAACAGAATGAAGCTCAGAGCTCCAGACCGTCACCGCTTAGTAGCATTCTGGAATATATTGCATTGGAAGGTCGGAAAACACATGAAATATGTTGTTGGTTGTCAATTTACTGATTTGTTTGCAACTAGGCAGATACAATTAACAAATACCATGTTCTCATTACGTTAAATAGAACATGTCAGCCATCATTCTACTGCAAATAGAACATTAATGTCATTTCTAGGAGACAGGGATGAATTTACATTCATGGCATTCCTGGTAAAAGTGCAAAGGATGCTGAAATGATGTCAACGCTTAAGTCTGCGGCTCCATGTTTTCTCGTTGCGTGTCTGACTGTGTGTGTCTGACTGTGTGTCTGACTGTGTGTGTCTGACTGTGCGTGTCTGACTGTGCGTGTCTGACTGTGTGTGTCTGACTGTGTGTCTGACTGTGTGTGTCTGACTGTGCGTGTCTGACTGTGCGTGTCTGACTGTGTGTCTGACTGTGTGTGTCTGACTGTGTGTGTCTGACTGTGCGTGTCTGACTGTGCGTGTCTAACTGTGTGTCTGACTGTGTGTGTCTGACTGTGCGTGTCTGACTGTGTGTGTCTGACTGTGCGTGTCTGACTGTGTGTCTGACTGTGTGTGTCTGACTGTGTGTGTCTGACTGTGCGTCTGACTGTGTGTGTCTGACTGTGTGTCTGACTGTGTGTCTGACTGTGTGTGTCTGACTGTGTGTCTGACTGTGCGTGTCTGACTGTGTGTCTGACTGTGTGTGTCTGACTGTGTGTCTGACTGTGCGTGTCTGACTGTGTGTCTGACTGTGTGTCTGACTGTGTGTGTCTGACTGTGTGTCTGACTGTGTGTGTCTGACTGTGTGTGGGAGAGAGTGTGCGTGTTGCATTACGGCTCTAGTTAAATGGTAATTCAGGCCACTTGTCTATAAATAGCCTCTGCGTCATTGTGGCCATCTCAATCGAAACTGCGAAGCTCCGTTTAACGTGCAGCTGAGGATGACCGGCGGCGGGTCGCCGTTAATTACTCTCAAACGTTGCGGGTTGTTTACAAATGAGACGGAACAGTGAGACGTACTGGGGGGGGGGGGGGGGGGGGGGGGGGGGGGAACGAGGAAGAATGGAGGGAGAGGAACAACGTAGCTAAGTGAGTTTTTTATACTGTGACTTTGATCTGAAAATTGTCACATCAACACAAATGTCTTACATATACGTGTTGTGCTTGCATGAAGCTTTATTTTGTTGCTGAATACGTTTTTTCTGTGAAATAAAGATACATGTGTTTGGTCAAATGATGTCGTCTGGCCATGATATGACACAATACCTCATTGTGCAACAGTTAAAAGTGGCTTTTTTATTTGTATAGCCCAATATCACAAATTTGCCCTTGAGGAGTTTACAATCTGATTCAGAACGCTGCAGCTCGAGTCCTCACTACGACCAAGAAAGTGGATCACATCACTCCAGTTCTGAGGTCTTCACTGGCTTCCTGTCCAACAAAGAATTGACTTTAAAACCCTGCTGTTGGTTTATAAAGCACTGAATGGTTCAGGGGCTGAAACACATCTCTGATCTGCTGCTACCTCATGAACCATCCCGACCCCTTTAGGTGGTCTGGGACCGGTCTACCTTCTGTTCCCATGAGTCAGAACTAAACATGGAGGAGAAGTGTTCGGTTCTTCTGCTCCACATATCTGGAACAAAGTCCCAGAAAGCTGCAGGTCTGCTGAGACCCTCAGCTCCTTTAAACCAAGACTGAAGACTTTTCTGTTTGCTGCCTTTAATTGAACCACATTCAATAATATTAATCAATTTCTGCATTTTACTACTGTATTTTATTTCTTAAACTGCACTGCAACTATTATTCTGTTTTTAGCTTTTTAGTGTTTTAATGAATGTTCTTAATTGTTTTTAAATCTCCTTTTCTTTTGCATCATGTTTTGATGCTTTTAATGGTTTTATGTGAAGCACTTTGAATTACCTTGTTGTTGAAATGTGCTGTACAAATAAACTTGCCTTGCCTTGCCTTACAATCTGTACAGCATACGACATCACTTCACATCAGAAAAGGAAAACAAATAGAGAAAGACAAACGAAGACAAACGAAGACCAAGAAACAGAAGCATCCGTTGTCCTCTGAAGCCTCTCAGAGCGAGAATGATCCTCATTACCAGTCTCTTCCTTCACTTCACTTAATGCACTTACATCTCTGTATCTTCCAGGAACTACATCTGACTCATAATTAAACCCGTCCAGAGCCACAGTATCAAGGCCTAGATTCAAACTTGATTATGTTGACACCGGGCCTAGACGTTATGAATGTGGCTGCTCCTCAACAGGACTTATTGGGTATAAGCCTCGTGTTTCGCCCTGCTGAAGTGCCCTACGAGCAAGAAGCTGAATCTCTTCAACTCCAATGAGTCACGTGACAAAAGTGACTTATCATTGACATGGTTTCAAGCGGGATCTGAACGGCGGTCTCCTGGGTGAAAGTCCCGTCTTTGTTTTTTAAAACTAAATCCAGGCTTCAAAATGTCTCTTCAGGGTCCAAGAGAAAACTGTAAAACCTCGAGGTCAGTTTCAGCAGAACAGCATAGTCGTCCTCTTGTATGTCATAAAACAATCAAACGTATATGATGACAACTTATTGATGTCGAAAGATACGGAGAACAGCGACAAAGTGTAAAAAAAAGAAAGAAAAACAAGATCCTGAGTTAGCTGCTGCACCGCAGGCCTTTCTTTCTCCTTCAGCTCCATTTCTGTGTCTCCCAGAAGGAACATCTTGAATTATCTCTCATAATTATACTCATGCATATCTCAAGACGCTGTAATTCATCCCAGTTCACTACCAGAGGGTTCGCAATTCAGAGCCAGAACATGTCTCCTTGTGATTTACGGTCCGGATTAGAGCAGAACAAGGACGCACAGGCCCATTCTCAGAAGCAGAGGGGTGTGTAAAGATGGAGGAGATGGACCGGCAACGCTGACCAGATGTTTGCACAGTACTTTGTACTTGTATTGTACTGTAATTCATAATCAATCGACATAGCGTGTGCTAAAGTGCTAGCATTAAACACATGTTGGGTCAATGGGTAATTCGATGAGAGGATACTTGACGTTGGATTCCTCTTGGACACGGTGTTGTCGTGCGTGTCTGGACTGAGTTGTTGGGACATGCTGACTGAAAGCAGCAAACAGAGTCCTGCCTAATGAACTGGATTAAGACATCTTAATGGATCCGTTGCCTCCGGGGACCCGAACGAGTCCATCATCCCTCGCAGACCGCACTCTCACAAGATCGATGACATCGGGCATCGCTTGGCAGTTGCCCTGGGCTGCTTCCACTGGCTGTAGAACGTAAAAGGCTTTATCCTTCATACATGTCGAGAGCCGGCTCCGGCTCTCACGCTTTTAAACATGCCACCAATCCTCATGAGTGATTAGCTGCATGCGTGTGCATAAAGTGCTCGATGCGTCTGTGTTGAACGTGGGAGATACTGGGAGAGCAGCAAAGGCTCTGAGATGCATTCAGTAGTTTTTTTTTGTGGTACGCCATTCATTTTAAATTTAACAGAAAAACCTTGTATGATTGAATGCGCTTGAGCCCGAGCGCCACCACCCTGGTACCGGGGGGCTGTTGCACACATGAAATATTCATCTTGCATGACCATATTACAGGCTTTACAAGATCAGGATAACCATTTAAACCAATTGAGCACATAGCGAAAACATGCAATTTTGCTAGTTGGTGCTACTTTGACGATGATTCTTATGTTTTGGGCCCAGGTTGCCCTTGCCATGGGGTGCTGTAACATGTTGAACGTTGCGATGTTCTGCAGACAGCGCGCAACAGGGCGCAGATGGGGACTGGGCCAGTTAAGCCCTGCTCCTCCTGCGCCTGTTGCCATGGTAGTTTCCATCGAGGGCTTTTTGTCCCTGGCCACTAATCAAGGGGAAGTGTATGGGGGATGAAAGAGATCAGCCTCCTCTGTGACACTTGCTTCTGTGTGTGTGTGTGTGTGTGTGTGTGTGTTTTGTCAGGGATTGGGAAGTGAATCCCCTCCATCTTGAATTGTAGGGAACAATCTGGCTTCGGTCAATAAATGGACACTGGAAACTACATATTTAATAAAGATGTATCACTTAACATTTACTTCAGTAAAGTGTACAGAGATTCTGTGTCATGTAGGGTTTGTACTTGATGGTTTTTAGGGTGGATTCAGTAAAATTGTAGACAGTGTAGTCCCAGATCACTTTTTCTTGCAGGTCTCAAAGACTCAAAGGAACAACATCTGGTCCAGTGTAGCAATTCTGACGCTGGTAAGAATCAGCAGCCAGGTAAAAGTTCTTTCAGATACTCGGGTGCTCATGACTGGAACAAGGTTCCCAATAGCATCAGAAAGACTACAAACCCAGTCGGGTTCACGACAAAACTGAAACACTGGTAGATAATGTGAAGATAGTCGTGTAGGAAGGGTTGTATGTCCCACATCTAATGGACCAGTTTCAGTACAATAGGAAGTGTGTACTTCAGCCTGTCAGAATAATGCCTGTTAATGCCCAGTGCCAAAGTATTTTTTGTACAGTGATGTATTTTGTGCTGATTAATACCGTTGTCCACTATCTCCACGCGCATACACACCTTTACAATAACTACAACAGGAACCACAATGAAAATGAGTCCTGTGACCTTCTTGTGGGGCGGAATCAGTTTGAACACTTTTATTGGTATTGACTGTGTTTAGCTACAGCTAACAGTTAACAGCAAACAGCCAACAGCCAACAGCCAACAGCAAACAGCAAACAGCAAACAGCTAACAGCAAACAGCAAACAGCTAACACCTAACAGCAAAAGGCTAACAGCTAACAGCTAACAGCTAACAGCAAACAGCTAACACCTAACAGCAAAAGGCTAACAGCTAACAGCAAACAGCAAACAGCTAACACCTAACAGCAAAAGGCTAACAGCTAACAGCTAACAGCTAACAGCAAACAGCTAACACCTAACAGCAAAAGGCTAACAGCTAACAGCAAACAGCTAACACCTAACAGCAAAAGGCTAACAGCTAACAGCAAACAGCAAACAGCAAACAGCTAACAGCTAACAGCAAACAGCAAACAGCTAACTGAACTACCAGTACACGTGCTGCTGAGTACCTCGCCGACACTCATAGCAGATAACTTGATGAGTTTAATTTTGTTTTGGCAAGATTATATGACATATACATCTTCTCTTAGCCGGTTGCCTGCATACGTCGCCTCTTGTTTTGGAGTGTTTTACGACGCCTTACAGCCCTATAGCGTCTAAATGAGAGGTTAGCCAATTGTGGGTTGTATTCATTCAATCACGCTAAACAGCCATGGTCGTTGCAGACACACCTGGTGGACCCTGCTGATTGCACCTTTCTAGTTATTACCATGTCCGCTTAAGGGCTTCGTCACGTCAATGTAAACACGTACTGCATTGGGGTACTTGCTGAAACGACTATTGCTCTTCTTGTGTAGACACCTTCAAAGCAGTCCGGCAGTGAAAGAGTGTAATAAATCCTTGGAAGCATCATGTCCAAATTCAGTGCAACTGTCTGACAGAAACAGTCCATTTGATTGACTGCCTCACTGTCGGTTTGCAGAAGACGTGTTCCTATAAACATCTTCTCTAATCCTTTCCCTGGTCTATTGAAATCAGAGGGTCATAAAGTTTTATACGCTAGAATAACACATATCCACAGCACACACTCAATTCAGCTCTCCGCTTGCTGAGTTAACTAATGCCAATTAAAGCGTAACTGGAGGCCATATTCTCTGCTGGAAATGAGTGTTTCAGCTTCGTCAAGATTAGCTCGATTACAGCTCTGACAGTAAAGCCAAGGGAGCCAATCAACACCTGGTGGGCAACAGTGGCTCCGTGGTGGAGCAGGAGATGGAGGACACGTCTCAACAGGACAGTTAACTGCATGTTCAGAAATAAATCATTTTTCTATATCATATTAATTAAAAAAAAGACATTTTGCAGCTTGCAGTAACTGTATTTGTCCACATTACTTTCTTTTACACCACTGTTCTCAAACTGTGTGCTGGTATATACGGTATATATACACATATATGTGTATATATATATATATATATATATACACACACACATATATATGTATATGTGGAGATGAAACAAACGGCAAACAAATAGTGATGTTTCAGCCAGGAGACTGCCGTTTCTTTGCCGTGTGAAACAAGTAGTCAACGTTGATTTATTTGTCACAGAAATTCCATACTTCAGTAACGGCACTTCCGTAATTACTTTAACCCAAACAACGATCTTTTCCTCAACCTAACCAAGTAATTCCGTTGCTTAAACCTGACTAAGTAATTCACAATCTTTTGTTTAACCTAACCTGTGTTTTTTCCATCTTTTCCTAAACCTAAAACCTAACTAAGTCGCTTTCTTGCCTAAACCTAACTGAGTAGTTTCCTGTGAAGAAGGAAGTTTATTTTGAAAAGGCCATGTTCATTTTGTAGGCTTTCGTAGGAAAGTGAGGAGTAACTTTCGGTTAGATATCATGTGAACTGTTGTATGAAGATACGTTGACCGGTTGCAACCAGTTCAAACAAAGACAGCTAAATGAGTACATAACAAAGAGACAAGCTAATGGTGCATGGTACCCGCACAAACCAGTCACTATGTCATTATAATTCCAACGGTGTAAGTCTATCACTCTACGACCAAAACTTGCTGAATCAGCAGCCGACGATGAGCAAAAATAAACTGCTGGTATTTTTGCTCGTTTTAAAAATGTAATTACTCTTTTCTAAATGAAGCATCATATATTTGTGTTAGCATCACGACCAAAGGAACAAGGACAAATAGATTGGGCTTTCTCCACATCGCTGGTCGTCCCCCCCCCCCCCCCCCCCACGTCTGAAAACGTTAGCGGAGCTCCGATAACCTCGGTGCATCCCTGACGCAGCACTGGTGAGCAAAGTCACAAATGCAAATATGATCCATCACATCCTTATACAGTAGCACTACTCCTCAAGTTGAATCTGGGTAGAACAAATACAACGACACCAAAACAACAAGTCTGTACAAAACCATTTAAATGAAGTTCCTGCAAGAAAACAATGAGGTTCAACAGACAGTCGTGTCAGCCTTTATCTCCATACATGTGTGAACCCACAACATAAGAAAACATCTGAGCCTAATCTGCACATCCTACTGCTTTATCACATCATTATAATGCAGCACAGATACGAAAAGCTAATATCATATTTGCTTCGATGTAATAACTATCTCAAAAAAATGTTTAAGTCTCGAGAAGAATTTCTTACAATATTCAAATAAATACAAACCAATAGTTAATAGAAAATAATCAGCAACTATTTTGATGACTGCAGAATTGTCTCGAGGTTTTTGTTGGATGAAATGAGACATCTCTCACAATTTGATGACACATTCTTACAAACAAAACAATTAGTCGATTAATGAAGAAGGTAATCTGCAGATTTAGCGATAATTAAAATAACCGTTATACAGTTAAAACATGTCAAAACAGTTTGCAGTGTAATAACGCCGACCTCAGCTCTAAATATGGCAACGCTCCGTCTCCGATACAACGCCTTTCCAAACAGCTGGCCTGCCCTTTCTCCGTTCATACCCAGACATGTCGGCATCATATGGGCTTTAAAACAGCAAGTAGTCCACAGGGGGGTGGACACCTTGATCACTCCCCACTGAATCCTGGATTATTGGTTCACTGTATGTGGTTTTATGCTGTGGTTTTATGCTGGAGGTAGATGTGATAACATCATGACCCTTTGGATTATGATGTTATCACATTTGTTAAAGGAGGATTGTCAAAAGCCCATCTAACACATGGACCATGTCTTCTTCTACCTTAAATGAATGACCTGAAGACATGACCCGACTATAACGCCAGCAGCGTCAACGCTAAAGCTTACTGTACGTAATGATACGAAGGAAAACGTTTCAATTTGAGGCCGTATCGGTGTGGGTGGCTATGAAACGGCACCATGTCGGGAGTGGGGCTTGCATCATGGAGCAGTGTACAATATACATACGTGAAATCATTTTTGAAGCACATGCGCATCTTTAAAGAAAGTAGTAAAAGTGTGTTTTGCAGTAGAAGCGATGGGTTGCATTTCATCCTTGAGGCTTTAATTAACAACCATCGTGAGCACTAGAGACACTCACCCCCATCTTCTCACAGTGAATGCTTTAATACGTTTTCTCCTCAGTTTCATAATCCGTTACAGAGAATGATGCTGTTTTATAATGGTGGGAGCACAGAACGACAAGGCGTGAAGTTGGGACTCTGTTTCATTTCCTATTTGCTCACCAGCTGTATCTAATGTCTTCTGCTGGGTATGTTAAATATGGGAACGGAGAGTGCTGCTCTGATTACTATAGGGGCTTTATTTACTCGTAAAAAAAATACAAATTCGGACTGATCTGACACGCATAAGAGATAACTGTAAATGTAAACTGTTAAATACTACAAGAAAAGTGCAATTGAAGTGTTCTGATTAACATTGTTGTCATGACTTTCACATTAAAGTTCCTATGATGTAAACCATTATAGTTATGTGTATTAAAAGGATATGTGTGCATTAATAAAACCAGTACAATTGTAATATGTTAACTTCACTATTTTGCTAAAAGCAAAGAAAAGTTTTCAGGAAATTATTTTAACTGTGAAAGATGGCTTCAACCAACTACAGTAAAAATAAACACGCTCAGGTTACCGGCCACGCCCTAAATTGGTGATGTCATGGCAGGTGTCAATAGACTGTGTATAAGAACTGAACAAACGTTTGTGGACTACAGTTTTAAAGCCTTGAGGGTAAAAAAGCGTTTGAAAGTCGTTCAATAACGAGGTAGAAGGACAACCTTCCTCTGGCTATTGAGATGTTTCTCTAGCTGTCACATCCTCCCTTTGTTTGTTAAAAATGTCCCCAGCTGAACAGGACCAACATAACTCTTTACTTATTGTCCTGCCAACAGATTAAAGCCACCGACTTGCAATCAGAGCCGCTGCGTGTCCCGATAGTCTGAGCGGCCAATCGCCAACACAACAGGCCGGCATTGTGTGCGAGGGCCCAGTTTGACAGCAGCTATTGAAGCAGCTCAGACACACGGCGAGTGAGGAAACAATGGCTGGAGGTGGAGCCACCGGAGCTTTTTCCACCTGGCTCACTCCGAGGGGAGCTGCTCATATACAGCGCCACCAAAAGCAGCCCAACTTTGGCCGGCTTATTGGGGGAAAACCGCAACACCCCACCACTCCAGTCAAATCAAGAGAGAGAATAGCATATATTGGCTTGATGTAGTGCTGCCACTGTTTGCTATTGCTGGCTTAAGTAAATACTCGGCCCTGATTGGTTCACACAGCCTGTTGTACATTCATACACAGGATAAATCACAAGCAGCGGATGTCGATCCACACAACGTCTTGTGACGTGAACAGGAAGTGCAAAGAGTCAGAGCACTTCCATGTTGAGAACAACTCAATAGTGAAGGAAAGTGATCCTTCAAATCAGAGCAGAGGAAACCAGGCACCACAGCTGCTGAACGACCACCCGACTGAGGGCGTCTTAACGACCTCGGAACAGAAGCCGAGCGGTGAATTATATTTACTAAAAATAAAATAAAACACACTCAACAAAACAGCACAATCTCCCTCTGTTTAGCTGCTGTTACTGAGCCATCATGAGAACAGATTAAAGTCTGTTCAGTTTCACACTTTGCATTTTCTCTTTTTAACATTTTGTCCCTTTCGTGTAAATAGACGTCACCTCTTTTTCTTGCATCAGTTGTGAGCAGATCTTCCAACGATATTAAGACTTTGAACAAATGATTAGAAGTAAATGTATTCTGTATTTCACTAGAAAAGACAACTGTTAAAGAAGAAACTTTCTTGTGTCGCAGAAGTATGTTTTATACAATTTTTCGCACTTTTCACCCCCTTAACTTTTACTTCATGTGGTCCTGGCCCCAGTAATATAATAAATAAATGAATAATGTATATATATCTCAATAAATACAATTTAAATATAAGAAACATTATAAAATATATTCAGTATATAATCCAAATAAAAGCAGTTGAAGTGAAACAAGGTCACCTGAAGCCGTCACAACACAGACCCGTCTGAGCTCGGCTATAAATAAAACTCACGGCTGACATCACGGTTTTTCTCACAGAACTAGACACGCGTTCCCGCCTCCTAAATTACATTACGGGACACATTTCTAAAGGACACCGGGCACACACACCGGGAAACGACCGAGATACTGAGTTCAGAACAAACACACACAGTGCCTGAAGTAAACACAAGTCGACCAGCAGGTGAGAAACACAGGCGGCTAGCTGAGTACCCGACGGCACGGCCACCTGCACCTCTTAACGGACCGTTCACCCGCTTAATTAGATTACACAGCAGATTCTACGATTCTGCTGTCGTCTCTGTTGGCTCTCCGTCTTTGATTTAAATCCTGCAGATATGTTGAAGCCAGCAAACCAATAAAACACAGAAAAACAAAAAAAGGTTAGAGCACAAACTTTGGGGAGTAACCCGGTTATCAGCCGCCTGACCCAGTGGAGTCGCTGATAAAAGTGTTTCCAGGATTCGAAAAAAAAAAAACGCATGCTGACTATTTCCACGGAACGACTTTCATGTTTTGAGCTTTTTATCATAATTCTGGGTTGATTCTCAGCGGGGGCTTCCTTCCTCTGGATGCCAGAGAGGCCGCAAGGAAGCTGTAGCCGAGTGTGGCTCCATATTTATATGCGGTTGTAGTTACAAAACCCTGCAGTTTATTCTAAAGAGGCTAGTAATAATATTAATTCTGCTCACTTGCAAGAACGCTCATTTAGTAAATGTCTCGCCTCTTCTAACTGAGATCATTAATACAGTAAAGGCTTGTTTTTTTTTCGACACTTTTGTTGTGCATGCACCTGGTGATTAGGCCGTGATCGGCCTTCAAACAAGCAGAGGTTGGATCTACAAACAAAAACTACAGAGGGAGGAGATCATGAGATTACTCTCAGAAACAAGAAGTAAGAAGTGATGTCACCCGTTTGTTTGTGGACGGAAGTTTTTAAGCCTTGATTTAGGCATTTTGACCGACGCCATCTTGTCTTTTTTGCAACCAGGAGTGACAGGAGAGGGTGGAGTAGAGTCCAACCGAAGGACATTTATAGGCGAACAAAACGTGACAACTAACTTTCACAAACTGAAACGCACTGTGAAAGGGTTAAATTTCTAAGACAAAAAAACACGGATAACTGCAAGACCGGAGAACGCCGTGGTAGCCACCTGTCAATCAGCGTGTAGCCCCGCCCCCTAAATCATCCCCTGCTTTATGGTGTGTCTGACTCTAAATGGAGCATAATGTACTAAATGAACATCATGCTGTATTGAAGAAGACTGTAAACTAGAGATTGAGACCATAAACTCATGTTTACAATGTTTACTGAGGGAATAAATCAAGAGAGAAGTAGAGTCATTTTAGACTAGACTTCTATACTATATTCCACTGATACATGACTGACGCTTCTTTGTTCCAGATCTGGTTAAATGTACATATAACTTATAAATAAAGCTTTTTTTTAAAATGTGTGTTTGTGTGTCCGATTTCTTACCGTTGACGCAGATCTCATACGGTGAACACAGCTCGTTCTCAAACAGGCAACCTGTTCACAGAGACACAAAAACAACACGTGGTTTAGTACAAGACATTTCCTGTCTTAAAAATAACAAGAAATATCAGTTTGACCAAAGAAACCATCGCCAATAAATCAGTTAAACAGTGTGTTCTGTGGATTATAAAGTATAAAGATGCATCAGACTGGCTCCTTCAGTGCTCCTCTGGGAGAGGAGGGGAGGCAGCCATGTTTTATTCTCTTCCACTTAACATATGACACTTCTTCACACTCTGTCACACTGATGAACAGACATTTGTGGACCTGTTTTAGATGTAAGTAAAGGTTGTTGCAGAGTTTATTCCTGTATCAATGTTATTTATTGATGTTATATGTATAACTGCTGGGGAAGGTCTTCTGTTTGCCCCCCAACCTTAAAGTTGAAACACTGCATCATGCAGACAAGAGCGCTGCTGAGAACCCAGAGAGAGACAACAGTTGAAGAAGCAGGTGCAAGTCATTTGCAGTAAATGTGCTTCCTGCAGCTGCTACACAATAAAAGCCCTCCAGTGCAAAGAACTGATGACGTCTGATTGTGGCTCCAGATGAAGGTCTCTGAGGTTTATCTGTGCGTAACGGAGTGTACGCATTGGTCTTAATCTGCTACTACTACTCCTATTACCTGTACTACTACTACTAGAAATAGTATACTACTTATACGGCTACTACTACATCTTCTTGCATAGCTCAACTCAAACTACTACTGATCTACCACTACTACTACTAATCGATACTACTCCTATGACTACTACAACTACTGCTAAACAACCACTACTAATCCTACCAATACTGCCACAACTACAACATATACTATTTCAACTCCTACCACATTCTACTAACTTCTACTAGGACTACTATACCTACTACTTGTAGTAGTACTACTACAACAACAACAACAACTGTATCTATTATACTACTACTACATCTTCTGGCCTATCTCTACTCAAACTACTACTGATCTACCACTACTTCTACTACTACTACAAAAACTACTGCTACATCTGCTAATCAACTACTTCTATTAGGACTACTACTCCTACAACTTGCACTACTACTACAACCACTACTACTACTACTACTACTACAAATCTACTTCTACTACCCAAACTACTACTGATCTACTAGTACTTCAACTACAGCTACATCTACTAATCTAGACTACTGCTATGACTACTAAAACTACTACTCCTACTGCTGTATGGATACTGCTACACCACAGCACCGTTAAACCAGTGGGTGACATCAGTCTTACTTGATTCTCTTTGATAATCTCAGAATGTTTTGCCACAAAGTCAAATAGAAAACGCTGAAAACTTCTCGTGAATCTTGTGAACACACTCAGCCGTCTGCCTCCAACCAAAATAAACACTTTCACCTTTGAGATCAGACTGTTTTCAAGCTCTGAGCCGTGTCTCTCGACCTCTGTTTACCCAGCATGCAGTTCATCTCTCACAAAGACAAACCAGAGTGAAGTAATTGGCTGCAAGCTCGCGTCGTGTTTACCCGGATATTCACCATGTGTTTGTTTCGGTGTAATTAAAAAGGGATAATCGCCCCGGGGCTGTATTTTGTTTACATCTCTGCGGAAAAGACGAAGTAATCTCAGTAGTTTCCAGCAGAAACATGTAACACAAGAAAACGCCGTTAACAAAGAGTCAGAGCTTCATTACAGCAGCTCCCAAACAGCAATAATAAGAGCCAAACTACAGGAGCAAGAGAGGCAACACACTGAGGCGGAACGTCTGGAAACAAAGTGCTGTACACACATCCTGACGGCTCAGCATTTAATATTTTCTAACAACTTTTAATACATCTATTAAAATAAAAAGTGACGCAATCAGAGCAGCTGATTCATGCAGCGACCATTTTGTCAGCGTGGGGTGGGGTGGGGGTGGGGGTGGGGGGTGGGGGGTCACAAATAGGGATTATCTTATCTTTTAAATATACATGTTATATATATATATATATATACATGTTATTTATATATATATACATGTTATTTATATATATATATATATATATATATATATATATATATATATATATATATATATATATATATATATATATATATATGATAAGGTTCTATTTTATTATTAATCATACTTATATAATTAGTTTTACTGTCCATATATGCTATTTTTTAAGAATTCCCTTTTTTGTGCAGTCCAAAAATGACATACCCCAATATAATATAATGCACAATTTATTTTGTTTTTTATTTGTACGTGTGTATGCTTTGATTATGTATGCATGTTACAAATCTGTTATTATAATATTAGGATCTTGAACAGAGTTGTGATGCGTTGAACCCTGATAAGTTAACAAACCCAGGTAACTACATACATATGAATGATGATTATTATAAATGTATTAGGTTATAAACTATACATTCAAGTGAAAAAGAAAATCAAGAGCCGTGTTTTAAGTGCTTGTTTTTCCGTCACTTAGAGGCGACAGGTGTTAGAAGTGGAGGCTGTGGAAGACGGCTTTTTAGACTTTTGCTGCCACCCCGAGCTTTCTGCTCCGCTTCCATCGCTCCGCGGCAGCAGAGCGTGAAATGGGTCGCGGTGCACCGAGGACCGACGCCAAGCCGGCGATGCGAGAGGATGGCAATTTCAATCCAACTTCACCCCCCCCCCACGTGAGCAAAGAGCGGCGGCCACACCGCGGCCCTTTTAACGCCTCCTGGCACGGCCATTATACAAGCTGACAAGAAAGGCACTACGTTTCCCAGCATGCCATCTGTCCGTCTGCATCAGACACCTGCTACTCCTGAGGGAGAGGGCCGAGGAGTCGACTCAAGACGGGTCACCTTGAAGAAATAAAGCCAATTATTTAATTGGCTGTATAAACTTTTTTATTCATCCATGAGGAGAGTAAATGACCCACAAGTAGTCATTTCATATATCCATTCAATTTCTAAATACATGTACTTTTTACACACATTCAAAATGTTAAAATACATTTGTACCATCCACATGCTGTTGGTTTTATCACCAAATGTCCGTTTATTAAATCAGAACAGAAAGTCTCTCTTTCTCTCCTGTTAAAACAAACCACTTGAATCGCTTCCCTCCAGCATTCGGCTGTAACCTTCTCCACCACACAATGTAATCTCTTGCCGGCCGTGTTTACATCTCCAGGAAGTTGATAACAGGTCGGGGTCGCAGCGAGCCTTTTAAAACGCCTCCCCCTCCTGTTTGTACTGTTATATTTAGCTCATCTGCAGGCCTCTGTGTGTGTCCCCAGGGCTGATCAGAGAGGCCTTTCTCTAATTGGCCGTCAATCTATACGTGACACATGTTTTCTGTGGCGTGTGATTTCTATGTGTTTTTTTTTTTAAAAACGACAGCAGTCCATTTTGTTTGGGCCTCGGCTCAGAGCAGCGTCGACGTGTCACCTGACTATTTGAGACGGAAACAAGGACTTGGAAGCAAAAGACATCATTTGATGTTGCTTATTGCGTCGCAGCGGAGCGGTTTGACATCCATTTCTCAATTAGGGAGGTGTGCCGCTTAAATTGGCGGTAATCTCTCTTTGTCTTCCCCCTCCTCTGTATCCTGCAGCGACAGAACAACCGCCTCCGTCGCCTCCTTCCTCATCCCTCTTTCCTCTCATCCTCGCTCTCTCCCTCTCTTCCACCGATCGTTCAAAGCCGAGGCATCGATCCACCCATCTGGTCGAACGAGGCGGTCGGAGCTTTGTACTCCTGAGCTCTCTTTGACCGGAGCTCTCAGACGCTGGCCGCGTTCACGACGTACTGAGAGAACATAGAGACACCAAATCTCTTGTAGTTCTGTGTTGTGTGTTTTTAATTACATGTTGTGGACGAGAATTGCTAGAACTTGTGTTAAAGACTTTTGGTTAAGCTTGAGTAACATTTAAAGCTTGAAAAGACACTATTTGGAGGTGAAACGGGAAGCGAGTGCGACTCAAACGATGGTAATAATCCCTCATAAATGTAACCTTCTGAGACTCGCCGACGTTACGGTATTAAACCTCTGAACCCTAAAATGTTGCATCGCTGGCAATGCTTAGATAGCGACCAACAGATACCCAGAGTTATGATATTGGTACCAAACAACGAACGATAAGAGATGAACCGGGATCATAAAACATTTCATTTGGAACAAAAGGAAAAATACTCATATAAAAATACTCCATGGTGACAGAGACCTCCACCAATCAGAGTCACTGCTGTTACACTGTAGGATTGTGGGTAGTGTAGTGCTTCTTCATGACGTCACGAATAAAACAAGAACAGTGCCGGATTCAGAAATCTCGAAACTCGTGACTTTGAATGGGAACGACATCACGGCTAATAATCAAAAACCTCAATTCAGAAGATGAATGAGGAAGAGGATGATGAAGACATGGACCAGACGTTTTCATTCACACTAAACAGGAAGCAGTTCAAATGATGGGATGTTTGGCTAAACCTGGAATGGCAGAGCCCCGACGCCCCGACGCCCCCCCCCTCATTAACATGAAATGTTAATGAGCGTTGCCACGCTACGGTGAAGCGAACCGGCAGTGACCTTCTCCGGGTCCAGGTTAATGATTAGAGGAACCCGAGCTCAACGCCGTCTGATCCTCCACAAGGAAAACACAGTGAAGTCACCGCAAAGACCAGCAGCAGCTGAGGAGGCCAGGCACAACGACAAGAAGTGACTCATCACCGAGACACTTAAATTGTTATTCCATGCTTATTATGTGATAGTCATTGCTGTTAAATACTTATAAGAATGAAACATCATTTTTAAAATCAGAGGGATGTGAAAAATACTTCATTTGGAGAAGTATCAGCAGTAAAATGTACTTCCTATAAGTATGAAAAGGGAAAGTACTCGAAGTGAAGAATGGCTGATGCATTCAAATGAAACTGGTACAGAAACACATCAATAACGTATAAAATTAAACATAATAGCCCCATAATTGTACATTTATCTCTACAAAATGATAGAAAAGGTTTCAAGTTTTCACATAAATATATTTCACCTGGAAACTTGTAAATGTTTCTATAATCCGCTTTTCATATTTATTAACTTTAACTAGAATTAGTCGAGCACTAGACATTTTTTTGTAAAATGAGCACAAACTACATGAACTGTATACAACTGTATACAACTGTATAAAACTGTATAAAACAGTTTAAAACGTATAAAACTGTATAAAACTGTTTAAAACGGTATAAAACGGTTTAAAACCGTATAAAACTGTATAAAACAGTTTAAAACTGTTTAAAACGGTATAAAACTGTTTAAAATGGTATAAAACTGTATAAAACGGTATAAAACTGTTTAAAACGGTATATAACTGTATAAAACCGGACCTTCTCATGTGTTTGTTAAAACAGCTTGTTAGCGCTACGGTGACGTTTTGCTTCTACAACAACAGAGAGATTTGATGATAAAACTCGTCAGAGTTAAAGGTTAACAGAGTTTAAATATACTTCCCTTTTCTAATGTCTAATCAACTGTTCCCAGCATGCAATCCTCTCATACCTCACATAATATTCCTACAATAGAGTGCTGCAGGAAGGAGTCCTAACACCTGTAAATGTCATCTCACAGTGTTTCTTTGGTATACATAACTTATGATGCATTCAGGTCACTTGTCCCAACTAGTGGTTTCAACTCACTTGTCTTAGTTAAAGGAAGTCTTGGCATTACTTCAGGCTTTTTAAAAGTCCTCTCAAAGAGTGTAAATGAGAGGACTAAGCGTCCTCACTAGAACACTCGTCCCTTAGCTTAGTGGCGGAGACGTGAAGTCGTGTGACCGCGGTGGAGTTCCTTTACAGCCCAACGTTAGCTCTTTACTTCTGCTGATTGTGTTCATGCTTCAAAAATCATAAAGGTGCTGCTCATTGGTTGAAATGATCTCGCCGAACTTAACTAGTAAGTATCATAAATGGGGTTTTTTTCTGCGATAATACAAAAATTAAATACACTAAATTAAAAAATGTTCCAGTAATGTTCCTTTAGGGAAGCAACAGAGCACTTTGTATATTTGAAGATTACATTTTATATGTTGAAACTTTCTGCAGAAGCCACATTGAAGCCATTAGAATATTATCATCCAAAACAAAAACTACAGGAGGAGACAAAAAAACAACAAGCATCAACACTCTGATCACGAGTAGACATATTAATGAGCATTTTAATTAGTTTAATATGTCAAAGATGATAATTGTTGCTCCCTATTTTGTTGCTGTGTTATTCTTAATTATTTGTTATTTAAGTCTCTCAGTATAATTAAAACTATCACGGAACGTATCGACGTCACTGTTGAACGTTGCAGACAAATTACAGCTTCAAGCAAATTCACTAAATCAATATTTCAATAAATCAGGTCATGATATTCTCTCTACGGCTCTCTGAAGGCATATTATAAGAACATTTGAAACATTGTAAGAATATATTAAGGGCAAAGGCTCACAACAAAGTCATTTTTGATTAAAGGTTTTAATATGCAAGTTACACTCACGCCTTCTTCTTCCCACTCCGGAGTTTTTACGATCAATCTTTTTAGTCTTTTATGAAGAAATATATATTATACATCAATACCGTAAATGTTTAATCAGAGTTTGGAAGTAATGAAGTACATTTACTCAAGTACTGTACTTTGTAGTGTAGTTTTGAGGTATTTCAGGTATTATTTCCATGACATTAAAAAATTCAGTTAATAAATTCAACATGGAAGAAGTCATTGCTGTTGTCAAGTTAAGTTAAGTTAAGTTCAAAAAGTAAGTTAAATGGTCAAGAATTAGGATGACGTTTCAACTTAAAGCTACGCTTTTTTTTTGCCAAAAGGTGAAAATAAATGACAGCATCAGAGGCTGAAACCAACAAACGTTTGATATTTTCACCTTTAAAAACACAGATTTTGCTTCTTTCCTGTCAAAAATACAGCAGTATCAGCGCTTCAAGCCTCTAAATATAATCCAGATTTGATTGAGTGTAAGTATATATATAGATATAGATATATATATAGATATATAGATACACATTTCCTGCTCAGCAGCAAACCGCAGACAGACACAGTGAGGAACTAGCCGGTGAACAAAGTGAAACAGTGAGCAGCTGAAGAGATATCTCTGAGGAGGTGGAGACCAAACACTGAGCCTAAAGGAGACGGACGATTGGCTTACACTCATCATGTGACACAAACACAAAGCCTGTGAGGGAATCATCATGCTGCTGCAGCTGGGACTGTAAATGAGCAACTGTTTGTTAACAAGTTTATCTCACCAGCTTACATAAGAAGTGAAGACATCGATGTCGTTGTTGCAGCTACATGTGCTCAAACAAATCACACGTCCGCAGTCTTCTTCTCTGCTTTTACTGACGCGCTGCTGCTCGTGTCGGCACGCTATCGCCACCACACGACTAATGACGAATCAGCAATATATTTAGGTATATTTCATATTTTTTTTAGGGATTTTAATATTACTTCAAATTAACGTATAGAAACATTCTGTTTTTGTATTTTTCTCTCCTGTTGGCGGTAAAACCAATAAAACAACGTGACTCTATAAGAGAAATAATAAATACATTTGGCTTTATTCAACTACTTCCTGTTTACATCACGTTGTACACAGGTCCAGCCCAAGAGATGGAGAAAAACGCGCGATACCTATTTTGAGATATTGTTTTGTATGGATTAATGGAAATATACTACAATATATTCGTTTTTTTAAGCATTAAGTCAAGACTTAAGATATATTTCATTATGTTCATGAAAGAGGAAACTGTTCATGTTATTTGAAGGATTAATAAACTCATTTAAACCATCTGAATAAAGGTAAATAAACATATTACAGGATATGAAGTATGAATAGAGAATAAATGGAGGCTGAGTCGATGCTCCCTGTTGTTTCGCTGCTCGTCTCCTCAGAGTCTGTCCTGTGGCTGCCATACTCTCTGTATGCTGCTTATGTAATCTGAAGGAGGAGGAGGAGGAGGAGGAGGAGGAGGAGGAGGAGGGGGGTCTGGACACACACCCACACACACACACCTCTCATCACCAGCTTCCTCCTCCTCCTCCTCCTCCTCCTCTCACCATCTTCTACAATCATCTCTGCATCAGTCATCCTGCAGGCTGCACATCTCAAATCAGAGGGGGAATATTACATATCAGCTATTTATAGAAATGTATGTCTCCAGTCTATACACACACACACACACACACACACACACACACACACACACACACACACACACACACACCCCTTTACGTTTCCGATCAATAGCTCCTCTGTGAGGAGCACAGGGCTGGATATTGGAGAATGTATACGCTCATTAGCTCATTAGCTCATTAGCTCATTTTTCATTGCTTTGCATTGATTTCACTGATGGATGTTGTTTGTTCTGGTTTACAAGCGAGTGTCCACAGACATAACACTGCTTATTCATATTTCATTCTATATTTGGTACTGTTGTTATATTACTTTCATGAAGTATTTCCCAATAATTAAAATGTTTCTATTACTTGTTCATGTATTTGTTGATTAAATATTTTTATGTAAAGATGTTTACATAGATTTTATTTTGTACATTTCATTTGTGTATATATATATATATATATATATATATATATATAAAAATGTGTAACTTTTATTATTACATTTATTTACTTTCACCTTTATTGTAATTACTTACTTGTATTCTCAAAACTTGTAATTATATTGTATCTTAAACATTTTACATTCTAAATTACTTCAAATGAGTAGTCTTATTTTTTTATTATTTGTATTAATTCAAATGTTTATTTTAAGTTTTCTATCACTATTTCAACTTACATTATGTATTTCGTATTTTTCATTTGAATTGATGTTGTATTGTATTTGAATGTTCTGTATTGCATTATTTAGTATTTTTATTTCTAATATTTGCATTAATTACTCTTACAAATAGTCCTAATTAACAGATGTAAGTCTTCCTAATGGACTAATGGCTGATCTTCCGGTATTACCGGCTCGCTGCTGCTCTAGTGTTATTCCCATGTTCTCGTGCGGACTCTGCTTTATTCCTTAAACGGGCGCATCAGGAGCACCGTGCTGGTTGTTCACGTGAGACTGCAGAGAAACCAGCCTGACAACAAACAGCCTCCTCCGGTCGGTCTGCAAAAAAAAAAAATGGCTGCAGGACCGGAGACGGTTCGGATGCAGCTAATTAAGAAGAACAATCATCCGTTAATTCACTCACCGATCCTCCGGTCTGCAGAAGCGGGGAAGAAGCTCAGGGAAGCGAGGAAGAGGTGGAGGTGGAGATGGCTGAGGAAGGAAAAAGCCATAGGATGCATGTCTCTTCTGGGTTATTCTCTCAAGTGTTAAAAGGCCATTTTTTCTTTGGTTCCGGAGAGGTTTGGTTCGTCTTCCTTCCCGCTCAGAGTGCCTCCTACGCGGCTGGAGGAGCAGAGGGAGACGCGCGCGGACGGCGGATGGATGTCGGAGGAGAGGAGACCGGAGAGGATGCAGGGCGTTTTCTGCTGCTGGAGGATCGAGCGTGCACGTGCAGCTAGACGCGATTTCCGGTTTTTCAAAATAAAAGGATTTTAACGAACGCAGTGATCTGCACATTTTATGGAGAAATAAGATGCAAAAGCAGAAGTGTATAAAAAATAAAAAAAATTAAATAAAAGTTGATTCAAGCAGCAAAGAAAATTAACTTCAATAAAACCTACAGCAACAATGACAAAGTGCTTTAAATGTGTCATTACTTTATATATATATATATATATATATATATATATATATATATATATATATATATATATATATATATATATATATATATGAAACATTTAACTTCAATGAAATACTTTGTATTTATGTTTAATTTAATTAATGGGATTCAGCATTTAAGTATGTTGTAGTAATACACAAAAAATAACTATTTTTGTTGTTAAAATTGACATTATTTTCATTTTTTTCTCCAGAGTCCAACTTTCCTGGAGCTCTGTTTATAATTGTTTACAAATTAATAAGCATGCACGTGCAAACATTTCTACATGGTTGGATGTATTCTTTTATTCCTTTACAGATCAAGAGTTTTGTTTGTGTTTGGTATTTTTTCTTGTACGCCCCAACCGTCCTTTTACTCTGAAGGCCAACTCACTCAATATCCGTAGTTTATTGTATTTCAGTCGGACTTGACGGACCCACGGAGCTGTCCCCTCCTGATTCAGTGCTGCATTCAGGTGCTGTGGGAAAACGATGTCGGCTCAGGGTTGAAGGCAGGTGAACGAGTGATGATGAGGACCACCGTCACGAGGAAGAGGCTGACACGGTTTGGAAGGAAATGCCATCTAATACCATTTGATGTGAATATGTATTATAATTAATAATTATGAATATTTAGGAGTTCAGAAAATTGTATAACTTTGTGGTCCAACTATTGCTTGTTCTTCATCAACACAGAGAGCAGCTTGTTGTCACAGCAGAGGGTGTTTAAAGAAACCAGAGCTGCCGTTTCTGATGCTTTACTGGCTTTAGTTGTTGAGTCCACCTCAACCATGAAGGTCTTTAAAGTCCAAAACCTGTAGTGTTGCTTTACATTATAGTGGATTACCTTGTTTAATTAAAGAAACATCTACACAAGCTGTCTGCAGTAAATGTCTTACTTTTTTACGACCAAATATACAAAAATGCGTTCAAAGATTATTTGTCACCAACATGAGATAATTCCCTCTCACTCAACCGCCGGTTCTGCCGGAGTGAAGCCAAAGCTTCACGTGTTAAAGCTGCATTCTCTCTAGTGTCCAGCAGGGGGCGACTCCTCTGGTTGTATAGAAGTCTAGTCTAAAATGACTCTACTTCTCTCTTGATTTATTCCCTCAGTAAACATTGTAAACATGAGTTTATGGTCTCAATCTCTAGTTTACAGTCTTCTTCAATACAGCATGATGTTCATTTAGTACATTATGCTCCATTTAGAGTCAAACAGACCATGAAGCAGGGGACGATTTAGGGGGCGGGGCTACACAGTGATTGACAGGTCGCTGGTGATGAAACGGGTAAAAGAAGGGTCAGAAGTCACGGTGCCGTACAGCTTCATGCTGCTATAAAGCTCTTTATTTGTTTCAAAAGACATTCTGAGACGTTGGGGCGCTCATCTGTACGGTTTCTCCTCAAACACGCGAACATCTCTGGGATCGTGTGAATCTTATTAAGGCACAAGATAAATTAAGAAGACGGAGGGAAAAAAAACAAGAACAAGCGTCCATCGCAGAGACACGAGCTCTCAGATCTAATAAAATCTGATTCTTACAAAATAAAACACAGGAAGAGACAAAAGAGCTGCGACACGCACTTTAAAAACAGAGCGGTTTACATACGCGTGTGAAACACAACAAGGCAACAAGTCTGTCCTCCTCTGCATCAACACGAGACGGCTGCTCTTTGGCTGAGACATTTATTAAACATGTTATAAGCATCTACTGAACGCGTTTTGTATTGGTTACGCATGTGAATCCCTTTCAGAGCAGCTGCTGCAAAGTCAAAGCAGGGTTGGATTTACATTTTCCCACCACAAGAAGAAAACAGCGACGTGTTGAAAGTGACACTTGGTTACAAGTTAAGACTATTAGTTGATTCATAAACAAAACTTTTAAACAACTCGACATGATCGTGATGGAAATCATCGTGATATCAAACAAACAAAAAGCCCTTTAGACGAAAATGTGCAATTCTTTTAGAAATGTTAAATTACAAAATGTGAAGCCACTTTTTGTAGAAATTGTGATTAAAGCAATTTTTTTTTTAAATAATTCAATTAAGTGATTATTTGTAGAAAGCAAAGTGAAAACTGGTGCAACACTAGTGATGCTTTCAGGTAAATGAATCTGTGTTTGTGCCCAGAAAATACAGTCAAATAATGTATATTTCCACAGCGCATGTTCCTCTTTTTTCTATCACTAATACTGTCCTCACTCACGGGTCCTTCCTGTTTCTCTTCACATTAAAAGAATAACCATTAAAAGGCAAAAGCTGAAGGTCTTTTGATGTGAAAAAAATTGGCAGGAAGTGTTGAGTAGAGATAGCTTAACGTTGATTGAGAAAAAAACTGTAGAAAACGTTACAGCATCAACTTTTATGTGGAAATATACATTATTATTATTATGGTTGTCACAGTGTCTTTTCGTCATGTTACCACTGGAGGGCGCTAGAGAGGATCATTATATAGATAGATATTTAGATAAATGAATAAAAAACATGGTTGATAATATTAAATACAGTTTGATATGGTGAATTATGTGATAAAGAATATTTCAACAACACATTTAGGCAACGTTTAAATTGCAACTAAGAGCAAAGATGATCCCCAGACATTAAAAAAAAACACACAGATGTGCAAATATTCAGCTAAAAACAGCAAACAGGTCACACTTAACGACGGCCTCATTATCAGTGTAACAACAGGCCTGTTAACCGATGGAAAGGAAGTGAACTTGGTTATTACACGTGTTATTACACCGGAATAAAAGCAGAGTGACGCTGAGGGGGGGGGGGGGGGTGAAAACACTTCTCGTCTCTTTGGCCTCTTTAGTTCTGCTTCAGAAACTTAGTCCAGAATGTTGTTCATTTAAAAAAAAAAAAATTAACTAAATCAAATATCATAAAATGACAAACAATAAGAGACCTCCTCTCTCTCTCTCATCTCCGCTGTGTTCATATTTACAAACTTGTACATCGTCGTTCTTTGCTGAAACAGCAAAAAAAAAATAGATTGTCTTCCTCTACAGCTGTTATAGTTTCTCCTATAAATATGGAATATAGACTTCCACAGCAGTACAGTGTGTAATATATATATATATATATATATAGAGTATCCTACACTCCCTTTAGTCTATCAGCCTTTCACTTCTTAAAGGGGAGGTTTGCCTTGCGACTGATGTGATTAGATGAATGTCAAAGCTGCTGTTTTGTACACACACACACACACACACACACACACACACACACACACACACTTAAGTGGGAGAGATATGATGGTAGTGATGATGGTGATGAAGATATGTCTATAGTTGGTGAGGCTTCGTCAGGCCGTCTTCACTCAGCTCATACCTGCAGGAGGAGAAAGACGGGTTTTCAGCGTCACGCTTTCCCTTTAGCCGGCTCTGGAATCTGTGTTTTTTAAATTCTAATCAAAGTCACTCGTACTCCTAACTAGTATAAAATAAATAAAAAACACTCGGCTCAAAGACTTACCATTGTGTCCAACCCTTACTGCTTTCCTCGTGGGTCAAATCCACCAGAACCTGATGAGAAAAGAGTTATAATAAAGACCGAATACGTTTGAAATATTAAATGACGATATCTATTCATGTCCAGACGAGAGGAATATTCCTAAATCATCAAAACTCAAAATGCAAGTCCCTAAGAGATGTATCAGGGTGTACCTTTCCCAGCAGGCCCTTGTGTTTGGAGAGCAGACCTCCGCCGTTCTTCACCGCCACGTCCAGAGTCCTCCTGTGGAGCTCCACGAGGGAAACGCTGAACTCAAACCTGAGCAGGAAGACAAACCGTTCTGCTCAATAATCAGCGACAACAAAAACCCAAACCGTGAGCGTTACTGGTGAAGTTGGGTGACTCACGTCTGATCGTAGACCGGGTTCAGGGTTTTCTTGAAGGTGTGAGTTTTCCTCCGGCCCGACCGCCTCTTGTCAGGAAGCAGGTAGAGGCGGACGTAAGGATCCGAGCCGTGGTCCGAGAACGTGATCAGGTTTCTGTGGAGGTTAAATGAATATATCATAAGAGAGTGGGGGGGTGGGGGGGGGGGGGTTCTTTCTCCTCGCTCTGATTGGTCCAGTACCTGCAGCCGTGGACCACCACGATCAGCTTGTTCCTCTGGGAGCTGTGTCGGACCGTCAGCTGGATCTCACCCAGCGGGAAATGACTGGGGCCTGAACCACTACGGAGAAAAAGATGGAGAGAGGAGGAGGAGGAGGAGAGAGGAAGAGGAGAAGAGAGGAAGAGGAGGGGGAGGAGGAGAGAGGAAAAGGAGGAGGAGGAGAGAGGAAGAGGTAGAGGAAGAAGAGGAAGAGGAGGAAGAGGAGGAGGAGAGAGGAAGAGAGAGGAGGAAGAGGAGGAGGAGGAGAGAGGAGAGAGGAGGAGGAGAGAGGAAGAGGAGAGAGGAAGAGGAGGAGGAGGAGGAGAGAGGAAGAGGAGAGAGGAGAGAAGAGGAGAAAGAGAAGCAGGAGGAGGAAGAGGAGGAGGAAGAGGAGGAGGAGGAGGAAGAGGAGAGAGGAGAAGGAGGTCAACGCTGTGAAACCACCATCTCCTGTTCAAGTCTAGTAGTTGATTCTGAGCCATAGAGCTCCATCAAAACACATGAATGAGCCACACTGTTGCATTTTAACTTTGGATTAATGTATTTACAGACATCGAACCAAAAACACACTCAAGAACAACCCCTTGACTTTCAGAGAAGGGAACAGGAAGTGTTTAAATGCCGACTCATTCCCTGGTTTAAGGACTCGTTACTGCAGCTCTCCATCTCTCTTTAACCTTTAGTCAGACAGAGACAGCTGGACGGTTAAATGGACAGACATGATTGGTTGATATTTACTTTTGCAGCAGCTGGAGTCTCTGCTGCAGCTCCTGAGCAGCGTACGGGTTGGAGATGTCCGAGGCGATGCTCGGCGTCGGTTCCTTGCCTCCGGCCAGGTACTGCTGGGAGCCAGAGATGGCCAGGTTGGAGGTGCTCCTCCCGGTGTCCGCCAGTCCCCTTCCTCCTCCTCCTCTTGCTCCTCCCTGGCCCAAGTCCATGCTTCCCGGAGACCTGAAGGGCTCGTCGGCCTCCCTGCGCCGGTTCAGCAGGTCCTGGGCCGACACGGAGGACGAGCGGGGGATGGTGGAGGCGGAGGTGGAAGCGGAGGTGGAGGCGGGAGGCGCCGAGGAGTCCGAGGGCACGGAGGGCCGCGGGGTTTGGCTGGCGGAGCTGTTCTTGTTGACCTGCACGGAGGACGGGGCGGAGTTTGAGGACGAGGAAGGGTTCTTGTCCAAGCACAGCACCTGAAAGAGAACACATGAAGACCCATGTTCTGTGTGAACGATCAAAAACAAATTGAAAATGTTGGGATTTTAAGAAAGTTCGAAGGGAACGTCATCTGCAGGTTTGCCTCCTACCCGCAGAGCCATCTTCATCTTGAGGGTGCAGTTCGGTCCGGAGTTCTTCAGGGGGAAGCGCTGGTTCAGCGTCATGTCCTGCGCCTCCAGCAGGCGGCTCAGAGGAAGCGTCAACGTCCCCAACGAACACTCGTGTTTCATGTCCTTCACCTGGGAGACACAAGGGGTCAAACGTCACGGTTTACCCGCTTACAAAACATGAGAGACTTGTTCAACCGACGAAAGACATAAAAGACGTACCTCGACCTTCAGCTCTTGGGTTTTGGGGTTGTGGATGAGGAAGGTGAAGGCTTCCTCCCACACCGGTTCATTGGTCTTATATCTGGTCTGATGGAGGACACACCAGAGAGGAGTTAAGAGTCAGAGAACGGTACATTTCTACGTATGGTTCAACATTTTCTTCTTCTTCTTCGATGAGCCTGAGATGAGAAGATCGATTCTTCTGTCCCGTGTGTGAAGAACAGAGCTGGAGTCACAACGTGGTTAGCCTAGCTTAGCATAAAGGCCGGAAGCTAGCAAGTGGGAAACGTTTTAAACGTTTGTGAAGCTCCTGGATTAACAGATCTTATCTTTGAGTTAAATGCAGCCTCATTTTGACACAAAAAAACAAGGTTTTGCTGAATAAATGAATGGTTAGTATGAACGTGGATCTTGTTTTGGTCTCACCTTGCTCTCAAAGGACTTGTGTCCCACTGTGAACTGGACAAGTGGACTGGGATCGCTGGTCACCTTTTTACCGGACTGCAGAAGAAGAAAAAGAGGTTTTAAAAAAGATGCAATGATGGAGGTAATGGGAGTGTAACTCTTGATTTGGTCAAGATTTAGCTCTTATAGCACTTCTTTTTTACATAAAATAAAACTTAACATTCCATTAATCACAAAAACACATCTGAAATGTTTAATATAACAGGTAACGTATCTATGCTGCATGTTTTGAGCTCATGCAGTAATATTTGGGCATGTGAGATCACATCTTTACCACGATACCAAACTACCCAGAAGCTACTTGTCACATTTCAGCAGAAATGTGTAACTTTTGGGTTACGGGGAAGGAGTTGAGAGGGAAAGTACATCAGGTAAACGTCTCTATGGCCCCAAAACAGGAAGTCTGGAAAACCTACCGGATGACTTCAAAATAAAGGTTTCTGAATCTAAAAAAAAGCTGGGTGTAAATGTAATTATGACAACAATGTTGTTATTTACAACACACATTGTTAGACATAGTTTTAGTAAACAAACATGATTAGTGGAGTTTGTTAATGATTTCACAATAAAAGTCAGTAAGTAACAGCGCCCCCTGCTGGACTTTTATATTCCACTCCCTGATATTTCTATCATAGTGAAATACAAGAGTCTTCAAACTTTCTCACAACACGGGTTCATAGTCGCCGTTCAACATGTAAACAGAACTGTGAGGACAATGTAAAGATTTGTTGGCAGTTAGCTGTTTAACAACAAAGCTCATCTATAACTGTCTGTGTCTTCAAGTGCCTTTCACAATAAAAGCACCAACCAATTACAAACATGGCATTTGTTTCAAAAGTTTACATCTTTTATTATCTCCGCCAGGAGGACCGTGCGATCGGTTGTGCTTGAGTGAGTGAGTGAGTGAGGGAGTGAGGGAGTGTGCACCTCTGTGTCTGTCCACGGCTAATCTCTCACTCTGATGCAGCAAACGGCATAATATTTTGGGTGGACAGTTATGGCTGCACGCTCAAGGAGCTCTCGCGGTTGCGGCGACTCACACTTTCTCAAAACCCCATTTATTGCCTGTTTTAAACTGCCTGGTGATTCTTCAATCTCTACTCTTAGCCGGCCCCTGTTTGTTTTAGATGATATTTTGTTTGGCTAACAGCTAATGGAACTGTTCTTCCTGCTGAGTACATCGCTGCTACTTAGCCGCTGCTACATGAGCAGTCATCTTGATGAGTTTCATTCTGGTTTTGGCGAGATTGCATGAAGTGTCTTCTACAAAGACGACCAGTCGATTGGCTGCAGACATCGCCGCTTGTTTTTGAGTTTGAATGAAGTGTGTTTTACGTCACCTTGGAGCCCATTTGGTCTCTAGACGAGGGTTTAGCCAATTGTGGGTCATATTCATTCAATCACACAAATACAGCAGCGGTCGTTGCAGACACGCCTGGCGGAGATCTGGACTCTACTGAGTGCACCTTTCTGGTAAATATGTTGAATCAGCTTTAGCTGTAAAACTGTGTTAACTACAAGTATACAGAACTGTTTAAAAAAAAGGTACAAGGGCTCTATGGCAATACTACCTTTAACAAAAATGTTGCCATAGGACCTAATTAACAGTAAGCTAACACACATTTTGAACGGTGTAAACACAAGTTGAATGTGTGAGTGAATCAGCCTGTATGCGTTGTGTTCCTGTGTTTCCCTCCTCGGTGTCGGAGCGATATGGGAGTGCTTCGTCACCGTGTCGTTACCTTGATGGCCTTACTGACCGAGGCCTTCCTCAGCCCCGACTGGTTGAACTCTAACGGATTGCGCTTTGATTTTTTCCCCCAGGGAGAAGGCAGGAGAGATCAAACAACACAAACACACACACACACACACACACACACCAGTAGGTTATTCGGGTGAAGAGGGGGGGAGGGGGGGCATGCAGGGAGAGGATGAGGAGAAAGACAAGAACACACCAGGACCACCAAACGATGGGACACGATGAGACAGACAGACAACATGGATGATCACATGGTTAATGACATTCCCCAATTAAACCTGGACATGAGGAGACAACTAGAGTCCAACCAATGAAGACCATATTTACGTCACGTTTTTAAATTAAAATGGTAAATGAAACAACGATTGCAAACTTTGTTATTTAAATAATACATTTAGAAAACTGGAAATGTAATTATTGTAAATATCAAAAATGTAAAGCTTGCAAAAGAGTTTTCTCTGCCAATAAAATATTTTCCCATACAAAATATCTGCTCTGAACAGACGTCAGGTAAAAGGTATTGGTTGGACTCTAGTTAAAATACCACAGCATTAGATGATTCATTAAAATGGAGAGAGATTAAGAGAAGATCAGAGGAAAGGAATCATTCTGATCAAACGGACAATGAGATGGTTTATGTTGTGGTGGTGATTGGCTGACATTAATATATTTATATTGGTATGAAATACATTGATGTTACAACCAAACAACACATTGAATTGGTGATAAAAGCATGTAAGTGTTTTACTGTGTTTTTGCAGATTACATGAATGTAAAGACTTCGGGCAACAACAGAAGTATTTCCTTTGGTGTCGCACTATCAAGACCATGGACACAGTTGTGTTTTCATTTGTATCATCACACCTGGACACCTGGACGCAGGTAAAATGTATACAACTATGAATGAAAAGACGGAAGCGTGACCTCGCGGTTACAATTGTTTGTGAAAAACTGCAAAATGAAACATAAAACCTGGCAATTTTTTAAAATGTGAATACTTTTAATTAAATTGTACCAAACTTCATAATTTCTTCCCTCCTGTTCAGCTCTGATCTAACATGGATCAATGTCAGATCAGTGATGGGATCAGAGGAGAGATTTTTAAGAAATACACAGACTTGTTGACAAGTAACGCTGAAAACACACCAAGTAGCGGTAAAGTGCAACGAGCTGCTGCAACGAGGCTGCTGCAACGAGCTGCCGCAACGAGGCTGCTGCAACAAGCTGCCGCAACGAGGCTGCCGCCACGAGCTGCCGCAACGAGGCTGCCGCAACGAAGCTGCTGCAACGAGGCTGCTGCAACGAGGCTGCCGCAACGAGGCTGCCGCAACGAGCTGCCGCAACGCAACATCTATCAATTCTGTGCAACCAGGCGGTAGAGTTTAAAGGGACAGTTCACCCAAAAATCTAAAATACACCTTGTTTTGTTTTCCTGCCGTGTTATTGATCAATTTAGATTTCTTTGTGCTGTCAGTTGCTAAACATATAAATAGCAGTATAGGTGTTTGTTTTTGAGTTTGTGGTGATCTGTCTTTTTAATTATTCTGTGACATGTTGACCTACGACACAAAGAATGTCTTCACATGAACGCCTTCTGGCCGCAGAAAAATCTAATTGTTGCGGCGGGCCGTACTTCTCTTGGTGTGTTTGTGGCGTACGCAGCCGGATTAAAGGGACATTTACTCATCAGTGACACCTGTGGCCAACCGCCAGAACTGCATTACGCATTCAAGTGTTGGCACCATTTCCCTGTCAAAGCTTCTGTGCGTTCTTATAAAATCAAGCCAATAAATTTGCTTCAGTTTTTTTCACGGAGCGGTGACCGATGCGCTGCCCCCTGCTGGCAGAGTCACTGATGGAGAAAATCTGTTCACACACACACACACACACACACACACACACACACAATGAGTTAATGCAGGGAGGATGGAGGGAAAGCAATCCACAGAGAATTCACCCTCCCTGCTCTCAGAGTCTCAGACTGATCAAAACGCATTCCCTCCTCTCAAAATACATTTAAACAACAATAGTAGAAAATAGAGCTTTAACCTGCCGGAGACGTACTTTTTCAATACGTTGATTAACGGTTGTGAGAATTCATCAACAACCTCTCAAGTCTCTAAATGTCTCTATTGTTTAAAAACAAAAACTGTAAGAATATGAACTCCCGATAATGTTCTATCCTTGCATCGATGCACAATCGTCCACACCTCGTGAAGAACAGAGGAGGAAGGATGCTCGTGATCGTCCTCACACACACAAACCGTCACCGCTGTCGCTTCCTGTCATGTTCCTCCGCTTTGTAATCAGTCAAACGCCAACAGATAACAAGATATGATGTTAATGAATTCTCATGCACTAGTCGGGATTCATGCTCATCAGGCAAACTGTTCAAACCTTCGCTATTATTTAAAAAAAAAAAAAAAAAAGGATGCAGGAAACAGCCAGCGGACTCACAAACAAGGTCCGATAGAGAGAGGCGGTGTTCTCGCAAAACACGAGGCCCGCCGCCCGCCTCTCTTTTAAGTAGCCAGAGCCCAAGTTCCCCTCGAAGACGCTCTTCAGAGGGGAGGAGGAGGAGGAGGAGGATGTGAGGAAGAAGAAGAAGAGGAGGAGGAGGCTGAGAGGAGGAAGGTGAGGCCAAACACTAACAGATAAAGAGTTCTCTATGGTAGAAGACACTGCGTGAGACCAGGCAGACTCAAAGGTGAAAGTTCAGCTACCAGAAAGAAACGAGATGCTCAGAAACAAATAGATGTTAAATGAACATTTTCTTTTTCAGAAACACAGCAAAATGTTCCCTTATGTTAAAACTATTTGAGCCACCTGGTCCAATAAAAACAACTAAATAAAACATAAAAATGTTTTGCGTATTTATGGCAATTTAAAGAAGCTAGAGGAACGCGCACACAAACACATATTCTTATATTATATATATATATATATATATATATATATATATATATATTCTTATTATTCTGAGTCTTCTCTCTACGGCACCTTCAAGATGAGAAAGCTGAAGAACAGAAAAGAAGTTCAGAGGAGAAGTTGAAGGACTGAGGTGAACACTCTAGTTGTTCCAAAGAGCGTTTGTTTTAAACAACCTGGAAGCACCAGACGGGTGGAGATATCAAGTAGTGACCACACAGTAACAAAGGCAACAAACTACAGCTCCAATTCAATATAAAATATGAAAAAATGCATTAAAAGTTTCCCTTTTCCTGCCTCATTATTCCGTTTAAGAGTATTTAAGCGTCTATAAATCACCATTCTTCAATAAATGAAACTTTTAGAGTAAACTGGGCGTCATTGCAGCAGAAGTGCACTCTGGGAGGTTGGAGCAGACCGACTTACCGGCAGGTTTCTGGCCGAATCCAGGAAGACGACGAGCAGCGCCGACGACAGGCCGTCGTTGGCTTGACCCCGGTCGGCTTTGATGCTCGTCAGAGCCTGAGAGGACAGAGGGACGGACGCTGCTTAGTGTGTTGCGGAGTTAAAGCTGCTTTTTTGTACTTTTTCTTTTTAATTAATTGAGCAGCGGTTGCGTACCTGGTCCAGCTTCTCAGGTGTGTGCAGCAGAGACAACCACTCCAGCTTGAGGTGCAGCTTCCCTGTAGACACATCCTCCACCACGAACCACTGCAACAAAGAAACCTTCGCTTAACACCAATACTCAAGGACTTCATGGTCCTCAGGCATTTTCTGATGGTTATAACACAGCAATGACGCATGCACCCAGTATTTATGGTATTATTATTATTGATGTATTTTATTTAGTGTCTTTTTCCTCGTGAGACTAGAGGGAGTCACACGATTTGCAGAAATACTCAACAGTGATTTATTTTGTAGAGCTTATGATGCGCTGACACTTTAAAATAACAGATCGTTCACACATGACAGCACCCTGGAAGACAACTGCAGATTATCAACTTATTATTTATCAGAATAAAATATGTTAGAAGAGAAAATTACAATTTATAGTTTCACTATTTTATTCAATATTCATTTCATGTCTGTAAATCTCTCCCATCATCAGGATTTATATTTATATTATATATATATATATATACAAGTATAACATGGAGAGGACTGCTGAAGGCTATGAGAGGAGGAGGAGGAGGAGGAGGAGACGCAGATTACCTCATCGACCTTCTGTTCCTTCTGGAGCTCCGCCACGTCGATCTCCAGGCTGAAAAAAAAGAGTCACAAACAAACTATAAACAAACTTTTTGGTGAAAGTGAAGCGGACTCAAAAAAAAGTTCCCGGAGCTCAAAGTAACTTCTTTAAAAGTTTTGTTTTGTCTGAGCGACAGTCCAAAAACTAAATATATTCAATTTCTAATAATGTCAAAAAACAGAAAAGCATGAGGAAAGAGCACTATTTGCATTTTTGGTGGATGAAGGACTTGAACGATTGTCAACGTATCGATTGTTTTAGCAGTCGATAGATCTCATGAACACTGAGGAGCTCTGTGGAGGAGATGCCTTCATCTTCACCTCAGTCATTCACACAAAGAGCCTTAAACTCACATAGAGTTATTAATAATAATAATAATAATAATAATAATAGTGTGCTGTTTGTCTGAGGCTCATCATTGAAACAGAGGCTGTACCTTCCCAGGAAGTCGTCTTTATCCGTGTCTTCATCAAACAGCTCAATGTCCAGATTCTTTGCTGTGTTATCGTAGATCAAGGCCTGAACACACACACACACACACACACACACACACACACACACACACACACACACACACACACACACACACACACTGTTTAAAGTGCTTGAAGTATATAACCCTCGTTGAGGTCGTGTTATGCAGACTCCGTCAGACCCTCACCTCGTACACCTCGTTCCATTTGGGGTGGACCGTCTCGTGGATGACTTTGCTCTGGAAGACGTGGGTCCCGATCCGGATGAACCCGTACGGGTCCGACTTGCCTTTGATGAGTCCGCCCAGGAACTTGTCTTTGCCCAGCAGGTCCTGGGCCTCGATGAAGTGGATCCTCAGGACGCCCTGAGGACACAGACCACAAACGAGACAGTGTGAGATGAGGCTGGACCAGAAGAAAAGAAACAGACCTTCTCTGAAATCATTTGAAGTGTGTGTGTGTGTGTGTGTGTGTGTGTGTGTGTGTGTGTGTGTGTGTGTGTGTGTGTGTGTGTGACCTTGGGCATGGGGAAGCGGAGCTGGGCCAGCTGGCTCTCCTGAACCAGAGGGATGGTGATGCGGTTGGGGAGGACCATCTGACCGGCAATGATGTCCTGGACGATGTTGTCAAACAAACCACTGAGAAGGATGGAGGAAGAGGAGGAGGGAGAAAGAGAGAGAAGGAGGAGAAAGTTATAAGAGGATAAGAATAATTAAAAACAGTATTAATAGGGTAGAGAGAGAGAGAGAGAGAGAGAGAGAGAGAGAGAGAGAGAGAGAGAGAGAGAGAGAGAGAGAGAGAGAGAGAGAGAGAGAGAGACTAATGACCTTTAGTCTCGTTTAGAACATGGAGAAAAGATGCACTTCAGCCTCTTGTGGCCTAAATGAGTATTACAACAACAACGACTAGAGAAAGTTAACTAACCTGTTAACACATGAGAAATGGATGGATTTAAATGAAGCTAACTGACTTTTATTAACCATACATGATAACAGAAACAAGTCATGAGCAATTTTCACTATTTTCTGACATTTCATAGACACATAATTGTTGCTTTCATCAATAAGGAAAATAGTTGCAGCTATTTTTTGTTCACGTTACGATGAAAACTGATGACAGTAGTGGATTATTTACAGTGACAGGGAACAGGAAATAAATGAGGAATTTATGATGCATGAGTAGATATCATCACCAGAGGCTGCATGAGAACGTGCATTTGTTTCAGTTTGATTAGGGTGAACTGGCCCTTTAAGAAAACTGTTTTTAAAATAAAAATATACGTCTGAACAATAAGAGAGACTAAACCAAAATATAACAGCTTGTTTTCAGCTGATATGAATTTAAATAACATGAACTGTCCTTGTTATACAGTGTGTAGATTATGCACTACGCATTATGAAACACTCCTCTGTTGTTCCCCCTCACTTCCTCTAGAGGGCAGCAGCCTCCTGCATTAAAACACAGCCGCACCGCTGCATAGAAGGTCTCGCCAATGCAAAGTTGAGCTAAGCTGCTTCCTGCTCTGCTGACTCACGAAACACTAAAAAATCAGGGTGAGCTCATGTTTTCCTGCTGCTTCGGGGAAAAATGCAAATAACCACCGAGGAAGAAGTGAGGGCCCTCACACAGGAAGAGAGAGAGGGAGGAGGGTGGGGTGAGACACACACACACACACACACACACACAGTGGTGTTTTCACACAAACCCGTCGAACGAGGAGATCTACATTTCACAGGGCGGAGTCTTTTGGAAACCGCAGTGAGTTTCTCTGCTCAAAAACAAACAGCAACAGGTCGATAGTCGATACGGAGGAGCAGAGGAGCAGAGTGGATGCAAAGCACTCTGCAGGACGGGAGGCTCAGCGCCTGAAGAGTGAGCTTCACACTTTGATCATCTTGTTGCCTAGATAATCTTTTCAGGACTAAAGATGACGGACGAAAGTACAAAGCAAAAAACAAAAATCAATCAAAAGTCAGATTCTAAAGATACTTGATGCAGCTTCAGGTTGTTGGTCCAGAGTGAACTGTCTACAGACATTCATGGTCCCCAGATGATGAACCCTTAAAGACTTTGACGCCATCCTGACCTTCCTCTAGCACCGCCGTGAGATTCACGTTCGTAGTTTTGAGTTAAAAACCCCCCCGATTAAAGCCATTAAATTTGCTGCACGCATTCATGCTCCCCTCAGGACGAACCGTCACATCTTCAGCAACCCCTTTCGCTTTCCACTTAACGCCGTCGTCGTCGGGTCGCTTCTGAACGTCTCTACTCTTGTGGGATTTGACCAAATATCTACACACTTTGAGCCTCAGCTTGTAGTTTGTTTTAAGCGCTAATTAGCAACCGTTAGCACGCCGTGAGCGCGACAAATAGCATGAGCTACATGCTTTATAGCTCGTGTCCACACCACTTTTTCTGAGCGCCAGCGTCTTCATGGTGGAAAAACAATGTCAAAACAAATAAATAGTAGCCCAACTTCCAGAGCTTTTCTGGTTGAAACGGGCCCAACATGAGAGTGTTAGCATGGGGATGCTAGCATTTAGCTACAGCCTGTCGTTAGAGGGATGTACAGTGTATTTAGCTGAACACTACACTTGCAAGAGTGTATTTTTTATTTATTTAAGAAGTTCTGTCTGGAAAACGTTTCTTTTCGTCACATCACATGTCCGCCTGCGGCGGCTCTCCTTTTCATAATCACGATGCTATAAATACCGACTCTCAGCGGGGGACAAATGAAGGCCGTAATCCGTCCTGTGATCCGGTGGTTAAAGTGACGTTTTCAGCAGCAGAGCCCGATGAACGTCTCTCTCTCTCTCTCTCTCTCTCTCTCTCTCTCTCTCTCTCTCTCTCTCTCTCTCTCTCTCTCTCTCTCTCTCTCTCTCTCTCTCTCTCTCTCTCTCTCTCTCTCTCCACAAAACGAAACGCCGGCTTCATTGTGCCATTAAACCCAGTTAATCCCAGTTTGCTGCTTGAATTAAGACTCTTAATTAAGTGCTCAGCAAAAAGTCCCCCATAAGATTACAAGGTGAAATATTTCTATCTACTACTGTATCAGGATGCACATACGTTCCAGTGGACACGGCGGACTAGTAGCTACGTTAATGTCTGGAAAACGGCTCAAAATGTTTTGGGGTAAAAAAAAATAAAAAATGCTCAAAAACAAGTGGTGACAAGCTCTCACTCCTGGTGAAAGAATGCGTCTCCGTCCTGCGATCGTCCCTCTGTGGCTGCACTGTGGAGACGTGTCCACGTCGGGACATATATCTATATCTGAATCTATATATAATAATAATTATTATTATTTATATTATTTTAAGTGTGTGTTTTGTGTCCAATTCATACAAATGTATCACTTTTGTTTATCTGTGTTCTTTAAAAGATAATCTAAAAAATAATGAATAACAACAAAAAAGAAGACTTTTGGTTTAAGAAGAAAGTAATAATTCATTCATTCATTCATGAAGCAAATGAACAGAAGTAGGCCAACTACACCTCTTACAACATATTGATGTTTTCATCCGGTCTAATGTGAGGCTGAAGAACACCGTGATCCAAACACAGGACGTCCACTGTCCACATGCAGACACAACAGAGACAGTGAGGACATCGTGTCCCTGCTACAGACACACACACACACACACACACACACACACACACACACACACACACACACACACACCACAACACAGTCACTTACTTGACACCAGGAATGTCCAGCATGTTTGTGAGTCCCGTCCAATTGATGTCCAGCAACTGAAAGAAACAGAGAGAAGTATGATTTTTAATAAAAGACGAGAGAGGTTTACAGGTAGAACATGATCTAATGAAAGATTTGCAGAAATTCTCAGATGATGCGTCATTCTGACGAGGCTGTGGAGAGGTTTTTTTGGGGGGAGGGGGGTTCAATGTGGTCAGGAAACACATCTTTAAAATGTGCATGTTTGAGGATTTGTGGGAGGAAATTTCTCCCTGACAGCCGCTTAGCTTCTATGATATTTTATGATGAGGTAAACTAATTTGAATGGACTGTAAGGAGGACGAGACTACTAGACTACTAATAGACTACTAATAGAAAATCTTAGTAAAAATATATTAGTAAAGTAACTAATCATTGGCAGTTAATCCGATTCAAAAACTCTCAACATGAATTGAGGAAAATAAGTTTCCTTCATATAATAAACGTAACGAGCAAAGTCAATAAAATAAGATTGTTTCTACGGAACGATCTCTGTGAGACTGAACCCTCCGACGTTTCTTCTTCTACACTTCTACACGTTATCAGCTCCTTGCTGACGTCGCCATGAGTCAGCAGAGCGGAGGACTCTTAATTCAATCGAGCCGATGATCAGTAGAACCGAGCAGATTGGGTTAGCCCTCATATAAACAGGAAGCATGTGGAAATGACATTACATTAACAACTAAACAGCTGCTAGAGGCCTCAGTAGATCAGGAGGGAAGTCAACTGAATGTGTAAAAACGTCTCATCATCATCATCATCAACGACAGAATCCAACATTACGCAAAGAAAGAGACGGACAGAAAACAGCAATAACTGCAGTAAAAAGGATTTCCATAATATTGCTTTAGATGAATGTAGCTGTAATGGATTCATTTTTCATTAAGAAAAAGCTCTTATGCTGCAGTAAAATTAGTTTTTTAAAGGGACTCTGGTGCTCAGAGACGTTACCACTTTTGTCCACAGGGGTCGCCAGAATCAACACAAAACAAAAAAGCTTCTCGTAGTAACTTTACATTTTCTTCCTAAAGAATTGAGACAAAGATATGTAATAAACATTTAACGTGTGAAAAATGAACGCATCAGTGCTTTGAAATGTCTCCTTAATTATACGCAGACATATTAATAATAATAATAATATTAATATATTTTCTCTCCACAACAGAATTCTAAAAACATTAAGACGCTTTAAATGACAAATTCTGTTAAAAGTAAAGCAAGAAAACTAAAACGCAATAAAATCAAACATTAAAAATGTAGAGATACCTAAAACCTAATCTATCTGCAGTCAACCACTGATAGTTAAAAAACATGAACATTCAATGTACAAGTGCTCCAGTGATGAAGGTTTAACAAAGTGTTGAAGGATTATCTGTTGATGTTTTATTTGATTTGGCTAGAAATAAAGCAGACAGATCATCACAATCCCATGAATTAGACTGTGATGCGCTCTATAGAGACCAGACTCCTGCACGGCGTCCATCATTTCAATTATTCAAGATAGACTGCTGGTTCTGACCTCTCGGACCCCGCTCTGTGCAGACAGAACATCACGAGGAGACGTAATGATAACCCTCGCAGGAGGCGCTGCACACTATAATGTATTAGTTGGCATTGCAACAGAAATGATGAGCAACGCATCAGTTCGCTTCACAATGATGCAACCAGACGCTGCAGGCAGCAACATGTTCCCTACGTTCTCATATTCAGAGCGCCGGAGGGGCTTAACCTGCTTCTCTCACCCAGTTACGAGGCTGATGCACTTCAGCATTATAAAACTGGGTTACCTGAAGAGCCGGACTATGAGGAGGAAGTCACATGTTTAACATTCCTCCAGCCAGGAACCTCCAAACCGTCACTGCAGCAATGAAGCCCGGCTGAAGCACAGCACACACCCTCATACTCTACTGAGTGTTGTATTACCAGTTACCACTGCTGCTAAAAGTAGCAACAATACAGGAAGCAGTGACTAGTGGAAGGACAGGGAGTAGTAGTAGTACTGTACTATATGAGAGGGGAGGGATGGATGGAGGGATGGATGGGGGGATGGAAAGAGGGATGGATGGGGAATGGAAGGATAGAATGAAGGATAGTTTAAAGGAAAAATGAAGAGATAGATCAAATGATGGATGGATGGATGGAAGGAAAGATGATGGATGGATGGAGGGAATGATTGAAGGATAGAAGGTTGGATGGATAGTTTGAAAAATATATGGAAGGATAGATAGAAGGGAAGATGGATGGGGGATGGAAGGATAGTTTAAAGGAAAAATGAAGGGATAGATGATGGAGGGATGAAGGATAGAAGGATGGATGGATGGATAGTTTGAAGGATATATGAAAGGATAGATCAAATGATGGATGGAAGGAAGGACAGATGGAAGGTTAGATTGATGGAAGGATAGAAGGATGGATAGTAGGATGGATAGATAGGCTGAAACAAGTACAAGGAGCACGGTTCAAAGTATAAGGAGTTTAAGGAGTAGAGCTTGAAGAGTATAAGGAGCACAGTTCAAAGTATAAGGAGTATAAAGAGTACAGTTTGTAGTTCTAGCAGCAGCAAAGACTGTAAAGAAACGTAGTGCCGTAATGTTCATGAAGAAGCCTGGAGTTTAAGGTTGACTGATTGTTTTATTTCAAGCGCTGGATCCTACACTACATGACAAAAACTCAATATTGCATCTTCACATTAGCTCTTTCCTTCCTGGTAGACGTCCAGGTTTTTCTACCTCCACTTTGTAACATCCATTTTAAACGGTTACCTACACTTCGTAAACAGACCATGTGTGGAATTAGATCCTCTCTAATCCTCACGTCTGTGCGTCAGTCTGCATGGATAAATGAAACGTACATTCACGATCGCGTGTGTGTGTTCAGCACATTTAAAGTGGGCGCATGTCTCTCTGTGGCCTAGTTAGCGCTCTAGACGTAGAGCGCGGTGGACCACAATGCCGTGCTGCCGGGCTGTTACAGGAAGAGAATAACAGCCACGACATGGGGAACATTTCACAGAAGAACCTGGTAAGAAAATGACGACTGTCACAAAGAAAAAAACGGCACATATGTACTGAGAACTGAGGTTCTCCGAAGGCTCTTTGGTTGTGTTTGTGATCATCTTTGAAACCATTGTAAAGATGTCAACAATAATATTTCATTCACTTTATCACCAAAACTGGTTTAAGTGCTAACTAACAAAGCTAACCACGCTACCAGCTGTCTGAGTCTAATGCAACATTCTAAACAACTGAATATCTGTTTCTTCTTACTCGTGCACTTCAAAAGCCTGTTCAGATTTGGCCGACTTTTTAGTCCACTAGTATTGCTGCTTTATGGAGAACAGCTGACTCAAACAACTCCACGCTCGACGACGTGCTTAGCGGGGTCCTCGGCGATACACCCACCAACCGGGAAGTCGATCGGACGAACGGTTGCGGAGAAAATGGCGAGTGAATTTGTCCCGTAGACCTCCGGTCTGTTATCTGTGATTGAATGTACTGATGGGAGTTTGGGAGAGCGAGCCGTACCCAGCATACCGTTGGGCTGCATAACAGTCAGCTCAAATATTCGGACTTGGCTTGGGGAACCAGAGCGTCGCCGGTTGAAGTCGAATTCACGAGTGACATTCCTGAGCGTGGTATGTAGAATGCCAGCTGGCCTCCTTGGGCTTTACACTGTACAGACAACCATGTGTGTGCGATCTGATGACATAACTAACGCTTCAGTTCAGGGGTGGGCCAAACAAAAGAGGTTATTTACATTATATATTAAACCGACTGCAAGAAAAGCACTGTCTCTATACAAGAAAAGCCTGTGTACTATAGAGGATTAATTATATAACAGCTTAACATTTAACATGCAAGGCTGAAGTGCCCACTTAAATTGTATGATGGTATGTGTAAATAAGTCAAGTTATTAACAGGCAGAAATGGCCAAATACCTTTCTGTTCTTGGCCTAACTTAAAAGATTACGATGCAAAACGCCAACGTCCGATGTAAATCTGACAAATATTAAGATGCAACAAACAGGCAGAAAATGGCAAAATATTGGTTTCAGTGCAGAGAAACTGAGACATAGTCGACATACAGTGAGCTAGTACTAGAGTACCTCATGTTAAAAAAACACAAGTTTGAGCGTTGCTGCTGTTGTAACTGACGCCTCTGTCTCCTAGAACTTCTTATTCAGACTGAAAATATGATTTCTGGAGGAGAGGAAACAATTACTCTATCTCGGTTTGAGGCTTTTTTTTTGAGTGGGCACCAGAATCAAAGCCTGAATCTGGAAGAGGCAAGAGGAAGGAAGCCAGCTGTCAGAGAGAAGGAATGCACTGATAGAGGAGGACCGGGCCGGTGGTTTGGTAGAACTGTATAGAACCAGCAGACTCATAATCAGCTTCATACAAGCAGTATGATGTCAATGTTCAAGTGATGGGTGGGCAAGTGATTGTAGGACTTTATCAACAACATTATCAGAACAAACTCTATTAAAAAAATCTTCTTGTGTGCCGCAGCAACATTATTTTTTTACAATAATTTGAGTGCATCACACGGCATGTTTTTTTTTTCACAGTTTGCAAAGTCTTTTAAAACTTCAAACATGGCGGGTGGTCCAGAAAAAAAAATGGACGGGTTTGTGAAGAAACTACGGCTGCGACTATAATTATTTTCATAGTCAGTAAATCTTTTCTTTGATTGATTGATTGAATGTAAATATTCTGTAGTTTTAAAACTTGAGACATCAGTGCAGAGTGAAATGTTCCCGTAACAGTTGGTAACAGTCGGTAACAGTTGGTAACAGTTGGTAAACAGTTGGTAACAGTTGTGGTAACAGTTGGTAACAGTTGGTAACAGTTGGTAACAGTTGTGGTAACAGTCGGTAACAGTCGGTAACAGTCGGTAACAGTTGGTAACAGTTGTGGTAACAGTCGGTAACAGTTGGTAACAGTTGTGGTAACAGTTGTGGTAACAGTTGGTAACAGTTGGTAACAGTTGGTAACAGTTGGTAACAGTTGGTAAACAGTTGTGGTAACAGTTGGTAACAGTTGGTAACAGTTGTGGTAACAGTTGTGGTAACAGTCGGTAACAGTCTGTAACAGTTGTGGTAACAGTCGGTAACAGTTGGTAACAGTTGTGGTAACAGTTGTGGTAACAGTTGTGGTAACAGTTGTGGTAACAGTTGGTAAACAGTTGGTAAACAGTTGGTAACAGTTGGTAACAGTTGGTAAACAGTTGGTAAACAGTTGGTAAACAGTTGTGGTAACAGTTGGTAACAGTTGTGGTAACAGTTGTGGTAACAGTTGTGGTAACAGTTGTGGTAACCGTTGGTAACAGTCGGTAACAGTCGGTAACAGTTGGTAACAGTTGGTAACAGTTGTGGTAACAGTCGGTAACAGTTGGTAACAGTTGGTAACAGTTGGTAACAGTTGGTAACAGTTGGTAACAGTTGTGGTAACAGTTGTGGTAACAGTTGGTAAACAGTTGGTAAACAGTTGTGGTAACAGTTGGTAACAGTTGGTAACAGTTGTGGTAACAGTCTGTAACAGTCTGTAACAGTTGTGGTAACAGTCGGTAACAGTTGGTAACAGTTGGTAACAGTTGTGGTAACAGTTGGTAACAGTTGGTAAACAGTTGGTAAACAGTTGGTAACAGTTGGTAACAGTTGGTAACAGTTGGTAAACAGTTGGTAAACAGTTGTGGTAACAGTTGGTAACAGTTGTGGTAACAGTTGTGGTAACAGTTGTGGTAACAGTTGTGGTAACCGTTGGTAACCGTTGGTAACAGTCGGTAACAGTTGGTAACAGTTGGTAAACAGTTGGTAACAGTTGGTAACAGTCGGTAACAGTCGGTAACAGTTGGTAAACAGTTGGTAACAGTTGGTAACAGTTGGTAACAGTTGTGGTAACAGTTGTGGTAACAGTTGTGGTAACAGTTGTGGTAACAGTTGGTAACAGTCGATAACAGTCGGTAAACGTGGTAACAGTTGGTTACAGTCGGTAACAGTCGGTAACAGTTGTGGTAACAGTTGGTTACAGTCGGTAACAGTCGGTAACAGTTGTGGTAACAGTTTGTAACAGTTGACACTCATGAGGACTCACCGGTTTCTTGAGGAAAAAGACGGACAGCGCTCCAATCAGAGGCATGTCGCCCAGCAGTGGCTCCATCACCACTCTCACCGTTCCATGAAGCTGCACAGATGAAACAGTGATGAAGCATATTTATGATTATTGTCTTTTCTTTTTGTCATTACACTGGGGTTTGTTGTGAACACATTAATGGAGCGGTATCGTCTTCTCTTTAATCTGATGCTTTATCCTCGTTGAGCTTCACCTTCTTTTTATAAGTTAGTTTGGGAAACATCGGCTTTGTGCTTTTACAAAGGGACAGTGTGGAACATTTAGGGGGGTCTATTGGCTGCTATTGAATATAATGTTCATAACTATGTTTTATTCAGTGTATAATCACCCGAAAATAAGAATCGTTATGTTTTCCTTTACTTAGAAAAAGCCTTTTATATACAGCCTGTTTTTTGGAAACGACTGAAACTGACGGATGTTTGTGTTCTTCACTCTTCATAATTTCACTCAGAAGTGTTATGTATTTAACTGTCATTTTACATTTGTTTCCAGTGAGATATTAATGACTTTATATTGTGACTTTGCTGCTGTAATCATAACGGTTGCTGCTCTAGAATCAATATTTAGCAATATCTAAATTATAAATAACTTCTAATTCTGTTCTGCATATATTTTCATTGTTTTTTAAATGATTTAGTCGTGTAGAAGAGCAGAGTATTGATAACAGTAGCTCCTAGTTGTACTAAAATCCTAAAGATTCCTATCCCGCTTGAAGCTGAGGAGTATTTAGTCGGTTGCAATCAGCAAAACACCACTAGATGCCACTAAATCTTACACACTGTCCCTTTAAAAATAAAAAAAATAAGCCAAACAGTTCATTTGACATTTGGTTTTCTGCTCTGATCACAGACTGAAAGGTTGACATTAGAAAACATTTGTCACGAGGAAAGAAGATCTGGCCTTTTTTCATGTTTAACTGAAATTACTGACATGATGGCTGATTCTGAAAAAAGCAAGTGAACGTTTCCCCCCGAGAGCGTTTTCTCTCTCGGTGACTCAAACCTCAGATATGCAGACCACACGTCTGCACCACCAAATTTGGTCCTGGCTCACTGTGAGGAATCAAACACCAACATTCTGCTCATCAGAAAGGGTGCAGCGGAAAGATTTTAAATAGATAACGTTTTGTTTATCCCCACCGCCCACTTATCTGAAAACAGAAAACAGAGAGGAGGATGCTTTCTGAATCGTGTGCGGCAGAGAAGAAGAAGCAGCTCTCTCTTCAGAAACTGAGTTGAGAACTCTTCCCAGAACGTGACTCATCATTCCCGAATAAGCTCTCGAGTTTAACGTCTTATTCCTTCAGCAGCCGACGAAAAGCCGACACGGACGGCCGTAAAAATGAATAAATATCTAAGCCAACGAGCGAGAGGCAAATATTGACTGTGCCTCGAACACGCAGACGTCTCTCTCTCTCTCCGTAAATCTTCACTCACTTTCTCTGATCTCTGAACAGCAAACATGGTCCGATGCTGTGCCAACAGCCGAGTGGATAACGTCTCCGTTATCAGTCCAGAGTCAACACATTACGTAAAAGTGTCTCAGGGCAGGTCCCGGGTTAATACGGAGGTCATGGTCGAAGACAGATGTCACTGATGTCATCATCGCTGTCACTGAAAGTCTCTTTTTTATTCTCTACAGCTTCGTGAAATTCATATTAATATGCTTGTTGATGTTGTTTGGTTTGAATTGCTTACTATGTCTACTAATTAGTTTGATCGTTTTATTTATTCTTTTTAGTGTGTTTTTTTGTTTTATTTTAGTATTTCCTGCTGCTGGAACAATCTGTCAGTTCATAAAAAGTATCAGCCAATTTCCAGAAAATTAACTATTTTGATAATTGATTAATTTAAATAATTTATCAGAGAAGAGTTCACTGGTTCCAGCATCTAAAGGATTTGCTGCTGATCATTGTTGATTTAATATCTTTAAGTTTTGGACTGTTGGTCGGAGAAATCAAGTAATTTAACTAAAAACGTAACATTTAATCTATTAATTAATGAATAAATTAAATTATAATGAAAGAATTTGACAAATTATCGATAATTAACACAATCAATAGTTGCAACCCTATAATTTAGTACGATCTTTATAGCTTAATTTGAGCTTTATCTGTTCTATTATGCACCTTTGAAAAGATGGAAGTATGGAGTGTGTGAAGAAATCAAACTACGACTGAAACTGTTATTATTTTTCATAAAACTGACCTGTATGCTTTTGATTCCAGCTCTGCAATAATATTTCTTGATGTCCACGTCAATCTCCGTGTTCCCGACAAAACTGAAAGGGAAGAAAATAAAATGCAATAAGATGATAAAACGTCAGGATGTGAAAGAGAGACGGAAAAAATAAATACCTAAAATGTACATTTATGTTTTTCTTTTGTCAAGCAAACGGCAGAAAACAGATCTGATGAGGATGACGTGCTGAAACATGCACGACTCTGTGAAATGTTTTTCTCCTTGACTTTGAAATCTATAACTTCAGTGTGAAGAAATCCTACGCAAAGGCCCAAACCAAGATGCAAATATAAGGTTTTTCTTTTATTACAGGCCCATAAAAGTCCAAAAACAGCTGTGTTTTTAACAAATGTTACAAAAACAGATGTAAAAAGTGCTTTTTAGACCATTTGACCTACTTTTTCTGCTTGTGGATCATCTGATTGTTGACAATAAGACAAATGTGGAATATCACCAGCCTTGCGCTTCAGAAACCACAAGCTGTGTGAGGATCTGTGTACCTGATCTGCAGGTCCATGATGACCTGCCTCTTGTCCACGTTCTCCGTGTAAACTTTCACCCCGTTCACCCTCAGCGGCTGTGGGAAACACAGAACGTCACAAACGGGGAGTAAATCTCTCAGATCTCACACCTGCCGTTTGTCACCGACATGACGGACAAGGAAAAGATGGACGGAAGACGGCGAAACAGCTCGGAAAAATAGAAACACACCAACAAAATATCTACACTTTGACAGAAATATTTCTGTAATATCCCGGGCGTATGGATTTAACAAGGAGCTAAAAAACACAAGCATATTAAATGAAACAGCTACTCGTCACCTTGTCGCCCATGTCGATCTTGGTGAAGCAGAAGGAGCTGAGATGAGGGTTGGCGGCCTTCACCGCCGGCTCGATGGTCTCTCTGAACAGCTTGTCCACGAACTGGCAGATGAACGGCCACATCTGCTTCACCGTCTGACGGAGAAAGAGAGAATAGATTCATACGTCCAAATCTCAGATGGTTCTAGACCCGTTCTATAGACCCCTCCTATAGACCCGTTCTATAGACCCGTTCAATAGACCCGTTCAATAGACCTGTTCTATAGACCCGTTCTAGACCTGTTCTATAGACCTGTGCTATAGACCTGTTCTATAGACACGTCCTATAGACACGTCCTATAGACAAGTTCTATAGACCCATTCTATAGACCTGTTCTAGACCTGTTCTATAGACCTGTTCTATAGACCCGTCCTATAGACATATTCTAAAGACCCGTTCTAGACCCCGTCTATAGACCCGTCCTATAGACATGTTCTATAGACCCGTTCTATAGATCCGTTCTATAGACCTGTTCTATAGACCTGTTCTATAAACCCATCCTATAGACCCGTTCAATAGACCCGTTCTAGATCTGTTCTATAGGACCGTTCTAGACCCGTTCTATAGACCCATTCTATAGACCCGTTCTATAGACCTGTTCTATAGTTTCAGATGACACACTCTTGGTGACATCGGGGCCTCAGTCACTAATTTGTGACTTTTTTTTAAGGCGATGACGTCATAAAATATGACGCCAGACAGTGGAAGCTTCATTCAAAAACCGTAATAGAATAAATATGTAATATATTTAAACTACGACATTAACTGATGAGGATGAAAGGATGTCATAGTTTCATAGTTATGTGACACATTTGGACAATTCTTTAGTAAATTAACTGTTTGAAATATTGTTTTTGTTTTTTTAAATGAATGTGTTTTTATTAATATGAGATGCTTTTAGTTTAAAATGTGTGTTTACATTGATTTAATTTGTTCCGGGTGAGTTCTAACAACAAACTCATGGAAGACAATATGGAGAATTCTGTGATTTTCGCGGTTCAACCACAGATTTAATGCGTCAAACTATTTGTTACATGAGGCCCATTGTTAGTTGTCGATATACAGCTGCAACCTGCGTGCTTGGTGGACTTTTAATACGCTCCATCCCGTCCAGGATGTTCTCAAACGATGTTCTCTTTCTGTTTGTGGGAAGAGACGGAGGATGAGCTGGATTCTTATTGTTTGGACACACTGGAGATTTATGTTGCAATATATTAATGTGGTTCAGATGAGAAACAGAGACCAGTGTTGTGTATTAACAGTGCATGTGGGCAGATTTCTGCAATAATAACCACTGTAAAAAAAACATATCTTTCTCATGGAGCATTTTACAGTAATACAATGTGAAAAACAATAAAGGGAAGGATTCATGTATCTGTTACTATGACCACACCTACTTCTAGTCTAGAGAGCTTCTCTCGTCGTCTGGTGCTCAGTGACCCAGAGAAACCTTTGAGGAATCAGGAATGTAGACGGAGCTTGTCGTCACCTGACATGCTCTGTGTTTGTTTTTTGGGGGCGTGGTCTCTCAGCTGTTTGGGGGAAAATAGGGACTGAAGATGTGAATGGAAAGTGACAGACGGACTCATTAACATGAGCATAGTTAGGCCTTGTTGAACACTTTGTTGTGGTTCTTTTAGGGAAACTACTGGCTGACATATTGTTATTAGTAAGTTGGTAGTGACTGCTTTGTTTTGTTCACTTTAAAGTTTTGATATTTGCCCCAACTATCCGTTATTGTTTCAACAACTATTTACACTTTTTAAAGTTTCTTGTTATCGCTGATGACAGCAGTTTATAGTAAATGAGTTCTTTTACTCAGACATATATCTCTTATACAAAGTGAAGATGAATTTATATAAACTCAAGAGGGGCATCCGATTCCTGCAGCTTACTCTTAATTATCGCTTCCATTTCTGGCTTTGTGTACATTCCACTGAAGCACAACAATGTCCCTCAAGAAGAATACAGTTTCATCATCTTATAACTACATCTAGTAAACCAAGCAGCTGTGTCTGTAAACAACCATTAAAAGATAAACACAACATTAAAATTGTCATGTTTGGATCAGGCGGCAACCTCTGGTTCTGCCGAATGAAGTCGATGCTTCATGTGTTAAACCTGCATTCTCTCTAGTGTCCACCAGGGGGCGACTCCTCTGGTTGTATAGAAGTCTAGTCTAAAATGACTCTACTTCTCTCTTGATTTATTCCCTCAGTAAACATTGTAAACATGAGTTTATGGTCTCAATCTCTTGTTTACAGTCTTCTTCAATACAGCATGATGTTCATTTAGTACATTATGGAACATTTAGAGTCAAACAGACCATAAAGCAGGGGATGCTTTAGGGGCGGGGCTACACACTGATTGACAGGTCTCTACCAGAGACGTATACGGCGTCTCTACATCACGCCTCCTCAGTCCAGATATGATCGCTTCCTGTTTATTGATAGCGGAAAAAACAAGATGTCTATGGTTTGGATATTAAAACGCTATTTTCCTGTCCATCTACATCCATTAACTTCTTCCTGGAAGTCCACCTGAACATCACACATGAACATTTACAGAAAGTGATGCTCCTCTACTTCTCTCTCTCTCCATCAGTCTCTCCAGGGAGGCGGTAGCAGCGCTGGGTCGAGGTCTAGCAGAGCTCCAGATTCAAATCCTATTTATATACCCGAGTGCCTCTGGTAGCTAACAGGCTAACGTAGAGCAAACCAGTGGGCGAGAGGAGAGAGAGATGAGTGTGTTAGTGTGTGTGTGTGTGTGTGTGTGTGTGTGTGTGTGTGTGTGTGTGTGTGTGTGTGTGTGTGTGTGTACCTTATTCAGCCACTCCACTCTCTCCACATCTGGATAATGGACCTGGAATAAGAGATAGAAAGACAAGAGTTAGAATCATGGTTTCAATTCACACTGAGTTCACATTTCAGTTGCTTTCATTTCATCTTCATGGTCTTTTGAGGCGCTACGCTTTTCTACCGTAACTCTAATCTGCAGTGTGTGTGTGTGTGTGTGTGTGTGTGTGTGTGTGTGTGTCTGTGTGTGTGTGTGGGGGGGGGGGGGGGGGGGGGGTTTTCAAGCTAAATTCCTGTTCGATCATCTCTGGGAACTATTCACAAAGCACATCTCACTGCTGAAACTACAGCGGACACGGACACACGGACACACACACACACACACACACACACACACACACACACACACACACACACACACACACACACAGTCTGATACTGTCTGAATACCAACATCTCTCTAACATGAAGACATCACTCGCACCGTGAACAGCAACAAAACAAAGGCATGAAGTCACGTCGTCTGTTATCACTATGAACACCTTGAGTCTGGACTCAAAGTCACTGGAATGTAGTCAAACACGTTTGGGACGCAAAGTGTTCGTCATCGCCGCAAGATTATTTAAGGTTGAATAAAGCGAAGCGGCGCCAGATAATAACAACAATAATAATAACTATTTATAGAGCACTGTTACAAAGTGCTTCACAATAGAAACATGAGCAAAAAAAAACCAAGAGGTAAAACAAGATGGAGCAAAACTGTACCAAACAAAATGATTTATTATTATAAATATTATTATTTTTATATATATATATATATATATATATATATATATATATATATATATATATAATTATAATTGCATTATTATATTATTATTTTCCATTTAGGAATAATATAATTATTATTAATATTGATAATAATAATAATAATAATAATTTGCACTTCTTATTTATATTTGTTGTTATATTTTACTTTTTCTATTAAAGTTGAATTTACTTTATTTATTTACCTTACTGCTATTGTGTTCTATTTTTTATTTTACACTTAATAAGTATTATTCTATTGGTTTTCTGCTATTCTTCTGTTATAATCTTTAATGAAACTCTGGCACCAGAATGAAGTTTTAAGTCATTTTATCTCAAGCCGTGCGGTAAAAGCGAGTCTTTAGATGTAAAAGAGGAAACTTGACACTTTTCTTCGGCTGATATCTGCACTAATCACATTTACTCCAGCTGCATCTGCTGCAAGCTGCAAACAAAGCAGAGGAAACACAGAGGAGAAGCAGGAAACACCGACTCATCCCTCCATTAGAACAGAGACGTGTGGATGCAAAACACAAAGGTGAGGAAGTGCAGTTAAAGTCAAATGAATGACAGTCATTCACATGATGTCAGCAGGAAATAAACAGCCAACATGACTCGCTTCAAGAGAGCAAACTGGTGATGAGAGACTAACCATGAGAGCAGAAGAGGAAACGACAGAAAACACACAGAAAATAAACTCATGTTCCGTTACGACTCATCCCATGATGCAGAGCGCTGTGACGCCTGAATGACAAAGCAAGGAAACGGATTCATTTCCTCAAAATAAAACGGGAACGTTTCTGTCTTCTTCCAGCAACAATGGCTCAGCACTTTGTGTGAAGAGTGGAGAAGAACAAAGGCTTCTGAAGGTCAGCCTCAGGAGGAGCAGAACATTTAACGGCTCCGGTGCTGGAGACTAGTGCTCATTACTGAAGGCCACATTCCACACCTATCATCCCAATCGACCCTGTCGCTAAGCCCCTCCCCTTCACACGGTAGGAGACAAAGACGGTTGAATATGAATCATCATTCATTTATGATATCCGGCGTATCAATTAACACCAACCAAAGAGGGGGAGGGGCTTAGCGAAGGGTCAATTGTATTCTATGACAGAAAACGGAGGAAAAACTCTTCCCAGTGTTTAGGATTGGAGCTTCCTTTGTGGTTACAGCCACACGTGTGTGTGTGTGTGTGTGTGTGTGTGTGTGTGTGTGTGTGTGTGTGTGTGTGTGTGTGTGTGTGTGTGTGTAGGTGTGTGTGTGTGTGTGTGTGTAGGTGTGTGTGAGTCAAAGCCGGTCCAGTGGGTGGGACTCACAGTCCAACTATGTTACAGCTGTTTGGAAACCTCCCTTTCCAGCCACACCTCCCTTTACAATGCATAAGTGTGCGTGTGTGTGTGTGTGTGTGTGTGTGTGTGTGTGTGTGTGTGTGTGTGTGTGTGTGTGTGTGTGTGTGTGAGAGAGAGACAGAGACGGGTGTGGAGAGGATGAACGTTTCTGTAGAGTACAGCTGGAGTATGCTCAATCAGAGTAAAAAACGCGCAGAAACCGGAGACGTACGTGACGAGAGCCACTCCATGTTGACGTCTATATTTAGGCTCAGAGAGAGAGAGAGAGAGAGAGAGAGAGAGAGAGAGAGAGAGAGAGAGAGACAGACAGAGAGAGAGACAGAGAGAGAGACAGAAAGAGAGAGAGAGAGACAGAGACAGAGAGAGAGACAGAGACCGAGAGAGAGAGAGACAGAGAGAGAGAGAGAGACTGAGAGAGAGACAGAGAGAGAGAGACAGAGACAGAGAGAGAGACAGAGACTGAGAGAGAGACAGAGAGAGAGAGACAGAGACAGAGAGAGAGAGACAGAGAGAGAGAGACAGAAAGAGAGAGAGACAGAGGCAGACAGAGAGACAGACAGGTTGTCAGGGACGTGAGGAGGACAGACTGCAGCAGGACAGAGATCAGTGGAGGAAACCTGAGCTCTATTGTGCAGAAGCAGACTCTATTTCCACGTTCAACAGATTTCTTTAAACGCATACATAACACACACACACACACACACACACACACACACACACACACACACACACACACACACACACACACACACAGCAGTGTGTTAACACGGGTCTAGATGTGACCGGGCTTCGGTTCATACATGTGGATCATCAGCATAACGTTTGCACATATTTGTCTTCTTTCCAAGAAGTCTTGGCAAGCAAAGCATCTCGTCCATCGACTGCTCATCATCGTCATCGTCATCATCATCATCATCATCGTCATCGTCATCGTCTAAAGGTCTTTTCTTTTTCAGCTCCATTGTCATTCACTACTGTTGTGCGTCTTCGCTCTGAACCCTGGGACAAAGCCACCTTCCCCCTCACGGGACAACTCAGTTTGAATACATTTGAATGGAAGCTGAATATTTAGTGCTGACCTGACAGTTTTAAGACTCTATAAGTCAAGATCCTCAAGATCACAACATTCGGAGGAAGCTTCCAGTGATCGTTTCATTTTCTACCAGGGTTGCAAAACATAAAAACTAGCTTTTCATTTCATATTTAACATATGAAACAAGGAGCAGTGTTGGAGGGTGTTTACATCCATATCAGGGTGGGGTTGTAGGAAGGGTACGCCTTCTAATCCTCCTTAAGTTGTTGATTCTGGTCAAGACGGGCAGCGAAACACAAAGTTTCAGACAGAAAACCTAAAAACAAAAGAAGCGAACCCAACGCACAACGCACACAAACTAGAATGAAGTTGCAAAAATTGCGCAACAAAGTGCCCAAGAGAGTTTAAAAGATCCCAAATTCAGTTTGCCTTGCAGCTCTGTTTGTGTGTTTGGGACTATAAGGAGAATCGTCAACAAACAATTCAACTAGTGTGGGTTTAACCCCCCCCCCCTCCACCCACGGTTTCATGTAGCAGTGGAATCGTTCACACAAGAGCTTTCTGTTCCTCCACATTGTTTCCAGCAGCAGCCCTGCCCTTTGGCACCATCAGAAGGATCCGGGAGGACCCACCCGAGTGAGCCACGTCATACCAGTACAGGGGGGGGGGGGCAGTTACACCGCGGTCGGAGTAACTTTCCACGTCTTTAAAAAGACTTGTGAGAAAGTCGGACTTCTTTCTTTTTCTGCACCGCCCCCTGCTTTGTGTTCAGAGCTGCAGCACTCGGACTCAAACGCAACCATCCGAAGGGTTGAAAGCTGCACGAAGCACCTGGATAACACAGACCTGACAGGGTTCTGTTCTGAGGTCTAGTGAGAGGTGTGTGGACCTCAGTATGGTGAAGATATCACTGACAAAATATCAAGTAGAACATGCTAAACACACCACAGCTTCTTTGATTTGTTTGAGACTAAAAGAAACGAGATGCTATAGATTGTCAGAGAAACCAAACATCTCGTTATCTTCATGATGGACACTTGTCTTTCTGATGTTTATGTACATAGACCCGGTATCGGTATCAGCCGATTGAGCCCCGTCTTTAGCCAGGGGAAAAAACCTCGAAACTCCCAAAAAGCGAAAGCCCCGTCACACTGCAGTCGTCCTCTGTTACTGCGGCAGAAAGACAGCCGGTCAGAACACAGGAGCTCAAACAGCAGCTGCTGCGTTGCGAGTTGTTCTGCAGGAATGTGGTTTCACTCTATAAACCTGTGGCCTACATCCAGCAGCCCCGTATCCTACGTCACGCTAATCACATCAAGAGCTTTAAGGGAGTCTGGCTTCTGCTTATCTCTTTTCGCTCGCTCACTCGCTTCGTCACAAACTTTATGATTTTCCGGCTCATGTGGATCAAAGGATTACAGGAGAATGGAGTAATGATGGACGGACGGTTACGGCGTGCTTCTTCCAACAGCACATGTAGCTGAGACGGTAGTGTCGCATGAGGCCGAAGATGGAAAGTAAATGTATGACATTAGACTAAGAAATTGTAGTATTCATATTCGTTTGTGTGGGAAATGCAAAGGCCCTTTTTCTTGCAGATTAATTACATTACTAGAAATAATAATTTATTTTTTATTTTAATCATATTTCACATTTTGAAGCCATTTATAATGTACTTTCATTTTTGACAAAACATTATATTACATACATCATAACTCAAAGTCCACTTACCAGCTTCTCCTGAGCTTTTAACAACTGATTATTATTATTATTATTATTATTATTATTATTATTATTATCTGTTGAAAGTAGGGCTGTAACTATGAATTCTAATAATCAACAATGGAAATACGTGTTGGACGTGGAGCTGCGACAGTTAAATTAAACTAATAAATTAATCACCAACTAATTTGATAATCGATAAATCAGGTTGAGTTATTTTTTTAAGAAAGAAAAAGTCAAAGTTCTCTGATTCCAGCTTCTTAAATGTGAATATTTGATATTTGATATTTAAGTGAATGTCGTTGAGTGAAGGACGAAACGACACATTTGAGGACTTCATCTTGAGCTTTTTCACCATTTTACGGACCAAAAAAACAAATGATTACTTACTCATAAAAGAAAATAATTGTTAGTTGGTGCCTTCTACTTTTGTTTTAACTCTCACATAAATTGTATTGTACTACCTTGAGAGTATTTGTTGGATTATTGTATTATCTACTGTGTGTGTGTGTGTATATATATATATATATATATATATATATATATATATATATATATATATATATATATATATATATATATATATATATATATATATATATATATATATATATATATATATATATATATATAACATTTACTGACCAGAAATACTCGTTTACTTTGCTAATTAATAAGGAATAAATCACAACACCTGTGTGATCCTCTACACTGCTGCCTCAAGTCTACAAATATGGAATTCTGTTGAATAAAAGTGTTAAAAGACGTGTTTCAACGGGTTTCCTGTCATCGTTATGTGTCTCCGCTGCTTTTCATGCTTAGACTCTACAATATAACTTTAAAGACGTCCTGAAGTTCAGCGAGACAACAAAACAACAAAACGGTCCTTTCTCGATGCGTCCTCTCGTGTCTGACGCGGGCGATGAACCTGAACCGTCACCTCGGGCGTTCTCGGCCCGTTAAGTACGAGCCGCCGCCCGACCGAGCCTCGCTTCGGACATGTTGGTTCAGAGAGCGAGCCGAGACGACCGGCTCTCCACCCAAACCCATGTTTCACCGACGATCCCGGCTGGTTCACTGGCTGGAGAATATACTGTGTTTTATTTTGTTGACTTTACAGGCTGAGACTGTGTGTGTGTGTGTGTGTGTGTGTGTGTGTGTGTGTGTGTGTGTGTGTGTGTTCTATATATCAGAATATGGTATTCTGGACGCTGTGCACCTGAAGTGAAAATCAAAATCAAGTCATGTTGATCAGCACAAAAAGCCAAAACTATAGAAATGATGCAATTAAAGTCAATTAATTAGTTCGTCAATGAACGGACAATTGATATAAATTCATCAAGCAAAAAAAAATATATAACATGTACCAAACAAGAGATGCCTTTTCTTTGGTTTTCATATAAAAAATAAATGGAATACATTTGGGTTTTAAAGCTGTTGATTGTACATAAAGAGATTATGAAGGCGTCACCTTGGGCTAAATAGCACAAACACCTACACTTAACAAAATAAAAGCACCCAATAAAAGCTCATCAGACTCTTAAGGGGCGGAGACGTGAGCGGACGTTGTCGAATCGAAGACGGTGATTAGCATCTCTTAAGTAGGGCTGAAACAATATTACTTCTTAATTGATTTATCAATCAACAGAAAAGCGTTCGTTGGTTGCGTCTCGGGATGACTTTCTTTGAGCTTCTAATCGTTGGGTTTTGAGGTCAGTGTGGCAAGAGGTGAGCTAGATAAACGTCTGACTGACAACGTCCCGAGAGTCTCCCGGAGTTCAAAGTTCACAGCTGATTGTTTATCAGGAAGGACTCGCTGTCATCCTTTGACATACTTTCGCTTGTTTTTCTTGGTTTCCCCTTTAATAAAAGAGAAAAGACGAGCTTGCTGACTCACGACGCTGCTGAGCGTTGTGGTTCTCAAGGTGTGTGTGTGATAATGGACGTGTTGATGGGACGCCCTGTGATGGGGGGGGGGCGGGGCGGGGGCTGGCATCCTGCCATCCGCTCAGCTTCTCCCAGTTTTCTGGCATCATCAGCGAATAAAAACACAATATACTACTGCAGAGTGGGAACCTCTCTCTGGGTAAGTCTGGGACTAAAGTGTAGTTTAATGCTTCATAATTACATGAAGACATCTTTACGTATGACGCCTTTAGATCCAGGCGAGTAATAACCTTCAAGCCATTCGTCTTCAGAATAATGTTGAAATAACGGGCCTGAACTGAACTCAGCAATTCCAAATTGACCCTTCACTAAGCCCCGCCCCAAAAGCTTCTGGGAACCCATCGCTCTTATGGATCTTTTACAGATGCTACGAGCAAATGTTACTGGATTTGATGGTAAACATTCGTCCCGTAAGTGATCTCCATTCCTCGCATGGTGGGAACGAGTCATCTTGGCAGGATGAGCTCGCCACATGTCGAGACCGGAGAATGAGTAGACGGAGAGAGGGGGAGAGAGAGAGAGAGAGAGAGAGAGAGAGAGAGAGAGAGAGAGAGAGAGAGAGAGAGAGAGAGAGAGAGAGAGAGAGAGAGAGAGAGAATGGCAGCTATGTTGAAGGCGTGCTCACAGTGGTTTGTTATTGTGTCTCTGGGACCTTAGTCTACAGGAAGAGACACCACCACACCAGGAGGATGAACGTGTGAAAGTGAAAAGTAGAGCAGGTTTGATGGCTCTGCTGCTTTAACGGTGTCAGCCATCAGGATGACGGCTATTTGACGGCTATTTTAAAAATAAAACACATTAAAGTTACTATGAGGAACTTTCATTTAGTGTTGGTTCTGTTGGTCCCTGTGGACTAAAGCTGTAGTGTCTCTGAGCACCAGAGTCCCTTTAGAAAACCTCTCATTCTACTGCAGCAGGGTCTGACAGTCTGCCCCTCTCAGTCCTGGTTCTGGTTCTCCCGTTGCCTCCCTTCCCTCCAGCGGGTCCAGCAATATGTCCTGGGTCTCCAGCAGAGAGGAGAAGCTCTGCTCCTGGAGGAGGAGGAGGAGGAGGAGGAGGAGAAGATGCTGCTGCCAGGAGCTGAGAATCTGTGTCTGTCCACGGTGGACCAGGTCTCTGCTGGACTCTGAGCTGACTTATTTTACGGATCACTGGCATTAAGAGTGAAGATCTAGAAAAGGCCTGGTGGTCTTGCTGGTGGTCTTGTTTGCTTCTCTAAGTCAGAGAGAGGCATCGGCATTAAACTGCTTCAGAACCAGTTAGAGGTTCCTCATAGTAACTTGTGTGCATCGTTATAAACGCCTCTGGACCGTCTGAGAAAGTCCTCCAGAGATTATTAACTCACAAGGAATATGGTCTCACATTGCTGGACATTTTGGAGAATCTAACAGCTCAATTTTCTCTATTTGTTGCCTAAAAATAGCTCCTCCCCCAATACAATAAGTCCAACATCCTCTCTTATGAGAAGCTGAGTGTTTAGTCATAGTTGTGACATGTTTTAAGTGGAGCAAAACCTTTCAATTGTGGGCTGATCCTTTGATTTGAATGACTCAAAAAGGGCGTAGGACAGGCGAACAGTCAACGCTGCCGTCCTGGACTAGATGGAGGCTGGAAGAACACCAAAGGGAGGCATCGAAGCCCGAGACAAGAGTCCAAACACAAACCCACAACGACGAGAACGCCGGAGGACTCACCCACGGAGGCAGCTCGGACATGGGCACGCTTTGCCTCACTGCTTTCTCCTCGTGCTCCAGGAACGCCAAGGCTCGGTTTATCCTGTAGTCCTTCCCGCCGTAGTTCCTCCTCCAATAGAACAGCGCGGCGAGTCCAATCAGGACCCAGCTGAAGCTAAACTCAAAGTATCCCAAGATGTAGATCGGGAGGATGATGGCGAAGGTCTTGCCGAATTTCATCCACATTTGGGTGACGTCCGTCAGAGACGACTGGGGCTCTTCCTGCGGGGCCAGAGGCGGGCCTACGGTGGAGCTCACGGGGCTGCTGGGGGCCGCGATGGGTCCCACTGAACCCTCCATCCTGTTAGTCATTTCTCACCTGGAAAGGACAATTACAGCAAAATGTGTTTGCGTCTCGTCACACGCGGCGACTTAGACAGTTGCAGCATCTAGCTTGTAGTTATACCCTGAGGAATATAACGACATTAAGCGTGACAAAGAATCAACAAGCCAACTATTGAGCCTCATGAATGTAACATTGTATATAAAATATTTTAAAAAATAGTTCCTTTCATGTGAACCAAAGAACCACCCGTCTTTGTTCCAAGATTAAATACTTAAAAAATATAGAATAATAACATTTTAATTTAATAAATGTTGGTACATCAAAAGAGGATACCATGAAAGGGCCTTCAGAGGCTCCATGTTACAGAAATTCCTCTTCAACAAGTAGGCAGTAAAAAAAGTTGGTTAACATGCAAATAACTAAACCACCCACACTGATCCACGTTAGACCAAAGATTACTTAAATACATGAAAAATACATTCGATTAGTCTTCAAAATGCTCACCCAGCACATTCAAACAGGCTGAGTTGTTCTGGTATCTGCCCTGAGGACGTCATACGAAACTCCTTTGCCAAAATCATACATTTTAGTTTCCTTCATCCCTGGAAACATTACGATCGTGACCAATTAGAATTAACTATATATTACGAAGCGTTTAGAAGTACTCTTCAATTCGGCATACATCCAATACACCTACACAACATTTGTTTTGTAGAATTTCAACTTTTTTGTAGTAGTTCTTCATCCGTTTTCCCCTCAATCTGCTGCCACCTTAACGACACCGTCAAGCGGCAACGTCAAGTGTGAAGCGGTTATGAAAGTAGGAGTTACACTAACATAAGTGTTGTTTGGTTCGGTTGTATGTATGCCGAATAGAACAGCATCTCCTACTTAATCCAAAATGTACTTAAATATTTGGAATCGGTGCGTAAATTTGGACTTTTAGGCCCATCAACGCTTAATTGACGGGGTTTCTGAACGGAGTCCGTCGTGACGTTCTCTCCACAAAGTGACACGTATCGGGGAGGTTAGGACTTCACCAGCAGCACTGCGTAAACGAAACCACCAGCGGTGTAAAAAACTACTTATACTACTACGCATCACACTCACCGGTATCCACCTGCGACATTCGCCGTTCCCTGAAAAAAAAAGAAACTACAAAAAAATTCACTCCACCAGCCCGGTCCACGGCATGCCGAGCAGCTCAACTCAGATAACCCTGTCTTCCCCTTCAGCACATCCCGCTGTGAGAGGGCAGCCGAGTCCTCCTCAACCGAGCCGGCAGGAAACTGTCATCGCTGGAAAGAGGTCAGCCTCCGACGGGGAGGGATCTTCAAACAACACACACGACACAAAACACAGCGTGGGACCTGGGCGCCATCTTGTGGCGGGAAAACAACAACAACAACGGTTATTGAAGTTGTCAGTGTTTCACCTATGGGTTTCTATAATAAATGTAACGTTAGTCCAGTCAAGGATTGGTCCAATGTAGTCTGGATTTTCTGTTTTTATAGTATATTAACTTTAAATAAGCTACACAACGTTAAACAATACAAACATTGTTGTAAACAGTAGCCTATTAGCATGATTCTCCATGTTAAGCAAAACCAAGTTTTAGAAGTCTTTAGTTTTTGGTATCAAGACCTGGTCCAATTGCATCCTTTTCTATTTTTCCGACCATTATAAAAGTTTTACAAATATTAAATTAGGGTTTAAACTGCATTGGGGGCTCTACTATGACGTCTACTAATTAAGTTAATTATTTAATTACATTGTTTGTACATTTAATATGTTTACTGGCTGGTAAAAACTTCTTCGCAATATCAAAAAATAACATTATGGTAGGCCCGACTGAATCATTGTATTTTTAATTGTTTTGTCCTAAAGTAGTCAAATTTAAATATATGTATTTCAATTTATATATATATACATACAAATAGGCCTAATGGTAGACTAAGCATACATAGCATAATTTGTATTTATTTTAAATATTTATTTCCTATTTTTTTCCATTCTTGTAGCATATATATATGTCTATTTTTTCCTAAAGCACAACTTTAATATTTGGTAAGATGTCATAATGGCATCATACTGTATCTGCTCAGGTGATTGGTCGATTCCACTCTTCCACAAACTTGGCCAATTCCTTACAAGCCTTTGACATTTGACCTTTTCATCCTATTGGTTGCCTTGTTGTGTTGGAGCTTAATCTACTGTTGACCTGATTGTAAGTTAGAGTCCATAAGTAAGGTGTTTAAAGGAAGATATTTCAGTGTGTAAAATCTAAAAAGAACAGAATGAAGTGGAATCAAATGTAATGTATAGCATAGTGTGGATACAGACTTGGACAGCAGAGTTTGCACAGATGGCATTTCCCCACTAGATGTCATGGTAGTGTTTGTAAAGTGAGTATAAATCCACATCAGCGACAGTGAAGTCAAATCTTGTGAAGGCACGCCTATAAAAACTATACATTAAAATCAAACACCAAAACAATTAATTTGTAAAAACAAAGTAATAAAAACCATGACAAAAGAACGTAAAACCTATATACTTTAAATTTCCTTAGGCATGGGGCTGTTTACCAGCTATCTGCTGATATATGTAGAGTTTATACGTGTTCATGTCTGACATGTAGTTCCTGTTAAACGGTCTATTGTGGGATTTCACTCTTTATTCTTTATGTGGCCACATCTCAGACAAGTGGATCAATTTAAACTTGGTGCTCTTTTTAAATCAACCATTGTTTAGTTTTTTTAAGGAAGTTATTGATGAATCATCACATCTGAATCGACTTGAATTGACTTTTCTATCTGAAGAATTACTGAAAAGACAAAGGATTTTCTATTTACCTAATTTACATTATAGATGTGAGAAACTTTCATTTCAGGGTTCACCCAAATCTTTTTCTGAAGAACATAGAAAAAAACTAAATTTTGCTGCATTCATTAAACAAACTAGTGTTGGAAAAGTCTGCAAAAGTAATTGACTCTTCACACATTTAGTCGCTATTGTTAATTTTAAAAAAAGCCTCTTTCAACAGGTTGATAATGTCATTATTAATCTCTACGGTTATGAATATTTAGCAGGGATTAGACATCATCGTAGATTTAATCAAACTGAATAGAAGACTTTAATCAGATTTAATAAGATATGAGGAGTAAGAATGATAAACATGCAGATTTTCTAATGAACATGAACACAATTATAAAAAGGAAAAGTAGCATTAAGCATATTGATGTTCGTGTGTTGAAAATGGACAGCGAGCGTTTTACAGGCTTCATGGACAAAGAGTCATAAAACTCATAAACACACTGTAATAATTGAGTACACTGGATTAAGGAGAAAATAATGTGTATTTATATAATCCCTTTTTAATTCATTTAATAATTAAAAAGGGATTATAAAATAGCCGCATAGAACGGCTATTTTCAAGGTTATCAAAGACGGTTTTGGTGAGTTTTATTTTGTTTCTGTCGAGTTTGTTTCGGTGAGTTAAAATGATTGTTTCTGTCAATGGAGTCCGGTGGCTTTGATGAGCACACATAACGGCTGTTCTCTTTCACATCTAGCTCAGTGAATAAAGTGTTTTTAACCTTTTCTTGACAAAAGTTGCTCTAAAACCAACAGCAGCATTCTACAGCATCTACTCCGTGAACTTTGATAAGAGAAAGGACCAGCGGTGTGTTTAGCAGTGACGTGTTTCCAGCCTTCTCTTCACGCCTCTACGTCACATTTAAAATGTAACACTGCTGTCTGATTCCAGATTACAACCTTCTGTGCTGCTGTGAATAACACATTATACTCTGTTTTGTGTCCATATCAGATACACATTTGTATTAATCAAATCTTTCATGTCTCTAAAATACAAGGTAAGCTTTTTAAAGCTTATCAACTCAATCAAACGTTCAATTAACTGGTATCATTTCATGTATTCCACCACACCTCAGTCTCAGGTTTCCTTCCTGCAGAGAAGAGGCGATTAAAATACAACTTAATGGTTTCGTGAAATGGAAAAACAAATCCTATATAACACAAATAAGAAATGAGAAATGTTTAAAAGACTGCATAATACTGTTTTTCCCTCGCCTGGATCAGGAATGGGTGAGTATTTCTTTAACACCGTCGCACTGTTTAAATTCAGTTTTATACACAAGCCATAAAGCACTTGAAGCGGTTGGACGGAGAGCGACATGCTTTACGTTTTCTGTCTGCACGTTTTAATGCGGTGTTGATACTTTGGCCCACGGCGGGGGCAGCTGACAGTCTCTGGCTTTGTGTAAATATGTGCCACTTCATCCTCGCTCCGCTCTCACCAGTTCACTGGAACCAAGACAGAAACCATGCTCACATCCGAGAGACGTGTGCATTAATAAAGGAGAGACGGGTGCGTGTATTTCTGTTCTGCTGTTCCACACTGAGTCAAGAAGTTTCCGACGCTCGGCGTTCAAAGTGACATTTATGTCGATAACCCTTACTTCAGAGTCAAAGACACCGTTGTTTTTGAACTGTAGTTGAAAGTCTGGAAGTGGATTCCAGCTTTGTTCTGCTTGTTTAGTCGCATCTTACGTTTACTAACTTTTCCACCTCTTTCTGTATTTCCATTCAAATTCTTTTACACAGTGGATGGAACCACACTTATACCCTTTTTCCACCATCATTAGTGCGTATATGCAGTTTTTTTTAAACACAGGACAACCCGCTAAAAATAGGTGATAGACTCCTTGCCAGAGGACGCATTTCTGTTTTTTCTCTGCGCTGGAAAACAGCGTTAGTAAAGAGTGAAAACTTTTGTTTTAGTGATTGTTGGAACTGTGGAAAGACAAACCAAGATGGTTTTGATGAGTATTATTTTGTTTCTGTCGAGATTGAATGAAGTATGTTTTCGGCGAGTTAAAATGAATGTTTCTGTCAATGTAGTCCGGTGGCTTTGACGAGCGCATGCAACAGCTGTTCTCTCTCTCATTTAACTCTGTGAATTATGGGTTTAGTTTGACCAAACTAGAGTTGGTGATCGTTGGAACAATGGGAAGACTAACCAACATGTTTTTTATGATTTTTATTTAGTTTCTGTCGAGTTTGAATAAAGTGTGTTTCGATGATCGGCGATGTGAAATTACTGTTTCTGTCAATGGAGACCTGTGACTTGAGGAGAGCATATTTATTGTATGTTTTGTATGTTAATGAATTACAATAAATGTCCAAATCCTGGTTGATTTTATTTCTCAAACGTTCACTTCACCCAGAGGCTTAAAACTGCTTTTATCCTCCTTAATGGACAGAAGTTTACAGCATTTTTTTTAATTTCCTTGCCTAAAAGTAAAAAAGACTTTCTAAGTTTACCCCAGGTGTTGAAGGCTTTGGACTCAGACTCCACAGTTTAAGTCACACAAACAGGGTGGATGGTTGGACGTACAAAGCATTGGACACTGAAGACCGCTAAATAAACATGTAATGCTGCAGTGCTCTGTGCCTGAGCCAATGGTTCCCAACCTTTTTTGGCCCATTAAGATGAATTAATTTCTACCTGTGACCCCTCAAAACAGGTTATGGTCTTAGTGTGGATACGAGCTGAAAGACAAATTGTTTCATTTAAAGGATTCTGAAGAAGTGAAAGTGTCCAGCATGCAAGTATCTGGTGACAGCTGAAATTGTATTTATATATACCTATATATCTATATAGCCCTAAATAAACAAACACATAAGTGATCTCGTGACACTTCAACACAGTACTCTGTACATAGAAATAGAGGTGAATGAATAGGTGTATATGTTGAACTGGAACAGTAACATGTGTACAAACTATTTCTATACATTTTAAACAAAAACATGCATAGATATATTTATACATATACACATATATTTGTGTTTATATTTATCTATCTATCTATATCTATGTAGCTTTATATCTATATATATCTCTCTATCTAGACATACACACAAATATATGTAATATCATATACAGTATATACACACAAATATATATATAATATATATATACACACACAAATATATAATATCATATACAGTACTGTATACACACACAAATATATATATCATATATATATACACACAAACAAATATATATAATATATACAGTACATACTGTATACACACAAATATATTATATATATATATATACACAAACAAATATATATTATGTCATTATATATGCTATTTCATATTTACAGTAATATATCGGATACTAGATTGAGTTCGACTGTATTTTATCGTAATCCTCGATAAAGGCTTTATTTTGAAAACCACTACCGGAAGCCTCCGTGCCTATCATTGTGCGTTGACAGCAGAATGCAGCAGCGGGTCACTGATCTCTCCGCTCACTCCGCTCCGTGGAGGTGACCGGTGTGGATACAGAACACCAGCAGCTTCTCCTTCATCCACATTAATGGAGTTAAACCCACATCCAGACCCTTTGGACGGGGTGAAAGAAGTCAGGAGTGGAGTTTAAATGAAGTCTCGTGTTTCTTTGATTCTTCACCTGCGAGACCGACTTCTACCTGAGCAGTGAGGATGAGAAGTTTGCTCTTCCTCACCGTGTGTTTCTCGACGTGTCCGCTCACGGTGAGTCACTTTTTCTACTCCTCTCACAACACCATGCTGAATATTTATGTTGTTTTCTAGCAGGAATAAAGATCAGATTCATATTTACATTGACAAGTAAAGACACATATACTAGGTTATACAGAGTTATATTGCTCATAGTATTGTAATTATCTTCTGATTTAAATATTCCTACAGCGAGAGCACGAGAAGCTCTTTGATTGTGATTATATAGTTACAGTGCTGCAACTTATTTTTTTCATCATCAATTGATCTGCTCATTATCTTCTCTTAAATCGGCAATAATTCACTTATTTTAAAGCAAAAAATGCCCTAAATCCTGTTTTCTACTTGAATATTTGCTGTTCTTCTCGGTCTGATATTAAAGTAATAATCTCAAGGATTTTAATTTACATAAATGTCTGCTCAGTCGTTGTCTATTGAATGAGGTGACACAATAGTGACTGAGCCCATGGCTCACTTATGCCAAGAATTGTATTTGCAGTATTACGAACTGGGTGTTTTTTAGTGAATCACAAGCTTGTACTGTTATACTGTGTGGTTTTTTTTCAATCTCTGCTTGTGAGGAAACGGTTATTATGGCCGAACGAACGGAGAAAGTAATGATGACTACAGACGATGAAACTTCTAAAAGAACTACAAATCCAAAGAAAAAATAAACAAATTCAACATTTAGAAAGAGAAAAAAAAGCACACCTGCAATTACTAATTATCACCACAGGTAGCGCCAAAGAAAACAGAGATATAACTTTAACTTTTGGAATTGTTGATACAAAACATTTCAATTGTTAATATGTCAGCTTGGACTGTTTTTTACTACCGTCTGACATTTTATGGATCGATACATTATTAGCTGCAGGCTTACGCTATGTTCATACCAGACGTCAACCTCCGGTTGTGCAGAGTGAAGCCGGGGAGCTGCATTCTCTCTAGTGTCCACCAGGGGGCGACTCCTCTGGTTGTATAGAAGTCTAGTCTAAAATGACTCTATTTCTCTCTTGATTTATTCCCTCAGTAAACATTGTAAACATGAGTTTATGGTCTCAATCTCTAGTTTACAGTCTTCTTCAATACAGCATGATGTTCATTTAGTACATTATGCTCCATTTAGAGTCACACAGACCATAAAGCAGGGGATGATTTAGGGGGCGAGGCTACACAGTGATTGACGGGTCTCTACCAGAGACGTATACGGCGTCTCTACGTCACTCCTCCTCAGTCCAAATATGGTCACTTCCTGTTCACCTGGGTCTTGCCAGGAAATGCATTGGGATGAACTTTGAATCGGAGTTTGTCAAGTCAGCATCAGTCTGCAGCTTCCTTTCAAAATATCTATAATAAATATATCTAATATATGTATATATAATATATATATATATAATAATTGGGCATGTTTGTTGAAAAAAAAAATTGTTTGATTATAAGTGTTGCCAACTGATTTCTGCTGGTTGCTTCATTGCGTCATCAAATTGCTTCTTCTCTAATCAGTTGATTTGTGAGCTCATTGCTCATTACTATGAAGGTGCAATCAGTCACAAACCTGTTTCTATTTGTATCAAAATCCTTCTGAAGCTGAACAAAATGAATCCACAAATCAGTTAGGAATTTAACGAGAATAAACATCAGCTGAAGTTGCCTCCCAGCATTTCTCTTTTCATTCAGATCGTTTGTGGAGGTAATCTGCTGGTCGCTCTCGCCGAGCCGTCCTGCAGCTATTATCTCACTTTCTTTCTTTCTTTTTTTTCTGCAGTGTTGATCCACCTCACAGGATAAACACAGCTCTCTTCCCATAATCCTCCTCTGACTAAAAGCAGACTGGGCTGTCAAAATGTTCTCATCACCCAAAACAAATGTGAGGGTTTAATTAACTAACGGAGGAACACTGACACCTAAAGTACACAAACCCCCCCTTTTCACACACACTCGTCCACCCATCCCTCCTCTCTCTTCCGCACTTCTGTTCTTGGAGGGATGAAGTGTGTCTCTTGCTCAAGGGCACTTAGGAATGTAGGATGGGTGCCGTTGTCAAACTCATTGGATTCGGTTTTGCCATAACTTGGGACACACTGTTGCTTATCGTTCGTGTTAAGTCTTCGTTGACTTAACGCCACAGGGGCTTTAGCAGGCGCACAGGTAGCGCGTGTTGCTGCGCAGGAAAACGGCAAAATACCGTAGATATCGTACGAACCTGTTGAATGAGGACACGTTTATCTAAAACATAATTACGATGTGATAATTAAGAGTTGAAAAGGTGAAGCCAATGGTTGCTTCTGCACTGGCTGAGTCCTAAATTCACCCCCCCGTTTACGTTGCAGTCTGTGCCCGTTTTTGCGCAGCCTTCGGTGCACCAGAGGACGGACTCAGGTGTGAACGAGGCTCCCGAGCCGCTGCGGTATATTAAGTTCGTCCGTCTGAACACGAGTACGCCGTAGAGACTCTCAACGCTCTGACTCCAGGTCCTCTGTGTGGATTTGATCTGATAAAAAAAGTACCGGATGTCTGGAAAATCAGCGGCAGATAACGGTGAAACCACGCGTCTGTTCAAAAATGTTTTCGGAGAAGAAGAAAAGAAATCCTTCAATCATTTGTACATTTTTGAAGTATGGAATCACTGTAGAGATGTGTACTGAAACACAGCGAGGAGATCGATAGACAAACACTCATTTAAGCATGTCTTTTATTGTACATGTTGATCATTGATTATTGCACATTCTGTTGCATGTTTTTGTTTGAATTAAAAAAAAAAAAGGAAATCCTTGAGGTCTGGCTTTTATCCTCATCTCTCATTAGACAATAAGAGCAAAGTGAAGTACAATATGAGTAAATAATGACGGCAAGTTTGAGGAACGTTTGACAGCTCGATGCGTTTGTCGTGTCCCCTTCCATCGACTACGTAAGAGGGGCTAGGAGGCAAAAAAAAAAATACCAAATTCACAGGAAATCCTGCTTGACTCTGAGCGGTACTCCTGACTGAACAGCAACAGGACGCAGTTCTGTCAATCCATCAGAAAACCCACGCATGAAGACATCAAAGCCAGTCAGTCTGCGTGTTTCCATTTCAAGTCAGATGTATTGTTTTAATATGGTTCTAGAAACCGTAAATTAAGGTGATTAAAAGCTGTGTTTAGAAAATTACCGTTAATTGTGCTGGAGCATAATGGATCTGGACGCCGTAAATCGATGCCACACTAATGTAGACCCGGGTTTCGCAGCCTGCTGTTCTTGGTTTTATATTTTGCCGATTGGCCCGGACTTTTTCAGCCTCAGTCTTTTTTAATTGGGATGTTTTTTTCCCAATTAAAATGCTGCGACTAAGCTTGTGAGATTTAGTTTCTGTCAGAGAGGTGATTTTAAACGCTGTGATTAGAGGAAACGGTCAGATTGAACACTTCTGATTCCAGAGGTTGAGCAGTTACCGAGAGGTCAAAACCTTCATATCGGAGCAGCAGAGGGCTGATGACTGACTCTTAATCTGCATCGTGGTCCAGACACACTCATTCATTAGATACTCGTAGAGGCGAGGTCCAAAGAACAAGTGTCGTGGTCCTGAGTTTTCATTTGGATTTGCGATATTATTAGTTTATGTAACAAAAGATTGATACTTGTCATCTGTGTAATGATACAATATTGCCACAGAACATATCGTGATACTATGCTGTATCGATTTTTTTGTCCCACCCCTAAAATCTATGTTCAAGTGACAAAGACCTCTAGAGGATGTGGTATTTATGACGGTAGCAAATACTTTTTTTGAAGCCGATTATGAATAGCTTTAATCGTTAACTCTACAACTTTTTACTGTAAAATTACAGTAAATTACTTGCAGCAAGACACTGTACAATTTACAGTATCTCTACCGTATCAAAAGAATACAGCATCTGACTGTAATCAACATTTATTAAAGTATCATACTGCCAGCAGTTTAACCAGCAAGAATTTGCACAAATTACAGTACAGTACCGTATCAGACAAAGACTTTAACAACCAAAATGTACTTTTATTTGTCAACTTTAAGCAGTGAAAAGAAAAACTTCACCTTTGGCATCATCAAGTGTTATGACTCCCAAAATGCATTGCTTTCACAGCGATATACAGTATAAATATAAAACAGTAGATTCAAACCAAATGAGGCAAAAGAATGAACCCATTTCACATTATCATTATCGCAGATTGGCAATTGTACCAGACAATTATTATTTATTTCAGTTTAGATAATGATAATGAAAATATAAACATAGACGTTTGACTTCACATAATGGGTGTTTGAAAGTATCTGTTGTTGGAGTCAGAGGATCTTCTGACATAAGAGGAGTAAATGAAACCCACCGGGTCTGAGTGCACTCACAGCGTCTGTAACATGAATAATTCAGTGTGCATTCATCCATCCAGCAGTGAAACCAAAGCTGGTTGTCTGACTTTGACCACCAACTGGAAGAATCCGCATAAACACATCTATATTACAGGATGCACTGACACTAATGGGTTTAGATTGATAGAACTTTATTCATTTTATATAACTACTTTTATTATGTATTAAATAAACCTGCTTTGACAAAAGTGTCAGTCAGAATAAATCCATAAGAGTGATGATCTTCTTGATTCCACATCTGAACATTTCACCTCTGAGTATCTCAAAGATCCAGAAACAAAACTCACCCTTTGGTCAACAGACCTCTTAAGTTGCCCGCACTGTTTATAACTGAATGTTTGCGAGTTTCGTGGTGATATCTTTTCCAAGGAAAGCTGTCTGCTGTCTTGTTGCATTTAGGCCACAGAGAGCAGCGAGGCATAACCCGTTATGATTAAGCACAGCGCTGCCGTTCCTCACGCGCGGTCTCTCTCTCTCTCTCACCAAACAGTTGCTTTTGTGCCGTGAGCACGAACGTGAACACAAAGAGACGAAACACTCGCTTCCATTATACGCACACAACACGGCGGAGTATAATAGAGGCACTAAAAATATTAACAGCTCTCTCTGTTGGTGTCAGTTTGAATGAAGGTTTATTCCAGTTTAGCTCACATATAAATAAAAGCATCAGCTAAGTAGACCTCAATGGGACTGACGCTGCACGTTGTCCCAAACCGTCGTTCTTTTGTTCAACAAATCCCATCAAAACACCAAAACCAGCCCTGAGCCCAATCGTTCTCACTAGAGCACAGATATTTAGTTTCAGTTTTCAGAAAATGGCTCTGAAAACGAAGATTTGTTTGTATGTTTCCTTATGCACATTGCTCTCACCACATGTTGTAATTATTATTATTATGGGTAATTGGGCTATTTATTGTTTCCTTTGCTTCTCTTCTGTTGCTTCACGATTGGCATTTGTACAGTACCTCTGGTCATGCTCAGGTAATCAACGAGGTAATGAATCAAGAGAGAAGTAGAGTCATTTTAGACTAGACTTCTATACAACCAGAGGAGTCGCCCCCTGATGGACACTAGAGAGAATGCAGCTTTTAGACACTTTAAGACACGCTCAATAAAATAAAAATACGAAACCTCGTATGTGAAAACCAACTTGACGATGAACCAACGTCTGATCCTGCTTAAGTAATATTCAAGAATATCAGAATTGGGCTTGAAGTTGAGTGACTCTGCTCTGATGGACCTCCAGGACTGAAGTCCCTCAGTGACTGTGGAACCTGTGAGCAGATGGTCAACAGTCCCGATTCCCTGGATCCTTGCAGAGTCTCCTTTTAGTTACATGACTTAGATTTGGGGCTTCGTTACCCAATGGACCAGCTGGAGAAGTGACCGAGCAGAGGCCTTTGAGCAAGGCACTGAAGCTTGAACAAGCACGGTCTAAATCGCTGTGTAATATAAAGATGATTTGTCACAACGTCAGAGCTCAACAGTGGGTTTTTGAAGTGAAACACTTGTTTTGAGCTCGTTGGAAGAAGTGAGCCTCATAATCTGTAAGCAGTGTGGTTGTTGTGCTAAAAGAAAATCAGGAAACCACATTTTGTGCAATATGATAGAAGCTTTGTCTCTTAATAGGCTTTGCTGCCCACACACACACACACACACACACACACACACACACACACACACACACACACACACACTCACACACACACACTGCACTGTGAACACTCTTACAGAAAGTCTTTGCTTTGGGGATCCGTTACACAAATTAAGCTGCTGGTCTGATACCACATTTACACTGGAGGCGGTTCAGGGTTTCACCCACAGTGAAGAACGTGATTCATTTCCTCGACAAACAACACAGAGGATTTATTTTTAGATGATTTGACATATGATGTTTTACACGAGGTATAGAAATGCACCGAAGCAACATTTAAAGGTCCAGTTCGTAGGATGTGGCGGCATCTAGTGGTGAGGTTGAAGATTGCAAACCGACTGAAACTTCTCCCGTCGTCCAGGCGTGTAGGAGAACAGCCGTCAACTTCCGGTTTTGAAAAGTGAAGCCGATGTCGAAGTGTGTTAAAGCTGCATTCTCTCTAGTGTCCACCAGGGGGCGACTCTCTGGTTGTATAGAAGTCTAGTCTAAAATGACTCTACTTCTCTCTTGATTTATTCCCTCAGTAAACATTGTAAACATGAGTTTATGGTCTCAATCTCTAGTTTACAGTCTTCTTCAATACAGCATGATGTTCATTTAGTACATTATGCTCCATTTAGAGTCAAACAGACCATAAAGCAGGGGATGCTTTAGGGGCGGGGCTACACGGTGATTGACAGGTCTCTACCAGAGAAAATATGGTAACTTCAGTTTATTGGTTGCGAGAAAAACAACATGGTGAAGGCCGTAATCCAAGATGGCGACGGCAAAATCACTGAACTCAAGGCTTCAAAACATCAGTCCACAAACGTCACGATGACCACGTCCACTTCTTATACAGTCTGTGATTTAAACCCTTATAAAACAGTACAGTAGACAAAACTATAAAACCAATCGATAGCATAAGAACAATCTAATCTAAAGAATAAAATACTAATAACAATAATATAATAAAGCTGTAAATCACAAAAAAGAAAGTCTGTAAAAAATGTCTATTAAGAAGTGATTTAAAACGGGTATCAGCAGTAAAACGCATTACAGTTTTAGAAGTGAGAAGCTGGGAGTTCCAGCGTCAAACATTGCTGGAATGCGGCGGGTATCTGGTGAGTGTCTGCCGCCGCTTCTTGAACTCCGTCGTACCTCATTTGGTTTTTGTCCGGACTGCAGATCTGACACTTTGATGTTTATCCGTTAGATGTGACCGCGGAGGCTTGGCAGGCCTAATCGCCCGGACCGGCGTTGTTTCCCCGGTCAGCTTCTGCTGTGATATCTAATCCAGTGAGCAGTACTCGAAGCGGGGCGACGCAGTCCTCCCCTGAAGCTCATTGTGATGGCGTCCAGCAGCCACCGGTGCGCATCAGTGCTGAGCGACGCCGCAGCGGGAAAACACGCGGGCAAAGAAGCAGATAAGACGGATTCATTAGCCTTTCTACAGCTCAGACATGAACTCATGGGATGACTTTTACGAATAAATATACTCCCGCTGTTATCTATTTATTCATTTATACAGAGCCTTTATGGGAACACTGCACAACGTGCTTGTGTGTTGGGACTTTGGAAAGACTTCCAAGTATTTCAGTCCTCTGTAGTAAATAAAGAGCTAACAGCCATGACCCACAGCTACTGCAACCGCCTTCTGGAGAAGGTCGGCGTAGGAAGTCCACAAACCAATGAGTGACGTCTCGACGACTACGTCCACTTCTTATGAACAGTCTTTGGTTTTTTGGGCATCTCCTCTCCAGCGTTGCAAACTATTGGCCAGTTGGTTTGTGTTCAACCCACAGTAGTAGTCGTAAACATGAAAGAGGCCGTTAAGTGCCGTAAAAACCTCTATTGAGATGCATATTCATAATGTGCTGTACACATGTCCAAAGAATGCTCCTAAAACCTGAATAATATTTCTGACACGGAACTTCTGGAACATGAAACACCGGAATCGGCTGCAGCAGCCATCCAGCACTGTGATAAATACGTCGCTCCTGCTCTCAGACAGGTATGGAAAACTTCAAACACCAAAGCTCTGAGTCCAAAAAGATATGAGATTAGTGGAATGGAAAATAAATTAGAGCTGGTAGAAGCCACTAAGAGCAGCATCTGGCCCAGATTGATTCCCTCATGCGTGAGAAAAGAGAAAGAGACAAACACAGTGTTTCCATCCAGCTGCCAAATAAATCTTCGTCCACATTCACATGTAAATAAATGTCAGCTTTTGCTGGCTGCTGTAAAACACCAGTGATTCAGCCTGGTGAGCGTCCAGAAGAAAGCTCGGGTGGACAGGAAGCGATGCGGTTTCTGGTTCGTCTGGAGAATAAATAGAAGAAGAACTGAGGATGAGCAGAAAGAGACGACTGAGGAACTCAGACTTCATTAGAGCACTGCCTCCCCTGTTTGATTGACAGGAGACCTTTCGGGGGAAGGGCAGCCCAGAAAACGCAACAAAAAAAAAAGAAAGACTTAAAGGTTTGGGATCGTCTTTTTAAAGTGCACCGACGAAGACGTCTGGACCCAACGAACCACAACAGAGGTGATTGAAGAGAGAACGCGTGTCCTCTTTGTTCTGAAGTTTACTTTGAAAAGACCGTAATGCATGTCGAGTGGAAATTGACGCGTGTTGTCTGGAAATCCGTAGGAAAACGCACCAAAAATGTAAGTAACTTTTCGTAAGATATTTAAAACTTTATTAGGTTAATTGTGCAAACAAATGTTGGACGTTGTTTTCTGGAAAGAGCAATTTTCCTGCGTGTTATTTGGGCAAACTGACCCTTTACGACCTGCCAACCCGTTCTCACTCCCAACCCATCGGACACATTGAGGAACCCGTTAGCGTCCGTTTGAGACTTTCAACTTAATCCAACGTAAACACGCGACTGCGTCATTGCTGAACTCTCGGAGCAACTGAAGTCGTATGAAGAACTAAATGCATGGAGGTTGGACGCGTCAAACAAACACAGGACTGTCACCCAGGAGACCGCTGTACGTGTCACGCGTCCGTTAAAAAAACATTAATTTAAAGTAACTTCAAGTACTTTTGTTGCGTAAGCAAACCTAAAGACTAAGCCAAACCTATGTTGGAACTTTAAATTAAGCTTAAGTTTCTTTGGACAGCCCAAGTGCCATAAATAGTCTTAAAATAGTAGATCTAAGCCACAGACATTGTGTTTTAATTGTGTAACGAGACCTGTCTATGTATTTGTATTTATTATTTTATTACTGCCTGTCTGCTTTTCATGTTGCCTGTATTGTTTTGTATTGTGTTTTGGTTACATGTAACCTTTATTTCAACAGCATTTAATTTAAACACGTAAAGAACAGCTTCACATTGAAATATAGTCGAATGCTCTTTCTGTTTAACCTCTGAAAACCTGTTGATGTGCGTGTGTGTGTGTGTGTGTGTGTGTGTGTGCGTGTGCGTGTGTGTGCGTGTGTGTGCGTGTGTGTGCGTGTGTGTGTGTGTGTGTTCGTATCTCCCTCCAGGCCGCTGCAGTAAATAGGAGTGTTGGTTTTTAGTCATCTTGCCTGGTGAACTTCACAGTATTCTGCTGCGTGTTACAGAACACTCTCAGATTCAGCGTTCGGCTCATTTGATTTTGGTTCGACAGGAAATCTTGAGCCCGTTCCTCACGTTCAGGATTCTTTGATTTTGGTGTTTTGATTTCACCCAAACGCTGTTCAGCTGCCGCTTCTGGCTCGTGGTTTGTGGCACGTCTGTGTAATTTGCACGTCGCCTCGATGGCAGCCAGCTTGGCCTGCTGCCAGGAGATAAAAGGACAGTCTGTGTGGGAGTCTGTCCACTAGGAGCTCTTTCAAAGTCTGGTGATCCAATTATTGGGGATCTGGAGAAGCTTTTCTTTTCACCGCTTTTTTCTGACATTTGTCACATTTGTTAAAATTTCTTTTGACATATGTCAACTCTTTTACACATTCGTCACATTTTTCACATATTTTTGGGAGATTTTTCACGAGACTTTTTGTGTCGCTATTTTCACATATTTGTCATATTTTCACAATTTTTTTGAATATTTATCACATATTTTACATATTTTACTACATTGTCACATTCGTCAGTCATTTGCCAAATTTTTTGACATATGTCACATATTATTTTTGACATTTTTCACATATGTTTTGGATATTTGTCACATATGTTTCTCAGTGTAAAATAGTGTGGTCCCACCACTGGAGCTGTGTCTGTTCGGTTGCTCAACTTTAATCAAAGCAAATATTTAGATAACATAACAATCCTCTATTTCCTTATCATTTGCATTTTTTTATACTAACGATATAAACTATAAACGAGTATAACAAAGTAAAAATGCTAACATTTAAATTATCCTTCAGGCAGTTCTACAAAAAGGTTAATGTGGAGCCTTGAATACCAGCTGTTATAAGAAAACAACAAAAACAGCGTTCGGTATCGGGCCAATATGCCTCACTGACGATCGGCAATTTGTAAAGAGGCCAAAAAACAGCAATGTTTGGGTTAAAATAAATACAGAAGTGGCGTTACACTCATGCAGACTCATAGTAACACACACACACACACACACACACACAGAGATATGCTGATAGTAATATTCAAATATGTGGAGGATGGTTTACTGTCTCTCCAGTGTTGTTTTTGCAGAGTCTCTGTTTATCCACTGCAGGATTTAAGTCGCTCACACACCATGAGCTCATCTGCTTCTGCTGGTTTTAAACACACACACACACACACACACACACACACACACACACACACACACACACACACACACACACACACACACACACATGAATAAAAAGAGAGAACCTGAGCGTTGGCTGGTTAGTTTAAGCAGCTTATCTTGACCGCGTAGTCTCATAACCTTGATTTCCCTTCCTGTGTATCAGCTTGAAATACTTCTTTCCAGTGGTTACCTTTAACAATAAGACATACAAAATACATACACACATGTACATCTATACAATGAGCGCATTTTAAAACAGACATTAAGTATTAACTTAGCTGAGTGAACGTGGTTGATTGCAGCTGTTTTTTGGCACATTGTCCCGGTGGTCTGAGTATTGCTCTCTGTTGTTTGGTTGATGTTCTGCCCTCTGATCAGAAGACCTTTGTCCTGTATAATTTTATAAAACTTGTTGGATTTGCTCTAAGCTCCAGCAAAAGTCTCGAGAATTCCCCTTAAACCTTTTTTAAGTGTGCTCACTTTGCATGGTAGCATTAATGAGCTTTAGTGAAAGCATCTGTGTTCCAGGTCATATGGTGGTCATAGCAGTATTAATATTAATGATAACTACATTTTGAAATAGGTTGAATATGTTTTTCCTCATCTTAAAGGCTGTGTGAGTTCTTTAACTGATTGAAATGGACGGCAAATACTCGCTAATAATGTGTCTGTCAGGAGATCGTCCCCCCTTAAATATAATAATAATAATATTAATATTTGACTTCTTCCTCCGCAGGTTGACGGGCGACATCCGACCTGTAACTTCCTGTTGGAGGTGGAGAGAGACCAGGCGGAGTGCGTGAGGAGGCTGAGGGAGGAGGACGCTGCCGGCAGCCATAAAGGTCACAATCACCCACCAAACTACGGTTAAACTAAACGCAGCCTCCTCTACCAACAAGGCCAGAACTTGAGGAACTTTGTGGAGCTGAACCGGATTTATTAGTTACTTCCTGTATTGTAGAAATGGACTGTGATGTGCATCTTTCACCGTATTATTTCACTTATTTATTGTCATCCGTTAAAGGTTAAACTCTGGTTGGGAGATAATTATTTATGTGGTGAAAAATACATTGTGTCAGCATTTGTTTAAGTGAACATAAGCTCATATATTACACACAGCCTGTTGAGTCCAAGCACTAAAACATGCACTCCTTGTTCCACATGTAGTCAGATATGGTCGCAGCCCTGGATGGGCTCTTTATTTTTTGGTCTTCAAAAATGTATATTTAGATGAGCTACAGTGCTCCCAGTGCAAACACGATGAAGTATAAACAATAATGTATAAACAATTTTGAAATGGAAGAGACACACTAAGGCGCCGTCTTTAAGAGGCTGCAGCCGGCTCGGTGTTACGGAGTGAAGACATCGGCGAGGTTACGTTTCTGTGAGCGGAAATCTCGGCTCGCCAAAAAAATAACAACGTGGTTCTAATCGTCTGCGGGTGAAAAGCTGCAGTTGTTTCATCCATTTGGTTGCAAACAGTAGTTTAACAGTGGGAATCAAACCCACAACCTCATTCACAGAGACAGAGGGATCAGGTCTGGACTCAGTTTTATTCATTCGTGGTTGAAATAAGTTGTTTAAAGTGTTTTGATGTGAGTCAGGACTCAAGTGGAGTTAAAATAAAATGAAACCTTTATTACCTTTACTTTGGTTTATTGTCAAGTAATTATCAAACTGTAATTATGACGCTGACCCTGCAGGTTAAATGATAATATGACGATGTTAAAGACGGATAACGGTGATTCTGTCATGCAGCACGTTTAAGACTGGATTAACTCAAAGTAGTCAAAGGAGTCAGCCTTCGCTTTGTGCCGAATAAATAAAAAGAGAAACCAGAGGAGGAGGATTTCCCTCCAGATGTGGGCTGCTGTTGTGCATTTGGTTTCTGTGAAAGCGAACAGAGAGAGGATTGAATCGCTCGGCGGGTAGACGGGCTTTTTCTTCATGCACTGATGAGTTTGGATGTTTTACCCCAAAGACATCCGTCCCCTCTTGCTCTTTTTTTTTTTGTCCTCTCAGCGCTCTTTCTTTTGCTCTTTTACTCACTTTTCTAGTCAGCGTCGGTTCAGGCCATTTACAGGCAAGTCAAGACAAGGATAAGCTTCAGCATCCCACATTACAAACACAAGAGCAGAGAATTTGAAGGAGGTCAAAGATCAGAGCGATTCCAACCAGACAGCTTCTGTCCTTTGCCTCTTGCATTTCTGACATTGAGGTACGAAAGAAGAAAGGAAGGAAGACAAAGACGTAATACAGACATCAAGTAATGAAGGAAAAAAGGAAAGAAAGAAGGAAATGATGCAGGAAAATAAGAAGAAAGGTAGCAAAGTAGAAAAAGAAGGAAGGGAAGAAGAAAGGAAAGGACAAGGATTAATGGAAGGGAATAAGGAAAGTAAGGAAGCAAGGAGAGAGAAACAATAGATGGACAAAGACAGAAATGGAAATGATGGAATCAAGAGGAAAGTAAGAAAAATAATGAAATTATTCCAGGAAACAAATGTTGCATTGTACGTTCCTGCAAACCACGAATAGGTTTGCCTTCACACAGAGGAAGTGACGTAGTAAATAGAGCTGCAACTATCGAAAGTGACATGTTTAATAGCAGTAGTATAAAGAGCCATAAAGTCCATTAAAGGCAGGAGTGGTGGTGGACGGGTTTAACAAACACAGGACTTTCACCCAGGAGACCGCTGTTTGTGTTGCATTAAAGTCTGCGTGGTGCTTGTTATATATATATATATATATATTTATTTATGCTAGTTGCGTTGTTAACCACGTGGCATTCTACGTTTCTGCAAAGCGTGATACGAGGCTGATATGAAGTGTGTTCACGAAATGTCGTCATTCAACGTATCCCGTTTGCAGAAACGTACAACGCATAATGCAAACATGTGTTTCTGGAGACGGGGTTGCCATTTTCACACCCAAAAAGTATAGCCTTAAAAAAAAAAACTCCTACGTGGAAATATTGTAATCTATTTGCAAAATTTCTCATCTTTTAGATCTGAACACACAAATACTGTCGAGGTACCAGCGTCCATAAATCATAAAACTGATGAAGTCAGATATTTGAAATGTTTGAATTGTGAAAGCTGCTGTCCATTAGTACGCTTTTAAAAGACAATTTAGTGACAAATAATTGTTTGATTTTAGCCATTGAGGCTTTCAGTATTTTCTCTTCATCCTGGAACACGTGTTTCTGTCCATTTCTACACGACATGTGTCGAGCGTTACAAACCTTTTGGAGAATATAAACAATGTAAATGTGTGGATGAAGATTTCTGCAAAAACCTGAACAGAAAACCACGAGAGGAGATGCTGATGACGTTGGAGACGAGGGTCGACGTTTCACTGTCTCCACTCATCTATCGCTAAAATGCCCTGTTGACTGTTCAGTTTGCCATCAGCACTTTTGCACCCATTAAGAGCTGGAAGATCTATTTTGGGTTCGTTTGTTTTTGTCACCGGAGGGCGGGTGAGGGTTTTTTTTTTTTTTTTTATTCATCCGGGGCCACTCCTCCCTTGTATTCTGCACCGACAGCGTCTACATCCTCTACATACGTCTCTGTGCGATTTAAGGAAAGGATGTGACAAATCCAAAATGCTTCATGAGGAGAGTAATCGTTTCAAATAGGATGTAACGTCTTCTTTTAATGCGCTGTATTTAATTGTTGTAATGAGCTGTTTTAAGCTGCAGTTTTTGTCCAGGTCTCTCAAAGGCATGACACTGAATACAAATACGTTATTTGGGTTTGAACAGATGTGAATAGCAGCTGACTTTGTGCTGTAATATTTAAAGATTTCTGAACACACGTCCAACCGTAGAAGTCTCCCAGAAACGTCCTGTAGGTTCAACTTATTTGCAAATTGAATTTACCAACAAAAATGAAAAATTTCCGCCAATATACACGGACCCTTTGGACCCCAAGATCAGCCTCCTGTTTGCACAAACATGCACGTCTGTACGCAATAAAACGTGTTTCTCTTCAACCAGCAGCTACATGTTGGATGTTCAGTAAAACAAAGAGCACGCTCGGCAAAATGATTCGTGTATATCACTGTGTTTTAGTCATTTCAACTCTCATTGAGCCGGTTTTCCGGGTTGTTTTTTTTGACAGAGCTAGGATGCAAAGGAAAGTGGGACAGCATTGCATGCTGGGAGCGAACCGAGATTGGAGAGACCGTCACCATCGCCTGTCCTCGAGTCCTCACCACTGTATTCGGCAGAAACGGTGGGTCACTTATTCACTTATTTACATTTATTTATGGATTTATTTTAAAAACAGGGAGTTGATTTGGGAGCAGATGCTGAACTGAACTGAACTGTAGATTTAAACTGGTCGATCGTGTGTCAAGCCGTTGATTGATGCGTTTGCCTTTTAAACGGCTCATCCAACACCTGGGATTATGGGACGTCTGTAACACCAGGTATGAATAAGAACTACAGTGTTGCTTCACAGAAGAAAATAAAGTTCATTCCGCCTCATAAAGTCCATTTCGCGGTGAGCTTTGGATCACATCACATGGTCCTCATTAATTCAGCTGTTTCCAAACTCAAAGAACGTGGTTTGGTGCGGGTTGAGTGTCTACACTGAGGAGGCTCTCCGTCCTCCTTTCGGTTTCTTTACCCAGCCAGTGACCAGATGGCAGCTTGGATCTCCACTCCGAGGCCGTGCTCTTGATTGATGATGACTAAACATTATGTAAGAGCCCAGCGTCTTGTTCAGAGCCAAACGCTCACTCAGACGCTCGCCTGGCAGAGACGGATCCAAAACCCAGAAAGTGTCTACAATGAAATCTACAAAAAAAGTTTACGTAAGATGAACATTGGCTGGAATCCGTTTACAATCACGATAAAAAAAAAGACAGGAACACATTCTCGTTAACTGATTCATGGAGCCGCACACACTCCTGATCCTGTTCTATTAATACCTATCACTGTGGAACCGGACCCTGTGGTTGATATATTGTCTTAGTCATTTTATCCAGTTATAGTCCAGAGGCATCAACCGTGGTTTATTATTAAACAGTGTGTTGTATTTTAAAAGTTTTTCGTATGTTATTATACCTTCAGCTGTGACCGGAGGAATTACGTTCTTGGGTCGTCTGTCTGTCCGTCACGATATCTAGATTATTATTATTATTATTAGATTTCTGTGGTAAAAGGTCACTGTGACCGCACAAAACACTTTTTTGTCAAATTCATATTCTAGTTATGACAATTTCACACCCATGTCTTATCAGATAAAATGATGAAGCAATGACATGGATGTAAAACTGCAACTTGACTGGTTGGCGGTAATTCTCATTTATGTCCTTTCATCATTAAAAGAAAAATATGAATTTACAGTCTTGTAATGCTTCCAGAATCCACATCTGGCACAGTTTCCCCTCTTTGTGCTGTAGAATAAAAGTATTACACAAACCACTGAAGTACAAAATGAAGCTGCAACAACACGTAGATTCATAAACAAAGTCAATCCATTAAAAAACTCTCGTAGCTTCGTCTGCGTTCACCCTGCTGTGAGGAGGGTTTGTTAAGTGTGTAGCGAGGCAGAAGTGTGGTGACGTTATTTCAGGTCAGTGAGCAAGAGGATGCTCTGTTTTTTGTTTTTTTTGTTACAGTGCATTCTGGAAATTTCCAAGAGAGATGAACTTCCAGTGCACCGATTTTTGGCATCGGGACACCCGGAGGACGTCCCTCAGGAGCTCAATGCAGACTGGACGTTGAGCTCATTTGAAACACACACAGAGTGACGCTTCACTTCACTTCACCATGAAGTGTTTTCAGTTACACATCACGCTGCTTTGTTAACAGAATCATGCGGCAACCTCCGGTTCTGCCGAGTGAAGCCGATGCAGAAATAACACTTGCATTCTCTCTAGTGTCCACCAGGGGGCGACTCCTCTGGTTGTATGGAAGTCTAGTCTAAAATGACTCTACTTCTCTCTTGATTTATTCCCTCAGTAAACATTGTAAACATGAGTTTATGGTCTCAATCTCTAGTTTACAGTCTTCTTCAATACAGCATGATGTTCATTTAGTACATTATGGTCCATTTAGAGTCAAACAGACCATAAAGCAGGGGATGCTTTAGGGGCGGGGCTACACGCTGATTGACAGGTCTCTACCAGAGACGTATACGGCGTCTCTACGTCACTCCTCCGCATTCTAAATATGGTAACCTCCGACGCCCATAAGGCGACGGTGAAATCGGCAAACTCAATGACTCACGATGACTATGTCCACTTCAGGATACACAGTAGATCTATAACATTTATTTTTCACATTACCAAATGTGAAAAATAAAAAGGTTGAAAACACTCGTTTGTGTGAAGATAATTTGCCACCGTCTCGCTTCGTCTCTCGCAGGTAACATCAGCAGGAACTGCACGTCGGCGGGATGGTCGGACGTTTTCCCGAACATCACCAGCGCTTGCGGCTCGGACACCATCCAGGACAAGGTGCCGTCACCGTCTTCACGTTGTCTTCTTCTTCTTCTTATTCTTCTCCGTCTGTCCTTTGCTGTAAATGTCACTTGAACACTAACAGTCTGCGAGCGATTGCGCAGCGGGAACAGCTGCAAGATAACGTGGCCCATTAGTGGCCTGTAATTGATGAATCCTGCAGGTGTTAATTAACACGGGGATCTTTAAAAGGTCAACAGCAGTGTGATGCATGTTTAAATGTGAGCAGATCCCCCCGACTGGGTTTTGTCGTCATTGGGAGCAATTTGGTTTTACAAAAGTGTACTTTTGTGAGTCCCAGGATGTGTTCATAATAGCACGCATTTAGATTTGAAAATGATAGTTTAAATTGAATAAAGTCTGCAGTCTAAATTTGAACACCTTATATTTACAATGTCACTTAATCATAGATTTAATTGAGATCATTTATATAATTGCTATATTTTTCCTAAATTACTGAGATATGAAATTTGACAAATGGTTTCTGACCGGCTGCAGCTTGGTTCAGTGACTTCACAGTGTGTTTTATTCATAGACCGTATGTAAGAAGTGGACGTAGTCGTCGTGACGTCACCCATTGGTTTGTGGACTGATGTTTTGACTCACATTGACTTACACGCAATAGATATGTTTTTAAAAACTGTGATTAAACTGTGGTGTGGCTGAGGGTGAGCATGGTGAATGGCACCGTTGCTTTCTAACTTGCTAAAAAGACACAAAAGACAACCGACCGCGCTCTCCCCTACTTCTGTCAAGATATAGTGAAGTTACCAACGGCAGCTTTTAAACAACAGTTCTTCTAGAGAACATCACATCAACGCTAACCAAAAAAACGTCACCGTGCTCAGGAAAAGTATGAAACGAGAACTTTTGTCCAGTTTGTCGGGTGTGCTGTGATTCCTCCTCCAGTTTCGGGGAGAAGCAGGAGAAAGTATTTCGGTCAGGAGAATGTTTGGCCTCGTTTGTCCTGGACGGTGATAATTGCCGCTCCGCTCCTCTTTCATTGCCCAGGGTCAGTTTGGGTCACGACTGCTCTTATTCTGAATCCCCCATTGTGCTTGTTAAACTGACTGTCTCCTCATGTCTCCTCATTTCTCACTCTTTCACATCCTCACCTGCTCCCTATGCTCTCTAGGCTCTCTATGCAATTCACCCACAAAATCCTGAACAGTAATCCACGTCCGTCAGATCAAAGTGTGAAGTTTGAAGCCTCCACCTACAGTATATGGCACAATATTATAGAGAACACACAATCAATATACATAAGATTTTAACAAGATGTGATATATAATAACAACAATAACAATACTGGCTGCATGCTCAAGGACCTCTCGCGGCTGCGGTGACTCACACTTTCTCAAAATATCCTTTTTCCTTGGCTGTTTGATGCTGCCATTGACTGCCTGCTGACTCTTCACTCACTACTCCTAACCCCCCCCCCCCCCCCCGGCTATAGTGATCACACAGCTGAGTGCATCGCTGCTTTGTTTTCCTGCAAAAAACAGAGGTTTATTTTGAAACAGCCGTATGCATTTATTAACTAGCGGAGAGGTTGACACGTGTTGCTGAAACGCACAAAAAAATGTTGGCAAGATTGTACGAACATGTCTTATACGAAGACTTTGAGCCGACGCACACGTCACGGCTTGTTTTTGAGTTTGACTTAAGTTTATACAAAGACTTTGAGCCGACGCACACGTCACGACTTGTTTTTGAGTTTGACTTAAGTTTATACGATGACTTGCAACCCATTAGTGTCTAGATGGGGGGTTAAGCAGTTGCGGGTTGTAATCATTCAATCACACAATACAGCGGTGATTGTTGCAGACACACCTGGCGGAGATCTGGACTCTACTGAGTGCACCTTTCTGTTCAGTGATCCACTTATCACAGTGGGCTTAGAAGGCATGGACATGATGTGCATTTGATGTCTCTTTCTCTCTGCCTACTAACTAACCTCGTGCTCCATCTTGTGTTACAGAAACGTTACAGGTGCGACTCGCTGTAGTCAGATCGCTGTCACGACTTTGATACAAGAGTGAACTTATTCAGACGCGAGAGCAACATGCCATATTTCCAATACATGTCCAATAAATACACATTTTGATGTGCTCAGACAAAGTGAAGTGTGTCAGCTCAGGAGGGATGGTGAATAATAGGATGGGGCATTTCCCCCTATCTCTCTCACACACACACACACACACACACACACACACACACACACACACACACACACACAATATTGGATCTGTCTAACTAAACTATTTGTGTATTTGATGTCAGACTTGTTTTTGCTTCTCATCAAACCAACACGCTTTGATTTTCTCATGAAAAAGAGGAACTCAAACACAAAACACCTTCTGAGGAAGCAAGATAACAGGACACACACACAGACACACACACACACACACACACACACACACACACACACACACACACACACACACACACACACACACACACACACACACACACACAGACAGACACACACAGAGGGCATTTGTTGGCAGATTTCAATCTCCCTTTCCGTTTCAAACAGGAAATTATACGTTCTTCAGTTTTTCATGCCAGGAATTTTTCTCAATAGCAAAACACGTTTTCTCTCTTCATCCTCTGAATCATGAGCGTGTTCTGATCTGCTGCAAAGCGATATTGCATCACAACTATGTTGAAACACTAAGCGATACATATTTCATGTCCCGGCGAAGTCTAAAAGGAACGTTCCAAAAACAAGAACAAGATCTGAACCCTGCTTCAGTTCCAAACCTCCGAAGACTCCAAATGAAACGAGTAAAACGAATCAGTCGGTGACACGTTGACTGCCAGAGTTTGGAACATTTGCATCAGAATGATGAAGGAAATCAGGATGGAAACACGTTGCTTTCTGGTTAATTATATGAAATAAGATTGTGTCTTTTGGGTGAAATATTTTAGGAATTTAGCTAATATTTCTTCTTATAAATCTTTTGTATTTTTTTCCTGTTAAACACAAAACAATTCGTCTGCTCATTAAGGTCGTTTATCTGTACATTCATCTGATCAGAAATGTCACTAAAAAGACATTTTGCAGAATGCCAAACTTTAAGTTTTCTGTCCTTCTATTTTTGTAGTTTTTCTTGGTGCATCTTTACGTTTTGAACTGTATTTTGCCGACTTATTTTCTGGTCGGAATTTGTTCTTTTTGTCAAATTTTGTAAGACTTTGTAAGACTTGTAAGCAGGAGAGCAGGTTGCAGAGAGTGAAGACAACAGATTTGTAGTTTTCGCCATCTTGATTATTTTTTTAGGGAACCAGAAGTGACACGCAAGGGTGGAGTGACAACAGAACTCTGAATATGTGCATTTATTGCTGATATCTCTTTGGCTTTCCCTTCAAAATGATCCCTCTTTGCTTTGTGAGCAGCATCAACCAATTTTGCAGATATTTTTAAAATGATTACTCTTGTAGAAGAAAGTATGATAGGGGGGGAAAAAAACATGATTTGTGTTCTGAAAATGATCAAATATGTTTGTGTCTTCGTGTCCCGATTCGTCTGTTGCTCTGGAAAGAGTGCTTCAGCATTGTTGTGTCTTTGTCTTCACATGGAAGACATCTCAGTTGTGAAATTAAACTTCCTGTCAGCAGCTTCCTCCTGTTCACTCCGCTTGTTTGGCTCGTTTTGTGTCACGAATGGCTTCGCTGAATTGCCCATTGTGCTGTCCTCTCTCTCTCTCTCTCTCTCTCTCTCTCTCTCTCTCTCTCTCTCTCTCTCGCTCGCTCTCTCTCCCTCCCTCCCTCCCTCTCTCTCTCTCTCTCTCTCTCTCTCTCTCTCTCTCTCTCTCTCTCTCTCTCTCTCTCTCTCTCTCTCTCTCTCTCTCTCTCTCTCTCTCTCTCTCTCTCTCCCTCCCTGTGTTACTACCTCCCCCTCTCAATTCAGCTCAGCCCAAATCACTGAGCTTCACTGGCAGTGTATTCTGTAAATATTGCCAGACCAGCATCATTTTAATCATGATACATTGCTGGAAATTTTGATCCAACAATCCTTTAAGATCTTATATTTTCATAACACTAGCTTCCTTACTTTTGATCTGTCCCTCTGTCTGTCTGTGTGTCCGTCTGTTTAGTTTGTTTTCAAGTGCTGTCGTTAATATTGTCTGAACAACAACTATATTGAAGCTGCAAAGGTTTAAAATTAAATTTGAAGGAGTTTAATGAAACATGCTCACCTGACCTCATAAAGCACAATAAAATGTAAAGGGTTCATCCTCTGGGGAGCAAGAATGTGCTCAATTTACCTTTAGATGTTGTTTGTCCTCATGTGGACGAGGAACATTTGACCAATAGTGGCGCAATATGAATAGAAAAGGGTTCACCAAAATTATTATTGTTCATCATATGAGACCAGTAGTTTATACGGAGCTCAGGACTGAGCACACGTTTCTGAACCATAATGCCTGACCCTGTTCCTCCACTCTCTCCGTCTCTGCAGCTGGTCTTCTACGTGGTGGTGAAGACATTGTACACTCTGGGTCACAGTCTGTCTTTGATCGCCCTCACCACAGGGAGCGCCATCCTCTGTCTGTTCCGGTAAGACCAAATGTTACAATATTACCACATGATAATGTGAATAATGTGAAAGCTGGGTCTTCAAAATACAAAACTGTAAAACAACTAGAGACCATCTTAGGATGGGATCACACCGAAGACTGTATGTAAGAAGTGGACGTGGTCATCGTGACGTCACCCGTTGGTTTATGAACTGTTGCTTTGAAGCCTTGAGTTAGGCGATTTCGGCGTCGCCATCTTGGAATATGACCGTCCCTATGTTGTTTCTTTTCTCAACCAATGAACTGAAGTGACCACATCTGGACTGAGGAGGAGTGACGTAGAGACGCCGTATACGTCTCTGGTAGAGACCTGTCAATCACTGTGTAGCCCCGCCCCTAAAGCATCCCCTGCTTTATGGTGTGTTTGACTCTAAATGGAGCATAATGTACTAAATGAACATCATGCTGTATTGAAGAAGACTGTAAACTAGAGATTGAGACCATAAACTCATGTTTACAATGTTTACTGAGGGAATAAATCAAGAGAGAAGTAGAGTCATTTTAGACTAGACTTCTATACAACCAGAGGAGTCGCCCCCTAGTGGACACTAGAGAGAATAGAAGGAGTGGATCTGGTCTGAGCTGCTTTTGTCAAGATTGAAAGGAGTAATAAAGTTTGCCATGTTGGTTGAGACTACAGAGTCTCCGTGTTGTACATTATAGTGTACATTTTGAATAACATTTGGTTCCGCACAATGTGATTGGTTTATTCGCGGTGCGAGAGCTCCAAAAAAATCAACCTTTTTCCGGAAGAAAATGTCTCTCTTTTGTGCAACAAAAAAAAAAACATGCTCCCACTGTGCTCCCACTCAACAAGATGAAAAGAATACCAGCATGAAAAAAACAACTTGATTAATTACTGAAGAGACCGGCCGGTGTTGATTTCAAGCTCATCTTTTAGCTCGTTGTTTATCGTGTTTTGTTTCTTCATGTACTGATTGACATTTTAGCTGAGTCTGAGGAAAAGCTGTCCGTTTAATTTGTTTTTAAATGAAGAGGAATTGGCAATTAGCCACATTTTCATTTCACTGATTTATATTTAATTGTCAACAGTTGTGTGTGTGTGTGTTTGTTTTGTGTGTGTGTGTGTGTGTGTGTGTGTGTGTGTGTGTGTGTGTGTGTGTGACAGCCTCTCAGTTTACGGCTTAATTGGATTTAGCTTTATTCAGTTTGTTCATTTAAATTATGTTAATTGGAGCTTCTTCTTTTACTCTGCTGCTTGGATTGGTTTTACAAAGCGGCTGATGGTTTCAAATGAGCAATAAAACCTTTTGAACTAAACGGAGTATTTAAGCCACATATCTGTGAAAATATAGTACAATAAAAACATATGGAAATGAGTTTTACACTTTAGAAATAAGAATGTATTTCTTATATTTAGGCTAAAGCTGCTCTGCACCATTGGTATCAACATTCTACATATTCAGTCGTTATCAACAGAACATGTTTTACTGCTCTAAACCCTCTCCATGATGGAAGAAACCAAACCTGTCATGGTTGTTTTACAGTTTTTGGTTTTCGCACTAATAATACCAAATACTTATTTAGAGAGCAATTCATGCTTTAAAGCAGCTGAATGATAAAGAAGGAGATCATCAAACGTTCATGCGTCATAATGTAACACAGCCTATGTCTATAATCTGTACGTTGTTGTATGCGTGTCTCTACAGGAAGCTCCACTGCACCAGGAACTACATCCACCTCAACCTCTTCTTCTCCTTCGTCCTGAGAGCCGTGGCTGTGCTGGTGAAAGACGACATCCTCTTCAACCGAACCTCGCAGTGCTCCAACCAGCCGTCACTGGTGAGGTCCGCCGCCAACCGAGGCGCGAGTCGTGTCCTAAAGGGAAACGGCCTCGGCGCGTTGCCTCCAGCGTCACTTTGTGAAATGAAACGTGAATGTAAAAAAGGTTTTTACAGAAATGAGACTTCATATTTTCCTAATAAATGGAAATATTTTACAGCTCATATCTTTATAACATTATAAAATGTGACAGTGAATTTACTGATACCAGGGTTTAATTTAGTTGGCATGACTTTATACTGAACGTTGTCTTTTTTTACCTAAATAAAATAACTGTATAAAAGTAACCAAATGATTATTTAAATCAGGAAATACACTCAACATGGAGCGTCCCTGTGGTTTAGGGGTTAACATGCCGACAATCAACCGCAACTTCCTCGTTTGGACTAGATACAGACTTTTAAAAATGTCAGTTTGTGAAGAAACACCATCGCAGACCGAGTTCAGGAACTAGCAGACAATCTGACAACACAGCTATAGCTGAAGAGACGAGCAGGTACTCGTCTTCTTCATCAGCTGTTGATGAAAGCACAGACAACACGGACACATCATACATCATACATCATACAACATACATCATACATCATCTATCAGTGTTTATAAGAGGCTGAAGGCTGACCTGACCGTCAGTGAGAAGCTCTTGGATGTAGCTGCATGAACGGGACGACGGCGGGGAGGATAGTAGTGATGCAGAGAGAGGACAAAAATAGCTTTGAACAAAGTGAATGTAGCAACTTGTGTTTGATGATATTTGTCTTTGTTATATTCTTTAAAAGTTGCATCTTTGATAGAGTAATGTGGAAAAAAAAGTATTTATGTTATAATAACAGAAATGTGCTTAAATATATTGTTACATTTAAATAACTGCATGTACAATATTGTTACACTTGAATGAACAATAATCAAATGCAGAGACCGTTATTTAACGATATGTTACAGTTATACAGTCTTACAGTTACAACCGGCCCTTTAAGAGCAGCCATGATGCTGATGTGGCCCGGGGTGAAAATGAGTTTGACACCCCTGCTGTAAAGCATGGAGGTTTGATCCTTAAGCCGACTCTTCCCCCTCAACGTCCCTCCTCTACTCGCCTTCATTTGCTTTTGATAATTGAAGGAATACTGTCAGGGCGCTCTGACCTTTATACTCTCATCTACTCGCTGCTTGTACCGCCGTGATCTACCAGACTAAAGCTCATCCTGCCGGTGAACTCACTTATTGGCCCAGTGGAAACGGAGAACGTACAACCCACATATCAGAATAATTAGCGTTATTGCCTGATAAGCCCACAATGTCTCTGTGGAAGTACCAACACTGGGGTCACATTCAGCCCGTCAAAGAGAACCAGTAGGATGCGCACTACGTGTTGATGTGACAGAAGGACTTGAAGGTTCATTTCGTGTCGGCAGTAATACGACATTTTCCATTTGTCGGTGAGAGCCAAAGTTATAAATAGTTAAGGTGTTTGACCTGTGTGTTTTTCAGGTGGGATGTAAAGCCAGCCTGGTGTTCTTCCAGTACTTCATCATGGCCAACTTCTTCTGGCTGCTGGTGGAGGGTCTGTACCTCCACACGCTGCTTGTCGTCATCTTCTCCGAGAACAGACACTTCATCGTCTACATGTTCATCGGCTGGGGTGAGCTTGTATTTCATTTGAGGTTCAGCATTATTGGATTAAGAGGAATTAACTTGGATGTTTAGAGCATCATTAAACATGATTTATGTTCAAGTCATGTTATGAGGTTTCAAAGTGTGCTAACTAATATACAGTATTTGCGTATATTTGTGTCAATAACTTCAAATCTTTATATCTTTATATAGCATTCACATCATCTACGAATAAACACATTGTTATTATTATTTATGATATAAAATAAGGATGTGATGTGAATAAATGTTATTCTTTCATATCTAAGTATGACATTTAAACAATCAAACACACAGATAGGTAACGTTTTAGCTACATTATATCATTGTTTTCCTCGTGGCGTTTTGCAGGAATCCCCACGGTCTTCGTCTTTGCGTGGGTGATGACGAGGATTTACCTGGAGGACACGGGGTGAGTGTCCCCAACCAATCACTCATCAGCATGGAAATGTGATTCAGATTTGGTCTCATGTGCACATCTGAATATCCTTCCACATAGATAAAAAAAAATTGTATCACAGGAATGTGCATGTCATGTGTTGTCTGATTAACTGTTGATTAGCATTTCATCGGTTAGATTAAGCCATTTCGGTTTACGGAAATATTAAGACAGATATTCCCAATCAAAGAGCACTTTATTGGATAATTAATTTGGATGGATTTGCACTCAGTTGTTAATATTATGAGCTTTGGTGCCACGGATCTGCCCGGCTTCTGCTGCACATTATTGCAGCTCAACACTGAGTGGGTGTATTCTTAAAAAAAGACTTTGTGAAACAACTCTGTTACAACAATTACAGAGCAGCGGTCTGACAGGAAAGCACAGCAAGGCTGCAGCTCCATAGCGTGAGGAGACTTTGTGGAGAATGATGAAGTTCACCCTTTACCTTGGGAATAGAAGCGAATGACAAAATCAGTTTGAAAACAGCTTTCAAGCACTCGATAAAGGGGGTGAGATGCAGTTGAAAGATCCGGCAACGACAACACGGAGGCTCTGTAGTACCGAAGCAAGACCGCCAACTTTATTACTCCTTTCAACCTTGACAAATGCAGCGCAGACCAGATTCACTCCTTCCCTTCTTACCTTTCACAATGAAAGCCCGAGACATATTCACTTTGTCACTGGTTACCAGAGGGAACTCAACTTGTCTCAGAGCATTTTGCTGAAAGGAAAGTCAATAAAATATCTAACAGTAGACTATACAACAGTTTACCTCAGACAGACAGACAGACAGACAGACAGACAGACAGACAGACAGACAGACAGACAGACGGTGCTCTTGGTCAATAGGATCCTAGTAGTTTGTCCTCTGCCTGTGTTAATCTATTTAAATTGAAATGGTGTTGACACTGTCTCAAATTTGCATCGCTGCAGGTATGAATAGTTTTGCATTTCCCCCTAGTGTGTAAAGACCTTTAGGCCTATAAATTATGTAATGTTACTGGTCAGCATTCAGAGACCTGAAAGCATCTTGATATGCAATTTTCCTATTAAGACCTGTGTCCATTCAGCATTCTTGCAAGGATAAAGAGCTTGTTCTCAACCAGGTCGGGGAGTTGCTGTCCCAAGTAAAAGATCCCAAGCACCGTGGGTAAAAATGGATCTGAAGACAGGCCGATTGGTGCATCAGTCATTATCTGCTGTATCGGGTTGTGGTTGTGGATACAAGCGGCGGAAATTAGTTTCCGTAACAGGGTGTCTGGGGCTCATCCTCAGAGAACGGAGTAGAAACGCTGCTCCTTCATGGTTAAAAGAAGCCAATTAAAAATGGTATCGGCCCACTGATAACAATGCCTCCAGTTTTCTGGGCATGTCCAACTGGGAGGAGAACCAGCAGGAGGGATTAGATACTCCACCTGACTTGGATATATCTTGGGATCCTCAGGGAAGAGCTGGAGGACACGGATGAGGAGAAGGATGCCTTGCTTGGACCTTTATAAGTGGCCAGGGGATAGATTAGTGACTTAGATTTGCCCCAAAAGATATGGGACTTACTTTAAGACCTGAATGACTCAACCTTGCAAACTAGTTTTTCAGCAGCCTGGTTCTCCTTCTGCTAGCAACCATCCACACATATATATTATTATATATATATATATGCTATGAAAGTTACATTATGGTTATTTATGATGCCTTCAGGTGCTGGGAGAGAAATGACAACCCCATACCCAACTGGGTGATCAACGGACCAATCGGATTCTGCATCATGGTAGGTTGAGGTTCATTACCTGCTGTTTGTTTGCAGGTGTTTCACATGCTTGTCAGTTATAAAAGCACTTCCACATGGAAAGAAATGGATGATGATGTAAAGGATAGATATGCTAACCCCTCCCCTCCTTGGATAACTGTTCCTACGCCTGTCAAGCTTTCCAAAAAAGCAGTGCGTTCGATCAATAACGGTGGCAGTGTAACCACCCAAAATCTGAGCAAATTTCTGAAACAATTACTACTGGATTTCAGACCGACGTAAACAATTTGAAACCATTGAAATGAAGTTGATAATTCTTGTAGAAGAGATAGAAGCAAAGTAATGTGCTGTTTTAGTGGTTACATTTTGTAATAAATGACAACTTACATGAACAAGTAATTGTTGTGCGATTCTTTTGCTTCGTTCTTAGCTAACTTCTTCATCTTTTAAATAATATGCTCTACTTTTAAGTTGATAAATAAACTCTTGAAAGATGAGGACAAACTGAGGTGATTGGCAAAGTCTTCTAATAGTCTTTAAGCTAATAGTCTTTAAACTAATAGTCTTTAAACTAATAGTCTTTAAGCTAATAGTTTTTAAGCTAATAGTCTTTAAACTAATAGTCTTTAAACTAATAGTTTGTAAGCTAATAGTTTTTAAGCTAATAGTCTTTAAACTAATAGTCTTTAAGCTATTAGTCTTTAAACTAATAGTCTTTAAGCTAATAGTCTTTAAACTAATAGTCTTTAAGCTAATAGTCTTTAAACTAATAGTCTTTAAGCTAATAGTCTTTAAGCTAATAGTCTTTAAACTAATAGTCTTTAAGCTAATAGTCTTTAAGCTAATAGTCTTTAAGCTAATAGTCTTTAAACTAATAGTCTTTAAGCTAATAGTCTTTAAACTAATAGTCTTTAAACTAATAGTCTTTAAGCTAATAGTCTTTAAACTAATAGTCTTTAAGCTAAGAGTTTTTTAGGTAACACTCTTTTAGCTAACAAATTCACGAGCAAATGCCCCAAAAATGCGCCAGAGAAAAATATTTAAAGTCCCTCATTCGTCTCCCATTTGCTGTTTTGCTGTCTTTCTGTCTAAACTTTTCATTCATTGCTTTCTGTGGGTGGAAAACTGTGCAACACAGGAAAAATAAAATCCTCCCTCGTGTGTTTTTCTGACTCTCTTCAGTCAATCTGATAACTCTGTTGTTTTTCCTCCCTGTCTCCAAGGTGAACTTTATCCTGTTCATCAGCATCATTCGGATCTTGGTTCAGAAGCTGAGGTGTCCTGACGTGGGCGGCAACGACCAATCACAATACAGGTATCTCACAAGGGGCACAGATGCTAAACCTGCTTGTCGGTGTAAGCTTGTGTAGGTAATAGTCAGCAAAATGCCCCTAAAAAAACCCAAACAACAACAGCAGATAATCTGAGACACCCAGAACATTTTCATCCGTTCTGTGTTCGCGGTCTGCAGAGATAAGAGTGACGCTAACGCTCATTCCACAAGACAGCGTTTGATGATGCAGCCTTCGTGAAGTGGGGAGTTGGGGGTGAAACCCTCTATGCATCTATGGAACGACACATTCTTGCAAGATTCAATGTCTCTTTGAGTCAGAGGCGATGTGTTTAATCTTCAGGCGATTTTACCCTGCAGGGAAATCAGATCCGTGCTGAGCTTTCAAGGTATTCTCGGGTCGAGTCGGGAGGTCGAGACGTGATGAAAAGCCTGTATAAGCCACTGCAGAATCTCCTGTTACTGCAGGTGATGATTCAGTGTCAGTGCAGTGTAGCTCAGTGTATAGGATTCAGACCACCTGTGGTGGACAGGAGAGGAGGTGGATGGGTCAAACCAGGACTTTCAACCAGTAGACCGGTGTCCCAAAGTAGGTTTTTCTTTTAAAGGGACGTTTTTGTGGCGTGTTTTCCTGTTGCTTCCGTATGTATTTTACTTAGTTTACTTACTTGTTTCATGCCCAACCATGATGTTTTCCCTAAACCTTAACTTGGTGGCTTTGTTGTCTGCCGACGTGATGTAAAATGTCGATGCGCGAAAAAGCCCTAAATGCGTAAAATATGACACATGGCAATATTGGAAATGTTGTGCTATTTATACGCATTCCCAGGAGATTGGCTTGAGTAGGAACAAAAGTAAAAATCTTTTACAGCTTAATGGTGCTACAAATAACGATTCATTGCTGTTTTTCTCTCAGGAGGTTAGCCAAATCTACTCTCCTGCTGATCCCTCTGTTCGGGATCCACTACGTGGTCTTCGTTTTTCTCAGTGAATCCATCGCAGAAGCTTATAAAATATTCTTTGACCTGGCCCTCGGATCCTTTCAGGTGCTGTTTTATTTGTCCCTTCACCCACAATGTTATTGTCATTAAAATGTCTTAATGTTATAAATTGAATATTTAAATGTTGAATCACTTGTGATATAGGTATAAACATTTAACAACTATGTACAATATAAGTATAAATATATATCCAAAAAAAAAAAAAATATATATATATATATGAACATAAACCTATAAACAACAATGGCAATGGAATTGAGGTGATAGTGCAAATGGTGGTAATAGTGCAAACAGAGGTAGTAGTGCAGTATGTCTGATTAATTGTTCATCAGAGTGACGGCCGCAATTTAACATTGCGGTGTTGTTTCTTCAGGGTCTGGTGGTGGCCATTCTGTACTGTTTCCTAAACAGTGAGGTAAGCTTTACTTTGAAATTATGAAATTTTGCAGCGCAGTAGTGTTTAGTAATATTAACGAGAAGCAAACACTGAGCGTGGCACTTTGAGCCAACACCAATTTGCATACATCATAATTTCCTTTTCAGCATTTGATTTTTAACTGAGGGAAAAAATGATTTCCTTTTAAAAGATTCCCATTAAAGTGTCTGCATTCAGCTGATAACATTACTTAAAAATACACAGCTTAATTTTAATGTGGTCTGCAGTGGAAACATATGATAAGCAGTAAATTCTATTTTTGTTTGGTCGGAGCAACATTTTTTAGCGTGTCGAAATTCCAGCATTTTGTCCTTTTAAAATCATTTTTAATTATATTATTCATCAAGAGCATGGGGGTAAACGAGTGGTTTGGAAAGCTGGTGGAGGTTTAATCACTTTTCTGTCAGTAACACTTACATTTATTTAGTTAAAAAAAAGACATTTGTTTATCTATTTTTTGCAGGTTCAGGGCGAGCTAAAGAGAAAGTGGCGGAGTATATGTCTGAACTGCCGTCTGAGCAGAGACCACCACTTCAACAGCACCCTAGCCTCCAGGAACGGTTCAGATCACATGGTGCAGTTTCACCGCAACTCCCGCACCCAGTCCATCCTGCAGTCAGAGACCATGGTGCTGTGAGGACCTGAGGGGATACCCTTTCAAACAAACAGTCTCCAGGTCAAATAGTTTTTACAAAATGATTTTAACACAAAGTTGAGGTGAAGTACCACATGGGCGGGACCTGCACATCGTCCCAGAGCAGATTTTGGTTTTAGCTTTACAAATCTCTGCGAGCCTTCAAAATGTACCTTAAGTGGACCTGAAGCCGTTCCGATTCATCCTTTGAGGGCGTGCTTGTGTTTGGTGTCAAGAGTTTTTTTTACGCTGTGTTAAATGTGCAAGCCAAGAAAGAACGGATCTCCAGCAACCTCATACTTTGTCAGTTTTTCCTTTACCTGTGAGGTAAGAAATGTACGTACTTTAATCTGTGTTAAAGGCATCGGTTAAATATCTATGAAGAAATATCTGTAAGAGAAACAGTTCCTTTCTTCTCGTCATGGGGAGCAGAGCTGAAGACTTTAGATTGAAGGATCGAGTTGCAACCGCGTTGCAGTCGTTGCACTGCCGTGTAGGGGACATCATATTGTGACAATGCATGTGGTCGATGTACGTAAAACATTTGTGAGTGAAAATAAGTATTTCTGTGAAGCCTAGCACATTAGCGACGAAGGGAAATCTTGAAATACGGTTGTGTTCGTGAGTCACTATAACTTACATGGAATTATAGACTGTATATAAGAAGTGGACGTGGTCATTGTGACGTCACCCATTGGTTTGTGGACTGACGTTATGAAGCCTCGAGTTCAGTGATTTCGCAACCGATCAACGGAAGTGACCATATTCGGAATGCGGAGCAGTGACGGAGAGACGCCGTATACGTCTCTGGTATTCACCTGTCAATCACAGTAAGCCCCTCCCCTAAAGCGTCCCCTGCTTTATGGTCTGTTTGACTCTCAATGGACCATAATGTACTAAATGAACATCATGCTGTATTGAAGAAGACTGTAAACTAGAGACTGAGACCATAAACTCATGTTTACAATGTTTACTGAGGGAATAAATCAAGAGAGAAGTAGAGTCATTTTAGACTAGACTTCTATACAACCAGACTTCTAGTGGTAGTAGGGAATAATGACTGTTGTCCATCGGGAGCAAAAGAGGAAACAGTGTGACGTTGTCGCCAACAAAATGTCCCATTTTCTACCGTGAATCAATGGTGGTTTATTTTAACCATGACCACAGTAACCCTAGCCAAGTCGTTTTTGGGCCTGTACTTGACCAAACCATAACTATCGAGTTGTCGGATCAGAAACATTATGATTTTATTTTTTAAACGTTGAGTTGCGGCAGTTCTGGAAGACACTGACAAATAATGTCTTGCTGATGGTAACAAAATGCTTAATGGACAAGCAACGTATTTTGTTGTATAATTTGAAGGAATTGTTGGGGCAATATGATCAGATAACATATCTTATACTTTTAAGAGTTTGTCTTTCAAGGCTTCACTCAACCGAGCATCAGAAAAGCAGGTCTACTACCCAAGAAGTTTCTATAGTCAACCTACATGTTTAGCAAATTTAATTAATGATTTTCAGAGCACGTTATGTGCAGGTCAAAGTTTTCATTCCAGTTGAAAGACAGCAGCAATTTTTATCCCACGAGTATGCAGGAAAAGGTGACAACTTGTCACTTTAGTGATGTATTTGGGGTTCATAATGGCCACACCCACCCATCTGATACTTTAAGCTTGTTAAAATCGCTGCTAAAAACTATTCACAAATGCACAAATGAGCCCTGGTTTGTCTGGGCTACTGGTAAAAACACCGGTAAACAGGGTTATGTACATTTAATGATACGCTGTTATTGAGAAGTGCTGTGCATGCTCCATACTCTTTATCTGTGCTATGATGGTTTTGATTCTGTGCTAATCTGCTGTAATGAAGCAATGCTGGTGCTCAGACTGAAGATGCCATGTAATTAAAAGGGGAACTTGTGTGTCCACTGGGAACTTCTGTTGAGATTGGGGGAGTAACCACTAGTCACTTGATTTGTTGACGACCTCAATACAACCGCCACAATTTGTTGTATTCAAACAATAGTTTGCCCATCCTGGGAGTCTTAGGCTTAGGATGTATTTCACAGATTTGTAATGTACAATTTTAGCAGGACTGAGGTTTCAGGGGAAGCTAGTGAGGGATCTCGTCCCAGAATGACGTGTGTTGATCTACGCTGTAATTTTACACCAATTCAAGTGACAAGTCACAACACTGTTTTCTCTTGAAAAAACCTAAAACCTTTGCCCCATCCCACCGGAAAAATAAGACCAATATAGCCTTAGAGGAATATTATTTAATCTGAAGAAATTCAAATACTCAAGATTTGGTTTAGTTACATTTGGGAATGTCACAATGTTAAAAATGTTTAAAATTAAATTTAAATTTAAATAGCCAACAGGTTGCAAATGAAAATAAAGTGAGTCAGTATGTTGCAACAAACTGAAACTTTTTTTCCATCACCAAGGAGGTTCAATATTTTCAGCCTTGATTGTCAGTTTGTTTGTCTGCAAAATATATATATATATATAATATATAAAAACTGCCCAATTAATGGCTATGAACTTCAAGAAATGATTTATTTTTGGTGCAAATACAGCCACTATGTGGTCAGCTAAACAGCTTAGTTTAATGGTTAACAAGTACAATGTGATTATAGAACTTATATCACTGATTTAAATCTAAAGATCAGTTTAACATCAATGAAAATCTTGTTTCTGCCGACCTCCAGTGGTTTAACTTCTTACCTTCCTGTAGTGATGCACATGTGTACCCCAGGGTGTGTCAGTACACAGTGACATCAATGATGGGTGTGGTTACAGATGCAACGGAGCACATTTAAAACAAGTTAATAGGCAACAATCTGCTTCAAACTTATTTTAATTTTCTTCAGCAGAATCAGGATCATCTCCCAACAGTCACCAGTTAAAGCAGAAGTGCCAGGTGGATACAGGAACCTAAAAGAAAATAATCATTATTTGCTTATGAGTGGGAATATTGTTGCTTTTACGTTACGCAGCAGTTGCATAATATTTTCAGTGTTTGCCTTTTTTCATTGCTGTAAGTCAAAGCTGTCAATGTGACAAATTCTTTTTGAATCTAATGTAACTTTTTGTCAAGAGATGACAAGAAAAAAAAGAAAACGCTTGCTTTGTGTAGCGTGTTATATTTGTCTACATGTTGTATTTAATTGTTGCCAAAAGTCAAAAAAATCAGGTGACACTTGGATTAAGGCATACAGAGTAAGGGTTTCTTCTGAGTAATCAAATGTTCTTATTCACTATCTGTTAAACAGTTCTCTGTCCTGTTCAGATCTTTGGTGAACAAAATACTAAAACCACTTACTGTCCTCGATTAGTGGCAAAATGTGGTTACTTCTTAAATTAACTTTAAATTTCATTGAGATACATTTTCATTGAACAGCAGTCCAAATCAAACTTGTACTCTTACACGCATTAATTAAGAGCCAGACCCCACTGTGCCTTAAACATATTATTTAACTCAGGTCTGGACCAAATACACAATAAGATGCATTCTTAGTTGTTGTCCATAATCTGGTAAATGATAAATCTTGGAAGCAAAATAAGGAAATCCTACATGTTTTTTGCAAAATTAGGTAATTTTAGGGCGCATGTTTAGGGTCCTGGAATCTCCTAGTTTTATAAAAACACCTGAGTATCATCTGCATATCTTTTCATTAGTCTCAGGTATGATGTTTCCATGCATGTAGATTGAGAATAATAGAGGGCCTAGGATTGAACCTTGTGGAACACCACTTCCCAGAGAAACTGCAGCAGAATCTCTAAGAGAATGCGTTTTAAATACACCCTTAAGTTTCATGTTCAATGCATGTTTGTGGATAAGAGGTGTTACAAAAAAGCAGCACAATGAGCTGAGAAAACGGTTTCCCAATACCGTTTTTTTTTTACATAATATAAGTTATTCAGGAGGAAGTAAAGCTAAGGCATAAAAAAACTACATTGGAAAAGCTTCATCTAGTCTAAGATATTCTCTTTCAGTCATTTGTTTTCCTTGACAGTTTTGATTGCAGTTATATCTGTGGTATTTTTTTAATAATTCTAATTTGTTTGTTTCAGCTATACATTTTAAAAGACCCTGTCAAGGCAAACAAAGAAATACTTTAATCTATGAGAAATAAAAAAGGTTCTGGTAGCTACTGTGCACACAATCAATCAAACATTATAGTCCAATACAGATGTATGCCTTAAGAAAAGTGTTACCAAATATATATCAAACAGGAAGTCACCATGCTACTCGGTGTATCATAAGATGTCATGTGACTGTGAGTGGTTGAGAGTATACAAACGCTGTAGACCATGTACAACACAAACAGTGTTGGTTTGTCGAGTGATTTCATATTTAATGTTGACGGCCATGATGCTGAGCATCATGTTGTTATTCAACACATGTATTTGTATAGAGACACCATGAATGTCATGCAAAAGATGATTGATAAAGGCTATCTTTGTAAGCATTGCACGGTGTGAACGTTACTCTTTAAAACTTCGCATTTTGATACCGTTAGTGCTTTCGGGAGAATCGTACTTAATTATAGGAAATGATTTCTGCGTTACAAAGTCCCTCACAATTCAAATTAAATCTTGTTTGCACATCTTTAAATAGGAGGGCATGTTTTCTTTATCTTTGGGTTGGCTTCTAAGAATACTCATTTTAATTTGTATCAACCAAAGCCGACAAAGATTTTGTTAGTCATGCATTTTAATCATTGTAACAGACCAAGAAAGCCCCAAGCAATCCGTGGACTCTTCGATAATTTTGGTACATTTTTAACTGATTATAGTAAAATCCTTTTTCAGTCATTACACTCTTAGTTATTTTTCTTTTGCCAAACTGCGTGCGCACACTTACGTACGTCATCATTGTTTACAAACCACAAAAGGGTCTATTATTTAGGGCCACGTCGGACATATTGGAGCTTTTAAAATTTTTGAAGTTTCTCAATCTTAACTACAAACTGGATGTTGATGTGAACAATATTTCGGGGAACAGTCAGAAACTGGTTATTAAGGCTCCCATTACTCCCAAATGATGTGAATACAGCAACGAACACGCAACACACTTTGGACCTCCTCAGTTTTCAGGACTGCCAGACTCTTCCGTTGCACCTGTTCACGTTTAGGTGAGGTCTAATCAGACGTAAGTGAAAACACCTGTGTAGGTATGGAGACTGTTTCTCCTCATGTAATCTCTGTCAATAGGCAAAGGGGAGACAAGCAATGAGTTTGTGTGTCTTGTGGGTCTAATGTTTGCTAGAGTTGATAAAACAAAAAAAAAACAAGGTCAGATGGACTCCCGGTCAGCCAGCTGCTTCTCTTCCCAGTTTACATCCTGCTGCTCTTGAACGATGTTCTGCACATGATGGGTTACTTATTAATAAAGATGGCTTTCGGAATGAGCTAGGCCCTTGAGCCAGGCAGTGCACCATTACGGCTGCAGAACACTCGTTGCTTCTGTGCTCTCTATCTCTGCAGACTTGATTGAGTTTCAATCGGCAGCTTTGGACACACCTGGGCCCGGTGGGCCACATGCATGAAGGGCTGAGCAGCAGACAGACCTCTGCTCCTACCGTGTCTCTGTCGTTTAGTTTCCTTCATTCATGCATCACATTTTCACACACCCACTACTGACTACACATTCCTCTCATCTTTTCATTCTCACTTTTTGGTCACTAAAAAAGTTTTTCTAATTGGTTTGAAGTGAACAGAAGAACATTGTAGTTATTTAACACGAGCAACAAGTAAAAAAGAAGGTAAAGTAAGAAAAAGATGCCAAATTCAAAATGTTTGACTCAGAAATAACTATCTTTTTTTTTACAATCAACACTTGAAATGGTTCTTGCAAATGACAAGGAAGTACAAAATGTAAACCATACTTTGGTGTTCCATTTTTACCTTTTTACTTAAGATTCTATATATTTTTTACAAAATGAAATTGAGACTGTTCACTTTTCCTTCCTCCTTCCTAACTCCGTCCTCGGGACCGCCCAGCCTTTGAGGTGGCGAGCTGGATGATCAATCATCTCTGCGAGGACGAGCTGCTATTTATCGGAGCTGACAGAGCGACTTGAGGCGGTGACGCCACTAATTGGGAGGGGGAGGGACAGCTGGGCGACGACTGAGCACATGGCTTCATGTCTTTAACAGCCAAAAGTAAAAAACATAAGAGAAGATGATAAAATCCAGAAAACCTTTGACCCTTGAAGAATTACAATTCTGCAGTGACTCACAATCCAGACACAGAAAAAAAATTCCAAGTAAAAAGATTTTTTTTAATTTTTTAATTAAAATGCATATTTCACATCAAAGTCTGAGTGAAACGGAAGTTGGTGCATCTTTATCTTCTTGCCCCTTGCATTTGATTGGAGCGCTAAAACGTGGGCGGGCTTTAGAATGTTCACGCTAAAGGAATGATTGACGGATCGATATTAAGATATTATTGGTTGAAATTAGGTTGGCACTAGCTCACGTAAGTGCACTTCATATTTTGTTTAATTTCACTTCATGTTAATAGAACACCACCTCAAGGTGTCACTCAGAGAAAAACAGGAGATTCTGATGTAGCATTTCAAAATAAAAGCCCTTCAAAATCTCATTCACGAGCCAACTTCAAATCACATTCATGAGACAATTTGTCTAATTTCAGCTATTAACCTGAAGTGAAATTATTGTGTAACTATGCACCGTTTCCTCTAAAATCAAATCTGAAACTAGACAAATTGTCTCATGAATTTGATTTGAAGTTGACTTGTGAATGAGATTTTGGTCCGTGGTATCAAAGTTCCTACAGCTCTTTTCAGTAGATCTGATGGCATAATCAGGCTAACAAGCTAACATTTGATGAATCAGCCCACCAGAGCTTAAGTAAATAGCTCGTGGCTACTAAAGAGGACCACTAGGATTAATACAGGCTGTTAATATACTTGATATAAAGAGTGCGAAAGTTTATTTTTAAAAGATTGTATGAATGTAACAAGCAGGAAGTGACACATGTTGCTTGACTTTTGTAGGAAAACTCACGAGAAAGGAGGAGTAACTTTTTTGTAGGATATCATACGAACCGTTGAATGAGGACACGTTGAAATCATCAACCTCATTTCAGTCATTTCTTTCTTTCCGCAGTGTTTGAAGTCCACTTTCACATCTCTTCTTCATTTTTGCGAAAGGTTTACAGGACCTCATAAAGTATTCACAGCCTCATCTGGGCCGCCCCGATGATTTCAAACGTGTTTGACATTCTAACAAGTTAAAAGCTGGACGATAACACAGGTACTGTCGGAGCGGCACCATAATAGCCAATGAGAGAGACAAGCCGGAGCAGCTGACGGTGGATCCAAGATTTATCTATCCCTTATCTGTAATTGCTTATCATTCTCAGGGACTATCACTGACAGATATCAACCAGTCATGCTCACGCGAGGAAGCCGGAGATGCGGCGTGAACATACAGCATCCACACTGTCCGGGAATCGAACCCCGTTTCTGTGAGGAACCACGTGCAGCCGTGCCTCCGAGATAATCTAAATAACCGTCTTATTTCAGTGCATGTTTGAGATTAGTTAAAATAAAATCTGTGAAGATTATCTTTATGTGTGAGATGCGACCCGATTTCAAAATTGTTTAGGACTTTAAAACTCTGCAGTCTGTCGTCTGAGCCCGGCTGTAGTCCTTTCACAAATCTGTCCTGACCTGACAAAGTGGCTGCATCGTTGTGAATGTCTCCTCTCCTGCTCTCAGGAGGATCGGGCTCCAGACAGGATATTTATTTACAGAATACAGAGGCGGAGAAATCCTTCGTCCCTAGTGGGCGAGGGTCGCTGCCTTGTCTTTTTTGTGCAGCTGTAGTGACGCTTTCAGGTCACCGCTGTGACATTTCACGTGTCTACATGTTCATGAGTTCAGTCCATGAGCAGACGACAGCAAGCTGAGATCAACACTTCAGCGCTGTCTGCTACTCAGGGGAAATGACACCCACCCATGAGGCTGTTTAGCTATTTTAATGCTGCAGTGGAGCAGTTCTGTTAGTTACTGTGGACACATGTGTTCAGTTATCTGATGTAGATATGATTTACTGGGATTTCTGTTTGTTTATCCCAGTATGCATTAAAGAAAGAGACATATGGTTTTATAAAACAGCATTCTGAGTCTTTTCTGTCTTCTTGGTGGAGAAGAAGTCAGGAGGCTGAATCTTTAGAGTTTGTCCTTGTACAAAATTAAGATTTAAGAGATATTTATCTGCACTAACGCAAAGCTTTATTGGGACAAAAAAAAGTATAGTGTGCTACTCAACATTTATTTTTTTTCTTTGTTGAGGCATAAAATGAAGTTACCACATGCCACAAGTTTCCCTGTTTACATGAAAGTGAAAATAAAACACATGCAAATGCAAAAGATACATGTATTGTTTTGGAGTTTTTTTTATGCAAAAAAAATGTGCATATATACATCTTACTGGGCGGCGATATTGTTATTAATTTAGTTAAATAGATGACGGCTCTTTTGTATCAGAGAATTCTGAAGAATATTCACTGCAGATGAAAAAAAAGGTGTATTTTATTCATGATTATCAGAAATAATGAAAGCTCATATTGAAAACTAAGACCTAACTATAGCGTTATAGAGCATTATAGTAACATACATCTTTCAGTGTCATTCCTGAAGTTATAACACCTCTCATAACACAGGATGATGCATTTGTAGTCCAGTGAAATTAGGCCAAATCTTTCTTATTTCCTGCTGAGGTGTAATAGTTTTTCCTACGTTTAACACTGCACAGCTCCATCTCTGTGTCGGCAAACCTCAATGTGAACTGACAGGACGTGATCGTCTGCCATGATGCATCATTTCCTCGACAGCCTTCCAGTCTCTGTCGCTCCTCTACAGATGGCGTTACCTCATTTATTTCTGGCTACCCGATGACCAACCTCTGCTGGATTTTGGCTCCTTCGTGTGGCGTAATCGGGTTTCTTATGCTTCAAGTATTCCTGACTTACTTTATCTAAATGCATCTCAGGAAACTGATGTTTGAATGAAAAGTCTCTGAGCTTCGGGAGTATCGGAGGAGCTGAATTTCTTTGATGATTTATTTTACAAAAATTGGAAAACACTGGACTATATCCAACATTTTTCCAAGTGTCCACAAGTGTTACCAATGTTGGGGGGGGGGGGGGGGGGGGGAATGAAGGCTCAACATGCTATATACTGTATTGATTTGATTTGATATTTACAGTGCAGTTGAAGTTTCACAGAGTTGTTGTCACGTGACTGTTGGTCTCAGTCGAGTCAATCATGGCGTTCTAGTTGCGCTGAGAAGTGCAGAATTTAATGTTTTTTACAGGATCTGGTGGAATCAAGCGGTTTATTTGGGGCGAGATTTTAAATGAGACATGTAGTAGTGGATTCAGTAATATGTAAATGATGTAATGCATGTTGAGCGTTTCCTGACATGTTTGTGGATTCACCGCTGTCCTTCTCCTTGAATCCTCTCAACAAAAACTCAAATTTAATGACATAATACATTCACGGCTATGGTACATCGACTTCTGTCTACACTGAATGCTTTTTAGACTCCGCCTTTCCTTCATCCGTGTTCCTGGGCTTTTTGGTTTTGTTTTTAGAAAGAAAATCTAGATTTGTATTGCTTGAATTGCATCTAATATTATTATCTGTCCAAACTAAACCAATTTTGTGTATTTAATTGTCATATTTCTAACTTTTTTTCACATCCTAGCTGAAGTTTTTAGATGCCGTTCCAATTCACTCCAGCAGAAGTCATCTTTTTTATTACTGCCATGAAACTCTGAGTATTTTTTCTTTATTCATTCTTGCCGATGTGTCTTCTACCTGTCACTCGAATGTGGTGAGGTTGTGTTTGAGGGAGCTCTGAGGTGTGTGTGTGTGTGTGTGTGTGTGTGTGTGTGTGTGTGTGTGTATAACTGAGGGAAGAGGTTGATGAGACTGACAGCCGGGTTTGGAGAAAGTGGTGGTCGATTGGAGGCTTGACGTCGCCGGAGTTCAGGGGTCGCAGGCGGAGTGCGTCGTTACCGTGTCGGCCGGAGGTCGAGGGCTATCACTCCGCCTCAGCCGACAAAAGCCGAGACGTGCGTCCGAGATCGCGGCCAAACCTGCGACGATCAAGCCGACGTCAATCATCCAGAGCCAACACTCGACCTCGCCAGCTTGGAGGGAATTCAAACCAATCGATTCAAATGAGAGTCAAATTTTATTTACTGCGCTTTTTGAGCTTTTGGTCCGCAAACTCAAATCTAATCAACTGTGTTTCCAGCAGCAGCAGGAAGCTGTTTTCAGTGAAAAGGCTGTAAAAACTATACTTGCTCAGCAGACACAGTAAGATACTAGCTGGTGAATATAGTGGAGTTTTTAGCAGCTAAAGATAGACACATATTTCCCCCAGGAGTTGGTGGAGACCAAAAACAGAGCTAAAAGAGAGAAATCTATTGGACTTCGCACGTCACAAACATCACTAACGTAACTTTGAAATAACTCAACATCACGTTGGGACACAAACACCTCCTGGTTGAAAGTTCTGTGTTTATTTAGCTCTTCATCCTCCCCCACTATGTGTTTTTCTGAGTAATAATGACGTGGATGGGCTTGCATTGTGGTCGAGCTGTGACTTCGGACACGGCTGCAGGCTAGCTTCTTCCCCCTGCTTCCGGTCTTTATGTTAATCTAAGCGAACCACCTTAAAGCTCTGCGTTTCAAAACATTCCTTTAACCATTGGTGTAGTGATCTGTTACGGGACTATATTAACTCTGCGGGGGTTGTGTGTGTAACTGTATAGCACTCAACAACAAATCTACTATCTGGATTTGTAAAGTCCACGTTGTAACAGCACTGAGGTCAGCTAGATTCTTGTGTCAGTCTGTGTTAGAGTCAAGATGTCTTCAGATGACACACAGGCCTGGCTGACGTCCTCAGGATACCATCACCACTCACTGTCGCTGTCACACATGAGATAATGTTGTTTTTTTCTTTGATTATGGACGCTCCCTGGGAGCTGCCTGACAGCAAATTAGAATCTATGGACAGAAAGCTCTCGAGAAATTCAGCGGTAAGAAGTGCCCTTTAAAGTCTATGAACGCGCCTTCGTGTTTTCTGTTCCGCAATTTAATCTTGCCGTTACTCTGCGTTGGGTGGCTCCATCATCGTAGAAATGGGTCCATTTTTAGATCTAATTTACAGATGTGAACATAACCTTTTTGTGTTTAATGATCGCTAATAATAATTTTAAAAAAGGATCATAGTAAAGTGTATTCCAGAGCAGCAGATGACATGAATGCACATAAAAACAGGGTCTAACGAAAACACACCATGAAGGATAAATTAGTCATTAAATGTTCTTTGTCACCCATTCGCACATTGAAATGTTCAAGTGAAATTCAGCAGAAACACGCTGTGAGAAAGCAGCGATGACATTAATGCGCTCAGCTTGATGTCAGCAGATAAACACAATCAGTGATAAAACAAATGACTGAAGATGAGTTTATTCCAGGCGGTAATTTTAGAGGGTTGCGTGGGTTTTATACGCATTACAGTGAATACTATTCGTAGGTAACAGGAAGAAGATTACGATGTTATAGCCCTCGTTCTATAAGCACAGGCTGAGCCCTGACTGGACCCTATGGGTATTACTCTCCTTTAATTATGAGCATGCATTCACCCGCTGACAACTTGCATAAGAGCAGCCGACCAATCAGGACGTGCCTACACAAATACGCGCGGACCCCGCGGTATATAAGGCAGCACACCATATTACGATCTCGGAGAAATGTTGGCGGTGGGCTTCCAGGGGATTCTAATGTCTTGGACGTCGGTTAGGGTCAAACAGGCCATTTCGCTATAACAGGTGAAGTATGCTTTAGGGCGGGGCTACCTTGTGATTGACAGGTTGCTACCAGTGCTGTATACGGTGACGCCCAAATATGGTCACTTCCGTCAACTGGTTGCAAAAGACACAAGATGGTGACGGCCAAAATGCCAAACTCGAGGCTTCAAAACGCAAAGGCCTCTTCTGTTTCCTCCCCCGGGCCACTGAACCAACCGTGTTGGTTTTTGACATGATACAACGCTCACCTGAAAGCTCCTGTTGCTGGCGGACGCCACTGCTTACAGAATTTCAGGCAGAGAGCTTCAGTTTTGAAACAAAGATTATCTGCTTTGCTAGACTTGGGAATTATTCTGAGGCTTGTTTCCTGATCAGATCACACTATAAATTTGGGTTTATTTGACTTTTCTTTGCTCTCAGATAGGGCTTTATATGAAATGAATCAGATTGTATTATTCATAGTGTCTGATGGTTGCAGCTGGATGGTGTTTGACCTCCTGTTCTTATGTTGAAATCCTTTTTAGCTCTGTGGGATTGAAGAAATCTTCCATAATTAAAGTTTCCTGATTATGGTCTGGGTTTACTGGGACACTTCCAGGTATTCAGTTGTTTTATCCAGGATCAGTGAAGTTTAATTTTTAAAAAAAGGAACAATCCCGGATACTAGTGTACACGCAGTACACTGTGCAAATCCAATCTATATTTAGATTAAATGCTTCCTGGGTAGAATAACATAGCAAACTGGATGATGCTTTTCCACATTTTGTTTGTATATTTATTTTCTTGGCTTTGAGTGTTCAATCTGTCCAAATATCTAAAATTGGGAGAACCCAAAGAAAAAAAACATCTCTATTGAGTATATCCATGAAAGCACATGTATCTTGCTGCTCATTAATTAAATAAAAGAAAGGAAGGAAAGGAAGATAAAAAATAGTTACTCTTACCGTCCACACTACTCTGGCGTTTTAGAACCCCGAAAACGGAATCATCTGAAAACCGTTGCTGACGTTGTTTTAGTTTGAAGACTCTGGGTTTGCATTTTGGTCTGGAAGGATGAAACCAGAGACGATGACGCAGACATCCATGTATGCTATTTGATTGGGTCACGACATGTCCTTCCCTGACTTTTCACGCCCGTCATGTGACCCTTTTCAGGAAGACAAGCAACAACATCAGTGATCAACATCAGTGTTGATCCCTGAGGGATTACCAGTGGTTAGTTCAACATGGATTACAGGCATTTTATAACCTTATTCTTTATACATTTTATAATGCTACTACTGCTTCATGTGCTGCGACAAATCCTGTGTCTAGTGGCGTTATCAGTCCTTTGTTTTCAGGCGTGGAAGTATGGATGGAGATAAGAGCATGTCGTCTGCATAGAAATGGTACGTCGATGCATTTCAGGCTCCTCTGGCAAGTCAGGTCACGTTGCAGTTTGGTGCCCGTGAGGAATTCTTGATATCCTGCATCCTGTCATGAATAATGAAGACGTTCCACTTGCTATAGGGGTCTAAACAGAGGATATCATCCACCAATGGGTAACGCTTCACAAGAGATTGTATGTTGTTTGTACCCGGCGTCTAAAACCCAACTCAACCATGATTATCTGTCGTGACGGTTATTGTTTCCACACCAAGCAAACTGTCTCAAAAGGATATAAAGAGAGCATGTCGGTGGCATGTATAACGTTTACAGGTCACTGACCTTAACCCGCATACTCTGAGAACTAGACACTAATTCTGCAATTAACGGGCACAGTGTAGGTCCTGTACAGTAGCTCGTTGCTTTGTGTGCTCTGTTGATGAGCTGATTAAAGGGCCATGCTGGGGTGCCATGAAGCCAAAAGCTGGACCTTCATGTGGGAATATTTGGTTGACAGGCCTGTGTCACATTTGTGTACTCTACTGTTTCTCTCTCGATTACTGAGTGTGACAGCGAGGCAAACGTCGAAACTAATCACCACTTCATTTGAACAGAAGTCACATGTTTTCCTTCTGTTTCTAACCCAATATTTTAACTACTGCACTACTTTATGTCTTTGATGGTCCTCATTTTTAATTGCATGATATTCTTTTTGTACACATTTAATTCAATTCAATTTATTCGGAATAGCCCAAAATCACAAATTACAAATGTGCCTCAGAGAGCTTTACAATCTGTACACATGCGACATCCTCTTGTCCCAGAACCCTCACATCAGAACAGGAAGAACTCCCCAAAAAAAACCTTTAACGGGGAGAAAAGAGGGAGAGACCTGTGGGGGAGCAACAGAGGAGGGATCCCTCTCCCAGGATGGACAGAAGTGCGATAGATGTCACGTGTACAGAATGAACAACATAACAGAGTTACAACACATCCAATGTATATGACAGAACCACGGCAGGAGGCAAGACCAGGGTCCAGGTATAACCAGGATCCCCGGGAACCTGCGAGGCGAGAAAGCACAGAGACTCCAGTGAAGAAGCAAAGTCAGTAATGTGCATTAATGGTATCGGTAATATAAAATAGTAACGTGAGTAATAATCAAAGTGATATTAGCAGTGGGAGTCAGCACGATCCACGGAACCTGTGCGGCGGGAAAGCACAAAGACTCCAGGGAATTTACATTTTTAAGAAGTTTCTAATGTCCAGATTCTATTTCTTGTAGATAACAATCCACTGCCACCTTCTAGAGGTTGTTATTGGCCGAATAAATGCTAGTGGCAGGCAGAGGATGAACCCCTAAGGTGTAAAGTTTGGCCGACAGAATGATAGTCACCCTCTGCAGCAAGTTTTAACCCGACTTTAATCAAACCTGGCACGAGTTCATTTGATTCCTTTAATCGCTTTAATTGTTCAGCTCTTCAGTGTGAACAGTGAACGTGTGCGACAGCATGAGTGAGAGGCAGATGTGCGCTAACAAATTGCACGCATGCTGCTGTAAATATGAATAAACAAACCTGAAGACGAATGCTTGAATTTTAAATCAAATTTAGTGGAAAACTCTAACTTCATGTAGACGCTTGTTTTCATGTTTTACCTCTTTCTGTAACGGCTACTACTGTAACTCTCATCCCTGTCTCACGTGTAAAATAATAATGATAATAATTTATATGCACTCTATAATTAAACTGACTGGACTTTTAGCTTTGGCAATCCAAGCGACAGCTCTTAACACTGTTCTTTCCTTCGTGTCTGTAGAATAACAGACACGGATGGCCTTTACGGATTGATTAAAGGTTCTGCATGTACAATTTAAAGCTGTATTTAATGTAATGGAGATAAGGCACCTTTTCTCTAATGGTGCCATGAGATAAAAAGGCGTCCACGCTCCTCCAATTTCCCATACGTCTTTTTTTCCCCCTCTGGTTTGTCTGATAAAGTCTGAAGGAGATGAAAGTGGCAAAATTAGTTGATAACTGCTTGTCAGTAAATCTAGATAAAACATGTATTGTATTAAAGTAAAAGAAAGTGTGTGGGGGGGAGTGTATGTTGGAGTATCATTTTTACAACTTGAATATTCTCAGCTTCTTTATACTTCTACTTAACTTCAATTCAGAAGGAAATATTGTTCTTTTTTAATTCTCTACATGGAGTAGTGTTTCACCAGAGTCCCTTTAGAAAACCTGTCATTCTACTGCAGCAGGGTCTGACAGTCTGCCCCTTTCAGTCCTGGTTCTGGGTTTCCCTTGACTCTCTTCCCTCCTGCGGGTCCAGCAATACGTCCTGGGTCTCCAGCAGAGAGGAGATGCTCTGCTCCTGGAGGAGGAGGAGGAGGAGGAGGAGGAGGAGGAGACGCTGCTGCTGCTGCTGCTGCTGCTGCTGCTGCTGCTGCCGGGAGCTGAGCTCTCAGATTTATCTTGTGACCTGACCCCAAGGTCTGGAAACACCGGACTAACCGGATTAACTGCAATTAAAACATTACATATTGATCATCAGGGGAAAAAAAGTCAAAGTGAACAGAAAAGAAAAGAGTTTGAAATGTTTCTGTTGGACTTTTAAAGTAGGTGTGAGGCTGTGGAAAAACGTTTGTGCTTTGCTAAATAATGACGGAAACATTTGATCAGATCTGGCTTCAACATTCCACCGGCTACTTCACTAACAGCGACGTGTCTGATGGATTTATTGGACACCGGCACTCTTGGGTTCGGCCTGTCTGACACAACAAAGAGTCAGCGCCGGCAGCGACGACTAAAAAGGAAATCCGATCCATCAGTGGGGATTTTGGAGAGCAGCTCAGAGTGGATGAGAGATGAGCAGTAAGTGGAGGAGAGTCAGAGGAGCCATGCTTGGTTCAAATGAAACAAAGTCTGCAAGCTTTCAGGTTCAGGCAGAGGACTCCAGAGGTGTACGGACAGCATCAACATCTGGATGCACACAGTGTCAAGCAAGAATAAGTAGAAGTTACGAGAGCGTAGCTGTGACTTTCTCTTCCACTTTACTGACAGAGGAAACGGCCTTTTTGTCGTTGTGCCAGAATCTGTCTCTGAAAAATCACCACGTCGAATTTGTAATTTAATTCAAACTCCTCCTCACGCTGTTTGAAACATTTCTGCAACATAATCGAGGTTTTCCTCAGCTACCTCTACAGCCCGGATTATATCATTAATATCAATATTACACTAGGCATGCTGTTCAGGAGGTATAATCACTTTTGCGTCGTCTTTAAAATCAAGATAATTATTTTATCTTTAAATTATGCCTTGAATGACACACTTTAATATTACATTCTAAATTCTACCTCATGATTTATTAACATTAATATTATAACAGTAGTATGAAAACGAACAAACAAAAGGAAACACAATTCTACGCAAAAAAAATGCATCTGATGCCAAAATAAATGACAACTCACGTCAACGCATGGCCATCAACAGACACACAATAAAGCATTCCATTTGTCTCTTCAGATTGTGAGTACCAGCGAGGCCACTGGGTCGGGACCTTCATCAGGGAGGATGTCTTCAGTCGTCTTTTATTTCACATTTATATCTGCAGTTCACCTTCTAGCCACGTGAGGGAGCTATTGTTCTGATGAATGTCGTCTACTCAAAACGTTGACTCTGACATGAAAGGCTAAAGTTCATTCATAAAGTTTTGTTTTACTGATGAGAGAAAATAAAAAGAATGAGATAGCCTAAATGTATTCATTGGGTCTCAAAGTATTTAACGTCTGTATATATTTTAATAACACAAAAGTTGTGATTTATCAAATTCTTTACAAATGAATATTTCTTCCATCACTGGAAATCAAACCCCAGTATTGTGGGGAGTAAATCTTTACATGAATGCCACAGAATGAATCAATACAACATCTATATGTGAAACAGGATTACAGTTGTTAATTTCAATCTGACACACAAAGGAATGAGTGACAAACACACGTTTCTCCACATCGGTGGAGTTTCAGTGGAACTCTATCGCCTCCCAGTGGCAGTTCAGTGAATGTTTGTTCTGACTTTTCCTTCATTGTAGTCAGACAGGAATCAACAGTTCTGGTTCTGACCCATGAGTGTGCAATGTGCTTCATATATATATTCAAAAATTCTGCCGGGTTCATCTTCTCCCGACCTGCAGGCAGAAACTAAAATCTGCAACGCCCGTGGTCAAGACTGTGAGGAGAAAGACCAACGAGGTAAAGTTGGAGCTGGATGAGCTTTCTGATACTGTGACATCGTACATCAGTTTTTTTTGTGAGGACACATGTGTGCCGACTAAAACCTGGTTTACTGCAAGACTCAGAGTACAGCCACATTACTCCGTTTTCGTTTGGAAACACATATGTTTTGCTCCGGTCACACTGAGCGTCCACACTACGCCGGCGTTTTGGAGCACCGTAAACGGAGGAGTTTAGAAACGATCCGAAGCCGGATAACTTTGAAAACTCCGGGTAGCGTATTCGTGTGGACGGACGGAAACGCATACGTTTGGAAACGATGACGTAACGCCCGCGATCGACTACCAGGTTAATTTAACGCGGACAACTGATTACAGGCATTGCTGACCTTGTTGTTGTTACTAGCAGCTGTTGTCCAGTTAAAGTCTGCATGTCTGCGGAGGAAACAGCTGTTATTGTAGCGATCAGTGAGCGAGAGAGAGAGATCAGTGAGCGGCGTGAGAGAGAGAGAGAGAGAGAGAGAGAGAGAGAGAGAGAGAGAGAGAGAGAGAGAGAAAGAGAGAGAGAGAGAGAGAGAGAGAGAGAGAGAGAGAGAGAGAGAGAGAGACCCGCAGCGCTGTAACTAACGTTAAGTCTGAAAAATAAAACTTATTAAACTTTCCACGAACTGTATCTGTTTGAGTTTATAGAGGAAGACTTTAGAGAAGATCTTAAGTATCAAACAGTACTTACGATCATTAAAGACTACTTTATTACTCTGGTTGCTTAGTTACAAAATACGTCAATCTACTTCCTGTTTACATCGGCGCATGCCCAGTGTACGTGAAGAGTCACGTGATATTAGTTTCCAGGCGTGTGGTGTGGACGGAGATCATTTCGGAAACGATGGCTGAAACGCTGTGTGGACGGAGATCGTTTTCGTTTGAAAACTCTGTTTCCAAACGAAAACAGAGTAGTATGGATGTAGCCTTAGTGAGTAAGGTACATAAACTAAATCACAGTAGAAATGTACTGGAACAAGGGAAACTCTCTATCACAGTATGCTTCCAAACATTTGCCAACAGTTCATGTTTGTCCTTTTAATTGTTTGATTTCTTTAATTTTCCAGGAACAGTGCTCATTAATCAACGGTTCAGTCACCACCTTCATGTAAGTTAGTTAGCTACTGAGCTAATTCTCAAATGTAGTCCCTAAACAGGTAGATACACATTAGTGACCTCATGTTATGACTACAATGTTGCAACAAGCACTCTAAACACTTTTTAATTTAAGTTTCATATTCTCTTCATCAGCTTTGTATGAAACCCTGGAATGAAGACAAGAAGAAAATACTTTGTTCATGTTTGTTTATTCATCATGTAAACATTCAGTTTGTTCACACATCCCATCAGTAAAGTCTGTTCAATGACTCTTGATCAATGATACATTTATTCACAAATGAATACAAATAACTAAATATCTCTGAGAAATGAAGGTCTGCTGTTTTCTCTCTTAAGATTCATGAGCAGTGGAAGAGAAACAACAAAATAAAAGCATCAATACATACATTCATCAAACATTTACAGACCAACTCATGACAAGATGTCAAAGTACCTCCCATAATGTTTGACTGACAGCTGATCTCTCTGCAGTGAAGAAACGCCACAACAATCAGCTGTCAGCAACAAACATGGAGACAAAATGAGTTGAAGAGTTCAAACACAGAGTTCAACCCTGAAAGGACTTCTGTCTATGTTAGAGTCTCCAAAGGAATACCAAAGAAAAAGTCCAGCATAGAGAGGCTGAGTGAATGTGGTCTGGACTCTGTGGAGGAGAGTCATGGTTTCAGAGACGCTGTAGAAGGACAGAATACCTGCTCTGTGATCCAGGTACACTCCTACTCTGGAGGACCGGGGACCTGAAATGGGAGTTTTCACTTTGTTGTACTCAACATAATACCAGGCATAGTCCCATCTTAACGATAAAGATACCAAGCCGCAAACTGATTAGGTCCAAATACAACATCCCATTCAGACCATCTGCTCTGTCCAGTCAGACTTTCCATGACACTCTCTTCAGTGTATCCGTCTGCGTGATGAGAATAAGAGGGTTTTTTTCTCATTGGTGTTGCTTTTCTGTTCCCCTGACGTGTGTTTGGATCCAGTGTGATTTCACGTGAATATTTTAAGAACTCAGCTCTGGTTTTGGGCTCTGGTTCTGGCAGTAAAACATCCACTTCAGTCACCATCAGTGAGACGTTTGTCCATTTCTCTGTCAGAACTTCCTGTAGTTTATCTCTGACTTCTGACACAGCCTCTGTCACGTCCTCAAAGTAGCTCAGAGGACTGATCCTGATGCTGGATGAGTCTGTAGACTCACTGAGTGGTGACAGTGAGGGGTAGTTGTGTAGAAACTGGTTGTGATCCTCTGTGTGTGAGAGCTTCTTCAGCTCAGCGTCGTTCCTCTTCAGCTCAGTGATCTCCTGCTCCAGCTTCTCCTGAAGCTCTTTGACTCGACTCACTTCAGTTCTCTGCTTGGATCTGACCTGCTGCTTCACATCAGAGCTTCTTTTCTCCATGAGACGGATCAGCTCAGTGATCTTCTCATTGTCCTCCACTGCTTTATCAGCAGAGAGATTGATGTTCTCCACCTCCTGTTGAAGCAGCTTCACATCTTTCTCTCTGTCCTGGATTCTTTTCTGGATGTTTAGTTGACTCACCTCCAGCTCTCTCTGCCTCTCAGTCCTTTCTGCTGCAACTGAGACTGTGTTGTGGCCTTTATGTTCCTCCATTAAGCAGAGATAACAGATACACTGCTGATCAGTACGGCAGAAGATCTTCATCACCTCATCGTGACAAGAGCAGATGTTCTCCTGGAGCTTGTTGGAGGGGTCCACCAGCTTGTGTTTCTTTAATTGAGCTACATCATAATGAGGCTGAAGGTGTTTCTCACAGTAAGAGACCAGACACACCAGACAGGACCTGGAGGCTTTCAGTTTCCTACCAGTGCAGACATCACAGGACACATCTTCAGGTCCAGCATAGCAGTGATCAGCAGCAGCAGCTTGGAGTCCAGTCTTCTTCAGTTGCTCCACTAAATCTGCTAACATGGTGCTTTTCACCAGGACAGGCCTCGGTGTGAAGGTCTGTCTACACTGAGGACAGCTGTGGGGTTTCTTCTTCTTCTCTTCATCCCAGTGGGTTTTAATACAGTTCATGCAGTAGCTGTGTCCACAGGGAATAGTCACCGGATCCTTCAGTAGATCCATACAGATGGAACAAGAGATGGTCTCCTGGTCCAGCTGAACTCCTTGCTGAGCCATCATGTCCTCGTGGCAGATACTTTGTGAGTTTCTCTGATTATGAAACAATGGTCTGGGTTAAAATCAGAAATCTCTTTTTTGTTCCTGTTCACCAGCTGATCTTCACTGAATGAGGTTCCTGCTCCAAACAAGGCGACATGTGAACAGAGTTGAGCTGGCTGTGTTTTACAGACAGAAAAAGAGGGAGGAGTTATCAAGCTTTCATTTGATTGGACGGGGGGGGGGGGGGGGGGGCACACAGCCCTTTGAGAGTAATGAAGTTACACCATTGGTCGGTAGAGTTGGAGCTCCCCCATTGGCCGTTGTTATAGCTGGTATTGCTTTTTGTCTCTGCGATCAGTCAGCTGACCAAACACGGTTGTTTGTTTTGAGGACAGATTTCAGCTTTTCCTTTAACTAATGCTGCAGCTCCTCAAAACCAACTCGAGGCTGTTGGCAGCATGCTCATGATCATTATGGTCTGGTCTGCTTAACAAAGTATCATTAAGTACACAATAACACTTTAGATGAGTAATGCCACCGCTGACTGTCCCTTTAACATTTTAAACACATTGACCAAACACACTAGGTTTCAACCCAGTAAAGATACTAAATCAATATTAGGTAGAATATACAAAATATGTCCTTCAAGGCTCACATTTAAAGTTTATTCAAAAAACAGGGAAATATTTTCAAATGTGAATAAAAAAGATAAGATCATTGCAATTACAATCTAAATTTTACAGAAGATAATACAAAATGTAAGAAGTGCTTTTATCTCACAAACAGAATTGTCACTGATGAAAAGTGATTCTTAATATTTTGTGGAAATCAAAATGCAAAAAATAAATATATTTTATAAAAAGGATAAATCAGGGCTATATAGGTAGCTACCACTGAGGAAACTGAGGACATTCCCTCTGTATTGTTGTGGAAGATTAAATAAAACATGAGTAGGAGTTTAAAATACCTTTTATATAAATTCAACTCTTTGAGTTTTTTAAGATTGATTTTGATACTTTTTTATCTGTATGAAGTCGATTTGTTTTTGACAGAGAATCTGAAAATGGAGACATACACAGTCCAACAAAAGTTGTATAAAAACCCAATAATGTATAAATATTTGTTTTTAAATATACCAATATTTAAATACAAACCTTGATTCACAGCTAAGCTCAGACAGCTGAGGTTTATCACAGAATAATCATTCAGGAGGACAAAGACAGGTTTAAAGAATCAAAGTACAGGTTTAGCAAGACGGTGAGAGAAACCAAACGACTGTACTCTGAGAAACTCCAACAGCAGTTCTCAGTGAACGACTCTGCTTCTGTCTGAAAAGGTCTCTGATTGATCACCAGCTGCTAACCTAAAGCTCCTCACTCCACTAACGACTTTCACATGTCCAATGACTGAATGAAACTTACTGTGTTTGTGAAAGACAAAGGGACAGTCCTGACAACACCCTGGAGAGGGACGTTAACAGGCTGTTCAAGAGAAACCACTTTAGACTACCTGCTCAGCAGCAAACAGATGCTAATGAAGGACAAGAATGAACCAGATCAGCTGATTCTGCAGTTTGTTTTGATTGATATGAAGTGATGAATCTCTAGTATTGATATACTTTACTTTTATCTCATTTAATTTAAAGCATAATTTTATCTTTTCACAGCTAATCAACAGACATCACACTGAAACATTTAATTTTCATCAAACCTCTAAAAGGATCCAAGTTTCACTGATTGTTGGAAAGAATACTGTCGATATTAAAATATCATCTTGAAACAACATTTTTAAATGTTCAGTAGGTGGAAGCATTAGAATGACATGGCTGATTTAAAGTTGAAGAAGAACAAACTTAAATATATCCTCCAGTCAGTGAGTATCATAAGCCAAACAACTATTAAGAAAAGAAATAAGTCACATACAAATATAAAACATTACAATGTTTGTAAAGTTAGTAGAGTATTTATGTTGACTAAACTTAAAGTTCATCTTGTTGACTAAACCTAAGCTCATGTACTGATTTTAAACTATCTTGGTTTCTCTTAAACCTCACTAAATGCTTTTGTTGCCTAAACCTAACTTTTGTTACTGTTGAAATTGTGTTTAAGAATCTAGTGGAAAGCATTTTGTTTTTCATCATGGTCATGAGAAGAGGGAATCTGAATGTGAGGAATGAACTGAAGCCTCAGATAAGACAGAGTGAGACATAGGAATTAAAAATAAGTGCAAAGATTTCCAGATTATATGTGTTCCCTCTTACTTTTATACCCACATGTTGAGTTTTATCTCTCAGGGAGGAGAATGCAAGCCAACATATTTTCCCTGTGATATTTCAGTTTTACTGTTTTGTAAATCATGCCATTTGTTGATACTGTTCTTTGTAATTTGTCTTTATTAATTGTCTTGTAATGTTTTTAACAATATGTGATGAAGCTGAAGACATTTCTTTTCACAATGTAACTAACTAAGATGGAAAGAGTACTTGAATATTATGCTCAAGCAAAATAACTTGTGTAAATATGTACTTGGTAAACTTTAGTATTATTATTATAACTGTTACTGCTACATTTTTAAAAGTATATATTAAAACACATGTTAAATAACATAAATCAAATAAACTGAACTTTCTTTTAGAATCTGAAAAAGTCAAAACTCCAGCAACACTTATAGTTTATAAAACAGCTTTCCTGTCAGACCAATGTGTTTCGGCTTTTGGCCTTCATCAGGGCCATCACGAAATACATTAAAAACTACATTTTAATGGTGTAGGCATGAAGGAGAAGAAAATCCAAATAGGTAAAAATATATGAGACAACCAATCATTTACATCCACACACATATCAGCCAATGGCACACGTATAAAGGTGGTTCTGGGTATATGGTCATGTGACTTCAGGCTAATGGTTTCCAGACTGGCAGGGAGTGTCCACTGAGAGACACGGGTGCCACCATTTTGGTCCATGAACTGTAGAAATGCAGCACCACATTTCATCTTTATTTCTTTTTAGGCATAGAGGTGATCGAGTCCAGCCAAAGACTTCGTAATTTAAATTGTCTGAGGAAAAAAAGAGACCCTGATGAAAACCATGAGCCGAAACACGTTGGTCTGACAATAAAGTTGTTCTATATACTACGAGTGTTGCTGGAGCTTCGGCCTCTTCAGATCTTTTCTCTTCTTCATGCACTTTGGAAGTAAGTGGAGTTGTGCCAGAAACCTCAGATCTATTCTGATTTAATGAATAGTTGAATGAACCAAAGCAGACAAGATTGAGCAGTATAAACAATATAAAATCCACAACAGCTGCAGCTACAAACAGACAAATTAATACAAAAAGAGCTGCACAGTTTTTACACATATGTAGCACACATACAACCCTACATTTTGCTGTACTCACTTGTCTCAACATCATATTAGCTACCTAAAGATTTGATGTGGGTTTGACACCGTTTACCATCATATATCACACAATAAATTTATACCAGACAAGTTTTTATCAGAATAAAAATATGTTGTTTGTAAACTCTGGAGACAAAGTGAGTAGAGGTGCTTGAACCTCCACTACATCCCTGGTTACCAGGATGAAGGCGCCCTCTTGTGTTGAGCTTCAGTTTTCACATTTCACCTGTTAACCTGCTGTGATGTTCATTGCAGGAAGACATGTACAAACTTCAAACAATATCAGTAAAGAGACATTTAAATGTGACGTCACACTGTGTCAATTTGTTCACAGGAGTCACATCCTGTTATTTGAGAAAGGTAAGTATTTTCATGTAAGATTCACTTCAAACAACATTGAGGCTGTGGGTTAAAGTTTTTCTGACTTCTTGAATTCTGATTAAACAAACATGGATTCATTTAATTTTTCATAAGTTTTTTATTGGAGAAAGGACAGTATTTTCATGTAAGATTCACTTCATCCACACAATCAGTCAGATTGATCAGAATCTCATGGATGTAAAACAGATGAATGAGTTAGCTCCTTATTGATTATGATGTATAACAGCTCACAGGTCCACCAAACAAATCAATATAAATGCAGTTATAGATTTATTTACAAATGTACAAAGAGGTGAGAACAAAACAGCAAACGCATCAATTCAAAGATCGATCAAACTTTTAAAAAAAGTTTAGGTTTTAACCCAAAGAAATGTCAAAACAGTTACAGAACAATTAAACGTGATGTTTGATCGACAGCTGATTTAAATGACTCCTGTCTTTGAGTTTAGACTTTGACTGAACAGAACCAGGAAGGAGCTCCATCTAAAGAAACTCAAACATTTACAGAACAACTCATGACAAGATGTCAAAGTACCGCCCACAATGTTTGACTGACAGCTGATCTCTGTGCAGTGAAGAAACGCCACAACAATCAGCTGTCAGCAACAAACATGGAGACAAAATGAGTTCAAGAGTTCAAACACAGAGTTCAACCCTGAAAGGACTTCTGTCTATTTTAGTTTACAGAACTCAGCAGTGGTTCCAGAACTAAAAGGCAATAGTCCAGCATAGAGAGGCTGAGTGAATGTGGTCTGGACTCTGTGGAGGAGACTCATGGTTTCAGAGACGCTGTAGAAGGACAGAATACCTGCACTGTGATCCAGGTACACTCCTACTCTGGAGGACTGAGGACCTGAGACGAGAGTTTGGACTTTGTTGTACAAAAATAAATCACTGTTTTTGTCACATCGTAATGCCCAAGATTTGTCATTCCATCCAAATCCACATTCATCCCAGTCCCCTTTTCTGCTGATATCTTTGTATGCAACTGCTGCAAAAACTCCTTCTCCTCTCCACTCCACCTCCCAGTAACAACGTCCAGTCAGACTCTCTCTACTCAGGACCTGATAACATTCAGTGAATCTGTCTCTGTGACGAGAATAAGACTGATGTTTTTTCATAAATGTTACTTTTCTGTTCTCATCAGATAATAACAGCAGTCTGTTTACTGTGTTTGGATCCAGTGTGATTTCACGTGAATATTTTAAGAACTCAGCTCTGGTCTTGGGCTCTGATTGTGACAGTAAAACATCCACTTCAGTCACCATAAGTGAGACGTTTGTCCATTTGTCTCTCAGAACGTCCTGTAGTTTATCTCTGACTTCTGACACAGCCTCTGTCACATCCTCAAAGTAGCTCAGAGGACGGATCCTGATGCTGGATGAGTCTGTAGACTCACTGAGTGGTGACAGTGAGGGGTAGTTGTGTAGAAACTGGTTGTGATCCTCTGTGTGTGAAATCTTCTTCAGCTCAGTGTCGTTCCTCTTCAGCTCAGTGATCTCCTGCTCCAGCTTCTCCTGAAGCTCTTTGACTCGACTCACTTCAGTTCTCTGCTGGGATCTGACCTGCTGCTTCACATCAGAGCTTCTTTCCTCCATGAGATGGATCAGCTCAATGAAGATCTTCTCATTGTCCTCCACTGCTTTATCAGCAGAGAGATTGATGTTCTCCACCTCCTGTTGAAGCAGCTTCACATCTTTCTCTCTGTCCTGGATTCTTTTCTGGATGTTTAGTCGACTCACCTCCAGCTCTCTCTGTCTCTCAGTCCTTTCTGCTGCAGCTGAGACTGTATCGTGGCCTTTATGTTCATCCATTAAGCAGAGATAACAGATACACTGCTGATCAGTACGACAGAACATCTTCATCACCTCATCGTGACGAGAGCAGATGTTCTCCTGGAGCTTGTTGGAGGGGTCCACCAGCTTGTGTTTTTCAAAGGCAGGAGATTCATAATGAGGCTGAAGGTGATTCTCACAATAAGAGACCAGACAGACCAGACAGGACTTGAAGGCTTTCAGTTTCCTACCAGTGCAGACATCACAGGACACATCTTCAGGTCCAGCATAGCAGTGATCAGCAGCAGCAGCTTGGAGTCCAGTCTTCTTCAGTTGCTCCACTAAATCTGCTAACATGGTGTTTTTCAGCAAGACAGGCCTCGGTGTGAAGGTCTGCCTACACTGAGGACAGCTGTGGAGTTTCTTCTCCTCCTCTTCATCCCAGTGGGTTTTAATACAGTTCATGCAGTAGCTGTGTCCACAGGGAATGGTCACCGGATCTTTCAGTAGATCCAGACAGATGGAACAAGAGAAACTTTCCTCGTCCAGATGAATTCCTTTCTGCGCCATTTTCTCCTCTCCGTGACAAGATCGTCTGAGTTTCACTTCCTCAGAATCAACTCTACTTTGAGCTCTGATCTGAACAACATGTGTCTCTGCAGTGAATGGAGTCTGTCAGCTGCTGCACTTCACCACTATGTTGGTTACAGCCTTCTTCAAACTGTAGATCTGAAGGGGAGGGAACAAGGAAACACAGACAGAGTGGAGCCAGCTGTGTTTGAGAGCAGGAAGAAGAGGGAGGGGTTATCAAGCGTTGGTTCATTCCAGGAAGAGGAGCAGTTTGAGAGAGAGACTGTGTTTAACATTTTTTTACAATAGAGTTATTTTCTCTGTTTTAGAAGGTAATCTTAAACACTCAAACCTAAAAGGCTGCAACAGGTGAAGAATTTCACTCAGGAATCAGGCAGCAAAAAATCAATCCCAGAGTCCCCCCTAAGGCCTCAAACCCTGAACCCTCAAGGACTCACTGACGTCACCTGTTAAATGGTTGAGTGTGAGAGACTGTGAGGCCTTGAAATGGTGTAAATACGATTGGGACAGCACTTTGCTGAACATATCACGTTACCATGACAATGTAAGAAAACATGTACAATTGTGGGTATTTATTTAATATTTTTTACTCCCTGATTTGAACGTCTTCCAGGCTCTTTCCTCACAAGATGAGGTAATTTCAAATAATATATTTACGTGTTTCTTTTAAAACAGCTTCAGTAACAGAATGAAATGTTTGCGGAATAAATCTGTGTAATATAACTTCTGATTTCATGTGTTTTCATGTTCCATCTTCAACCCTTAATGTGTCTGAGTAAATGTCATTTACCAGGCTGAACACATGTTTATCTTCCACTGGTAACCCCGTGTTCAACGTCACATTGATATGAACTGTGTGTGTGTGTGTGTGGGGGTGGGGGCATCCTCAAAACAAGACACAAAAAACCAACAGCAGCACAATCTGTGAAACAAAAGGATGCACTTCCACATCTAGTGACTCTACTTCTGTTCATATTAAAGAAACAGTAAACGCTCCAGAGAATTCACTTTTTGTCTCACAGGAGTTTGACAGAATTACATTTCTAGTTCAGTGTGGCTTTGTAGCACAAAGGCAGTAAAACTGCCTGTGCCAAAGCACACTGTATATAATCCATAGGGCTTAATAATAATAATAATCATATCCCGAAAGTTTGGCGCGCTTCTCCTCACACAGCGTTGCCAACACCTGTGCAAAAAATACACCAAAACGTGTGGCCTGATCGGGAATGGTGTGCAATGACTTATCTCAGAGATTTGCCCAGCCGTTTTCCCGAAAATCCCAAAAAACAGAGCAAAATTTACCCATTGACTTGAATGGGGTTTCGTCATGAAGAGAGCTAAAAAAAACCACTTAACTTTGGACCCATATTGACCAGTCATATTTTAACGTGGAAAAATTATTAAAAGTTTAAAACGTAGACAAAACGATGGACGTTATTGAGCCAAATGGACATTTTGATAGCTAGCACAGTTTTCATGAAGTCACAGATTAAGTTTCAGGAAGATTTTTGGTCCGTTTCAAATTTTATAATGGGTGTGTATTGTGCAGCTCGTTAAGTGCTAGAGTGAGGGCATAACTGTCAGAGTGGAGCAGAGCAGGAAAATATTCTGTGATTTTTCCAAACAAATTGCTCCCATTCCTACAATTTTTACTCTTTATACACCATTTTTGGCCAAACAGCTTGGAAATGTGCTGGTCGCAGCCAAGTGTCTATGGAATCCAACAGACTTACACATTTGGCTCAAAGAGCCGCAGAGCGACATGAACTCTGACCAACTGTTCCATTAGACTCCATGTTAAATCAGACCACTAATTTCTCAAAGAAAGCAGACGGTACCAGTTTTGTAACTTGCGCTGGAGCTCACATTTTTAACACTACAGACACAATTTTCACAGGATCTGTTCTTCAAGTCATCCTTCCTCTCCAGTATTATTATCGGGGCAATAGGAACTACGGTTATGGGGTTTTTAGGTTTTGTTTGACAGGTGCTTCCCAGTTTTTTCTCCTTGAAATGGCTGCAAGGACACAGGTGTATTAGTGATGTCGATAAACACAGACTCACAGACACATGCACATACATTCCTCTCACTCCATCTCTCTGTGTGTCTCTCTCTCTGTGTGTCTCTCTCTCTGTGTGTCTCTCTCTCATACAGTCATTCAGGTCTTGGAGATTTTTTAGAGGACCCCCCCCCCCACACACACACACACACACACACACACGCCATTTTAAAATACAAGCCCCATCGAATGAATTCCAACTGAAATGCTTTTGATGAAGCCTGTCATTTAATAACCTGTTTGTGTTTATCTAACATTATGATTCTGTCACCCCCCCCCTCCCCCGACACCCATTTCAAAATAAAGGCCCCAAAGAGGGAATTCTAACTGAAATGTTTGTGATGAAGCCTGTCATTTAATAACCTCTGTTTATGTGTGTCAAACATTATGATTATGTCTCCTCTCCCCCTCTCTAACCCACCCAGCCCCACCCTTTCAAAATAAAAGCCCTATAGAGTAACTATCTTAACATGAAGCTCAGAATGAGGTTCATACAGAAATGATGGGAGCGTTAGCTCCCATCATTTCAAAAGGCTCCTCAAACAAAGATGTATATCTCCAATACAGAATTGACGGGAGCCATTTGTATACTGTCCATGATGAACACAAGATTCAATCCAAGAGTATGAATCTAAAATGCAGAAAAGACCTTATGCAAATTATTCTGTGCCAACGCACTTGTGTGTTATCCAGACTTTATACAAGTCTCTCTCTCTCTCTCTCTCTCTGTCTGTCTGTCATTGGTTTCACTTTTTCAAGAGTATGAGTCTAAAATGCAGAAAAGAGAGAAGCGATATCTCAATCAAACCTTAACGATACTACCGGTTACATATATATATATATATGTAAACACATTGCGACGTCTTCGGGCACTAGAAGCCACAATGTCAACATTTCTTGCGAAATTTTCTAGTTTTAATTTATAATCTGCTTAAAAACATGGTATAAAAATATGCAGACAGACTGCTTGAACCTCCACTACATCCCTGGTTATCAGGATGAAGGCGCCCTCTTGTGTTGTGTGATGTTCACTGCAGGAAGACGTGTACAAACTTCAAACATCAGTAAAGAGACGTTTAAATGTGACGCCACACTGTGTCCGTTTGTTCACAGGAGTCACATCCTGGAACACTGATGCTGCATTCAGGGCACATGGGAAAGATGGTAGAGAAGAGCTTCACCTTTACAAACAGTGTTCACATCAGCTCTCAGGTTGTAAACAGTATTCATGAATGTGAGGTTTGAGGCTGTGGGTTAAAGTTTCTCTGACTTCTTGAATTCTGATTAAACAAACATGGATTCATTTCATTTTTCATAAGTTTTTTATTGGAGAAAGGACAGTATTTTCATGTAAGATTCACTTCATCCATACAATCAGTCAGATTGATCAGAATCTCATGGATGTAAAACAGATGAATGAGTTAGCTCCTTATTGATTATGATGTATAACAGCTCACAGGTCCACCAAACAAATCAATATAAATGCAGTTATAGATTTATTTACAAATGTACAAAGAGGTGAGAACAAAACAGCAAATGCATCAATTCAAAGATCGATCAAACTTTTAAAAAAAGTTTAGGTTTTAACCCAAAGAAACGTCAAAACAGTTACAGAACAATTAAACGTGATGTTTGATCGACAGCTGATTTAAATGACTCCTGTCTTTGAGTTTAGACTTTGACTGAACAGAACCAGGAAGGAGCTCCACCTAAAGAAACTCAAACATTTACAGAACAACTCATGACAAGATGTCAAAGTACCGCCCACAATGTTTGACTGACAGCTGATCTCTGTGCAGTGAAGAAACGCCACAACAATCAGCTGTCAGCAACAAACATGGAGACTAAATGAGTTGAAGAGTTCAAACACAAAGTTTAACCCTGAAAGGACTTCTGTCTATTTTAGTTTACAGAACTCAGCAGTGGTTCCAGAGGAGCCACTGCTGAGATAGATAGATAGAAGATAAAGTCCAGCATAGAGAGGCTGAGTGAATGTAGTCTGGACTCTGTGGAGGAGAGTCATGGTTTCAGAGACGCTGTAGAAGGACAGAATACCTGCACTGTGATCCAGGTACACTCCTACTCTGGAGGACTGAGGACCTGAGATGGGAGTTTCTACTTTGTTGTACCACAAATTATAACTGTTATTGTCACATGTTAATGCCCAAGATTTGTCATTCCATCCAAATCTACATTTACCCCCGTCCCATTTCCTGCTGATATTCTTGTGTGCAACTGCTACAAAAACTCCTTCTCCTCTCCACTCCACCTCCCAGTAACAACGTCCAGTAAGATTCTCTCTACTCAGGACCTGACAACATCCAGTGAATCTGTCTGGATGACTAGAATAAGACTGATGTTTTCTCATAAATGTTACTTTTCTGTTCTCATCAGATAATAACAGCAGTGTGTGTGCTGTGTTTGGATCCAGTGTCATTTCACGTGAATATTTTAAGAACTCAGCTCTGGTCTTGGGCTCTGGTTCTGGCAGTAAAACATCCACTTCAGTCACCATCAGTGAGACGTTTGTCCACTTGTCTCTCAGAACGTCCTGTAGTTCATCTCTGACTTCTGACACAGCCTCTGTCACGTCCTCAAAGTAGCTCAGAGGACTGATCCTGATGCTGGATGAGTCTGTAGACTCACTCAGTGGTGACAGTGAGGGGTAGTTGTGTAGAAACTGGTTGTGATCCTCTGTGTGTGAGAGCTTCTTCAGCTCAGCGTCGTTCCTCTTCAGCTCAGTGATCTCCTGCTCCAGCTTCTCCTGAAGCTCTTTGACTCGACTCACTTCAGTTCTCTGCTGGGATCTGACCTGCTGCTTCACATCAGAGCTTCTTTTCTCCATGAGACGGATGAGCTCAGTGAAGATCTTCTCATTGTCCTCCACTGCTTTATCAGCAGAGAGATTGATGTTCTCCACCTCCTGTTGAAGCAGCTTCACGTCTTTCTCTCTGTCCTGGATTCTCTGCTGGATGTTTAGTTGACTCACCTCCAGCTCTCTCTGCCTCTCAGTGATTTCTGCTGCAGCTGAGACTGTGTCGTGGCCTTTATGTTCATCCATTAAGCAGAGATAACAGATACACTGCTGATCAGTACGACAGAAGATCTTCATTACCTCATTATGATGAGAGCAGATGTTCTCCTGGAGCTTGTTGGAGGGGTCCACCAGCTTGTGTTTCTTTAATTGAGCTACATCATAATGAGGCTGAAGGTGATTCTCACAGTAAGAGACCAGACACACCAGACAGGACTTGAAGGCTTTCAGTTTCCTACCAGTGCAGACATCACAGGACACATCTTCAGGTCCAGCATAGCAGTGATCAGCAGGAGCAGCTTGGAGTCCAGTCTTCTTCAGTTCCTCCACTAAATCTGCTAACATGGTGTTTTTCACCAGGACAGGCCTCCGTCTGAAGGTCTGTCTACACTGAGGACAGCTGTGGGGTTTCTTCTTCTCCTCTTCATCCCAGTGGGTTTTAATACAGTTCATGCAGTAGCTGTGTCCACAGGGAATAGCCACCGGATCCTTCAGTAGATCCAGACAGATGCAACAAGAGAAGGTCTCCTGGTCCAGATGAACTCCTTTCTGAGCCATTTTCTTCTCCTCATGTGAGAGTTTCACTCAACAGAAACAGAAGTCTGTGCTTCGACCAAAAGTCAAACTGTTCTTTTTGTCCCGTTAGAGCTGCTGCTCCTTGACGTGCTCCTTTACGGTGATCTCCCACACTTGCATGTCGCTGAAAAGGAGGAGGGAACAAACCACCAAGCGCGCATGTGTAACACTGCAGTTACACCATTGGTCGGTCGAGTTGCAGCTCCCCCTCTCCTCATTGGCTGTTGCTATTTCAAAACGAATAGGCCGTGTTTCAGCTGCGTGACGTCTTTTCTTTTCCGCGATCAAGTCAGCTGATCCACTTCCTTAATGCGTGCGCGGTTTGTTTACTCTCCCTGCAAAGCTCGAGCACAGAAAGCAGAATCAGAGTAGTGGAGCAATGCTTTGTTGTTATATGTTTTAAAACATAATGTTATTAATTATACCTTATTTGAGATTACTTATTTATTATACTTGTGTCTCTTGAACTGTCCACCTTGCTGCTGTAATCCTGCATATGTTTACATTTTGTGATAAAGTGGGCTCATCAAACCTGCAGTAGATCACATTATAATTAATTAATACTACTAATACTAATTAATACTAAATGTTAGAAGCTCTTCCACATCACAGACATATATATATATATATATATATATATATATAAAATTAATTATAATGTGATCTACTGCAGGTTTGATGAGCCCACTTTATCACAAAATGTAAACATATGCAGGATTACAGCAGCATATATATATATATATATATATATATATATATATATATATATATATATATATATATATATATATATATATATATATATATATATATATATATATATATATATATATATATTACAAATGTGAATATGAAGCATGTAGCACAATCATGGGTCAGAACCAGAGCAGCTTACTGACTGTTGATTCCTGTCTGACTACAATGAAGGAAAAGTCAGAACAAACATTCACTAAACTGCCACTGGGAGGCGATAGAGTTCCACTGAAACTCCACCGATGTGGAGAAATGTGTGTTCACACTCCTTTTTTCTTTCTGTGTAGGCCTATTTGTGTGTCAGATGTAAACAGTGATGACTGAAGATGATTATCTGCTCTGATTTTTTATTTTCTGTGTGTTAGATTGAAATTAACAACTGTAATCCTGTTTCACATATAGATGTTTTATTGATTAATTCTGTGGCATTCATTTAAAGATTTACTTCCCATAATACTGGGGTTTGATTTCCAGTGATGGAAGAAATATTCAGATCTTTTAATCACGTCAAAGTATCCATAATGATGAAAAACACTCAATGGCAACAAAAACCTCTGCATTCAAAGTCCTTCAAGTTAAAAGTTAAAGTTACTGTGAAGAACTTTTAACTGGTTATGAAACACAAATTAGCAAAATCAGATGAAATCATGCAGGTTCACCAGAAACTTCTTCAGCTCAGACTCCAGCGGGGCCTTAAGCAGAGACCGGTCCACCGTGGACAAACCCAGATCCGGCTTCACCTGCAGCCTTGGACCTGCAGTCGGAGCTCCGGAGGGAGGAGAGCTCAGCTCCTGGCAGCAGCAGCAGCAGGGTCTCTTCCTCCTCCTTCTCCTCCTCCAGGAGCAGAGCTTCTCCTCTCTGGGAGCCAACACCGACACCACGCTGCTGGAGACCCAGGACGTGTTGCTGGACCCGCTGGAGGGAAGTGAGGCACGGGAGATCCAGAACCAGGACTGAGAGGGGGCAGACTGTGAGACCCTGCTGCAGTAAAATTAGAGGTTTTCTAAAGGGAGTCTGGTGCTCAGAGACAATGTAATTTTTACAGAAGTTAATACTAAATGTTAGAAGCTCTTCCACATCACAGACAACATTGCGACCAATGGAAACTGATTATTGCCAAATTATTTCATACAAAAGATGAAACAGGGCTGTACAGATATCTATCACTGAGGACATTCTTTTGATATTGTGTCTGACATTTTGGGAAGTGTTAATTAAAAAGGGAAAATTTAAAGTAAAATGATTTTAAAATGCAACATGTAGATTCTGATCATTTTTGATTCCATTTCCCGATTGTCATATAAATTAATAAAATAAAACCGTAAAATGAAACAATAGCATCTGAAATACAAGAGGAGACATACAAAAGCCAACAAAAGTGTTATATAAACCCCATAATATATAAATATTTGATTTTAAATATCCAAATATTTAAATACAAACCTTGGTTCACAGTTAAACTAGACAGTTGAGGTTGAACACAGAAGAATCATTCAGGAGGACAAAGACAGGTTTAAAGAATCAAAGTACAGGTTGAGCAAGACGGTGAGAGAAACCAAACGACTGTACTCTGAGAAACTCCAACAACAGTTCTCAGTGAACGACTCTGCTTCTGTCTGAAAAGGTCTCTGATTGATCATCAACTGCAAACTTAAAGCTCCTCACTCCACTAACGACTTTCACATGTCCAATGACCTGAATGAATCCTGCTGTGGTTTGTTGTCGAAGCAAACTTGGCCCGGGGCCTGTTGTTCGAAAGTAGAATAAAGACATCCAGGATAAGTGGGAAAGCCAGGTTGGACAAAGTCTCATAAGTTCATCCTGGCTTAGTTGGTTGTTCGAACGCCGAGCCAGGCTGAAGAGGGGCGGCTTTGTCAAGCCAGGTCTAACTAATTTGAGTAAGTGCGCGGCCACGGCTTCCTTCAGTAGACCACAGAGATGGATCACAGATTCACTGATGAGACGACAGGTGTGGACACTTTCCTCCAATGAACAGCAGATCTGAATGCTGACGTAAGGTGACACACCTCTCATAAAATGAAGCACCGCTGCTGTCTTGAAGTTTGGAGACGGACTGATTAAATGAGTCGTGTAATTAATTGCAAGCACCTTTGCAAGTGCAGCCATTTCTAATGACTGTAATGACTGCAATAAAATCAGATTTGAGCTGGCAAACAATATGAAGGGTGTTTATTTACAATGACGAACACACAAATAGGCCCCAATTATGAAAAAGAACTATCGTAATAGGCTAACTTTATTTATTTATTTAATTTGATCATGTTTTGTTTTATTTATTTTTTTTAAATAATAATTTAGCCTACGTGTTGTTTGGTTAAAAACGAGGCCAATGCGTAGCCTTCATCAGAACATGGAATGACTGTATAAAACACATTCATTTCTGACTCCAAAGATAAGACAACAGAATCAACTAAGCTTGGCATTTAGCCTGGTCTGGAACAGGCTAGCTGCAGAGAATAAATCACCATGGTAACTTGACCAGGATAAAGTTATCCAGCTTTCGAACAACCTACTGCAGGCTAAATTTAGCCAGGATAACCAACATATCCCGGCTTAATCCCTTATCTAGGTTTCGAACAACAGGCCCCAGATCTCTAGAAATGCTACAAAAACTTTGTAGGAAGTATTTTATTCTTCAGCATCATGTAAGTCCGAATGACTACCTAACTAAGGAAATAACTAACAGGGGCTGAAAGAGTACTAGAATAATATACTCAGGTAAAAGTACTTGTGTAAAAATGTTTGTAAAACTGAGAGAAAACATTACTGCTACACTGTTAAAAGGAGACGTTGATATATGAATGTCCTGGTTCTCTCTGAGTGACACCTTGAGATAGTCTGCTATTAACCTGAAGTGAAATTATTTTGTAACTATGCACAGTTTCCTCTAAAATCTAATCTGAAATTAAACAAATTGTCTCATGAATTTGATTTGAAGTTGGCTCGTGAATGAGATTTTGAAGGGCTTTAATTTTGAAATGCTACATCAGAATGTCCTGGTTCTGTCTGAGTGACACCTTGAGGTAGTCTGCTATTAACCTGATTTTGTAACTATGCACCATGTCTTTTAATTAAAAACATCAGGTACATGTGTAGGGCATATGCCCAAAGTTACAACCATTGCTTACGCTGATGACATCACTGTTATCATCAAAAATTATTTGGAGATGCTTTAACGAGTAATTGTAGTAAGAACTAGCAACTGGAGCTAAATTAAATCATAAGAAAACAGAGGGAGTTTGGATCGGAGATGAGTGTGACAAATGTAATATTAACCCAGAAATTAAAATACTGAGTTTAACTTTTTGTAACAGAGATAGTATTGAAAAAAAACTGGGAGAATAAGTTGTTGAATTAAAGAAGAGGTGAAAAGATGGGGAAACTAAAGTACTTGTTATAAAACAAGAGTTAATGTAGTCAAGACTTTCATCTTATCCAAACTACTACTACTATTTTTCCTCCATCCAACAAAATGATAATCCAGTTGAACAAACAGTGTGAAAACTTAATCTGGGGATCAACCAGGGAAGTGACTAAAGAGATATTTTGTTTAAAAGTAAAGAATATGGTGGGTTAGGGGCTGTAGAGCTGGGTGGTAGATTATATATAATTCTGCCTCCATCCCCAGAAATGATCTCTGGGTAGGAGATCACTCCATGTGGAGAAAGAGGAAAGGGAGACTTAGACAAGGTCCTGAATATAAATTAATATATGGAGATTTCATCGCTCAAAATCAACACCTATGGATGGACTGGAATGATCTATCGCGTAAAAATATGTTAAAAAAGAAAAATTTCAAATATGGTGGATTACTACAACAATGTAACTGATATTCAAGGAAAGGAAGCAATTCAAATATATTTTCTTAAAAACCTCTCAGAGAGCAAATGTCCCATGATTCATTGTAATGAGGACGAAACACAACAACATCTACTCGTGGACTGTTGCAGAGCTCAAGAGGTCTGGTCCATGATTCAAGGCCTTGGCCTAATTTTCCATGTTCATTATAATTCTGTCATGTCACTCTGTTCAATGAGAAGATACAGTATCTGTTAAACAACAAGATTTCTTTCAACTCATTGTCAGCATTACATGTTTCAAACTGTGGAGGACTTTGTCATTTTAATAGAACAGACTGTTATAGACAGCAACATGGTAATGAAAGACATCTTCACTGACCTCAGAAGGAGGAGAACTCTCGATAAAGACCAGATCCACAAACTGAGCTTTTGATCCACAAGACAGATACGAAAAAAGTGCTGTTATGCATGTATATTTATAATTTCACTATGTATTTATTAAATTACGGTTTTATCCAAAGCGACTTACAATTCAGTATCTATTTACACACCGTAGACGCAGCTACGGGAGACATTCTGGGGTTATGTGTCTTGCTCAAGGACACATTGACTCAAGACTAGTAGAGCAGGAGCCGGGGATCAAACCACCAACCCTCTGATTGAAAGGCGGCCCTGCTCGCCACTTAGCCACGGTCACATTTATGAACTGTAAACATGTTATAAACTTCATAAAGCTAATTTGAGGAGCTGCAGCATTAATTAAAGAAAAAGCTGAAACTTATACTGACAACCAAAGTGTTTATTTCTTTTATCTCAAATGAGGCTTTCTGGTTTGAGCTGTGCAGAGAGAGGAACAAACAACCCCCTCCTCTGCTTTGCTGCTGTCCAATCACATGGAAGCTTGATAACTCCTCCCTCTTCTTCCTGCAGTGAAACACAGCCAGCTCACACAGTCTCTGTCACGAGGAGAAAACGGCTCAGAAAGGAGTTAATGTGGACCAGGAGACCTTCTCTTGTTGCATCTGATCTACTGAAGGATCCGGTGACTATTTCCTGTGGACACAGATCCTTATGAAAGAACTCCAAGAGTAGATACATGATTTCATTGTTGTTTTAATCTTCACTGCATGTTAAAAAAGACAGAAACATGTACTGTCCCTTTGAGAGAAAACTCCTCCTCCTGGAATGCAGGAGCTTGTCGTCTTGTTCCCTCCCCCTTATTGATATGCAAGAGTGAATATGGGTGTAACCAACATCTGATAGGACAGGACAAGCCACATTCAGTGAAGAACAGTAAATGAACAGAAACAAAGGGCAGAGAGTTTGAGTTCAGCCAGTGTAGAGAAATTCTGTCAAGTCACTGTGACCAGTTGATATGGATCCGAAAATAATTAAACTGGACAAGGAAGTCTGCACTTGTTCCATCTGTCTGGATCTACTGAAGGATCCGGTGACTATTCCCTGTGGACACAGCTACTGCATGAACTGTATTAAAACCCACTGGGATGAAGAGGAGGAGAAGAAACTCCACAGCTGTCCTCAGTGCGGACAGACCTTCAGACCGAGACCTGACCTGGTGAAAAGCACCATGTTAGCAGATTTAGTGGAGGAACTGAAGAAGACTGGACTCCAAGCTGCTCCTGCTGATCACTGCTATGCTGGACCTGAAGATGTGTCCTGTGATGTCTGCACTGGTAGGAAACTGAAAGCCTTCAAGTCCTGTCTGGTGTGTCTGGTCTCTTATTGTGAGAAACACCTTCAGCCTCATTACGATGTAGCTCAATTAAAGAAACACAAGCTGGTGGACCCCTCCAACAAGCTCAAGGAGAACATCTGCTCTCGTCATAATGAGGTGATGAAGATCTTCTGCCGTACTGATCAGCAGTGTATCTGTCATCTCTGCTTAATGGATGAACATAAAGGCCACGAAACAGTCTCAGCTGCAGCAGAAATCACTGAGAGGCAGAGAGAGCTGGAGGTGAGTCGACTAAACATCCAGCAGAGAATCCAGGACAGAGAGAAAGACGTGAATCTGCTTCAACAGGAGGTGGAGAACATCAATGTCTCTGCGGATAAAGCAGTGGAGGACAATGAGAAGATCACTGAGCTGATCCGTCTCATGGAGAAAAGAAGCTCTGATGTGAAGCAGAAAGTCAGATCCCAGCAGAGAACTGAAGTGAGTCGAGTCAAAGAGCTTCAGGAGAAGCTGGAGCAGGAGATCACTGCGCTGAAGAGGAACGACACTGAGCTGAAGAAGCTCTCACACACAGAGGATCACAACCAGTTTCTACACAACTACCCCTCACTGTCACCACTCAGTGAGTCTACAGACTCATCCAGCATCAGGATCAGTCCTCTGAGATACTTTGAGGACGTGACAGAGGCTGTGTCAGAAGTCAGAGATGAACTACAGGACGTTCTGAGAGACAAATGGACAAACATCTCACTGATGGTGACTGAAGTGGATGTTTTACTGTCACAACCAGGGCCCAAGACCAGAGCTGAGTTCTTAAAATATTCACATGAAATCACACTGGATCCAAACACGGCATACAGACTGCTGTTATTATCTGATGGAAACAGAAAAGCAACATTAATGAGTCAACATCAGTCTTATTCTAGTCATCCAGACAGATTCACTGTATGTGAGCAGGTTCTGAGTAGAGAGAGTCTGACTGGACGTTGTTACTGGGAGGTGGAGTGGAGAGGAAAAGGAGTTGATGTAGCAGTTGCATACAAGAATGTCAGCAGAAAAGAGAACTGGAGTGAATGTGGATTTGGATGCAATGACAAATCTTGGTCATTAAGATGTTACAAAAACAATTTTACATTTTCTTACAACAAAGTCCAAACTCCCGTCTCTGGTCCTCAGACCTCCAGAGTAGGAGTGTACCTGGATCACAGTGCAGGTATTCTGTCCTTCTACAGCGTCTCTGAAACCATGACTCTCCTCCACAGAGTCCAGACCGCATTCACTCAGCCTCTCTATGCTGGACTTTGGCTTTTTACTTCCTTAGGAGACTCTGCTGAGTTGTGTAAACTGAAATAGACAGAAGTCCTTTCAGGGTTGAACTCTGTGTTTGAACTCTTCAACTCATTTTGTCTCCATGTTTGTTGCTGACAGCTGATTGTTGTGGCGTTTCTTCACTGCACAGAGATCAGCTGTCAGTCAAACATTGTGGGCGGTACTTTGACATCTTGTCATGAGTTGTTCTGTAAATGTTTGAGTTTCTTTAGATGGAGCTCCTTCCTGGTTCTGTTCAGTCATGGAGGCTCTCACTGCTCTGCATGAACATTTAAACTTCTCTGAGCTCTAAATGTCTGATGAATATTTGTATTGATGCTTTTATTTTGTTGTTTCTCTTCCGCTGCATGAATCTTAAGAGAGAGAACAGCAGACCTTCATTTATCAGAGATATTTAGTTCTCTTTGTGTGAATTTGTGAATAAATGTATCATTGATCAAGAGTCATTGAACAGACTTTACTGATGGGATGTGTGAACAAACTGAATGTTTACATGATGAATAAACAAACATGAACAAAGTGTTTTCTTTTTGTCTTCATTCCAGGGTTTCAAACAAAGCTGATGGAGAAAATATGAAACTAATATGAGAGAATAACTGAGTCAGGTGAGTCGACTAAACATCCAGCAGAGAATCCAGGAAAGAGAGAAAAATGTGAAGCTGCTTCAACAGGAGGTGGAGAACATCAATCTCTCTGCTGATAAAGCAGTGGAGGACAATGAGAAGAGCTTCACTGAGCTGATCCGTCTCATGGAGGAAAGGAGCTCTGATGTGAAGCAGAAAGTCAGATCCCAGCAGAGAACTGAAGTGAGTCGAGTCAAAGAGCTTCAGGAGAAGCTGGAGCAGGAGATCACTGAGCTGAAGAGGAACGACGCTGAGCTGAAGAAGCTCTCACACACAGAGGATCACAACCAGTTTCTACACAACTACCCCTCACTGTCACCACTCAGTGAGTCTACAGACTCATCCAGCATCAGGATCCGTCCTCTGAGCTACTTTGAGGACGTGACAGAGGCTGTGTCAGAAGTCAGAGATAAACTACAGGAAGTTCTGAGAGACAAATGGACAAACATCTCACTGATGGTGACTGAAGTGGATGTTTTACTGCCAGAACCAGAGCCCAAGACCAGAGCTGAGTTCTTAAAATATTCACGTGAAATCACACTGGATCCAAACACAGCACACACACTGCTGTTATTATCTGATGGAAATAGAAAAGTAACATTCGCAGAACAGTCTTATCCTAGTCACCCAGACAGATTCACTGAATGTTGGCAGGTCCTGAGTAGAGAGAGTCTGACTGGACGTTGTTACTGGGAGGTGGAGTGGAGAGGAGAAGACTTTCATATAGCCGTTGCATACAAGGATATCGGCAGATCAGGCAGCTCGGATGAATGTAAATTTGGAATGAATGACAAATCTTGGGCATTGTTTTGTTACCGAAATCAAAGTTATCATTTTCAGTACAACAAAGTCCAAACTCCCATCTCTTCCCGTTCTGGGTCCTACAGAGTAGGAGTGTACCTGGATCACGGTGCAGGTATTCTGTCCTTCTACAGCGTCTCTGAAACCATGACTCTCCTCCACAGAGTCCAGACCACATTCACTCAGCCTCTCTATGCTGGACTTATCGTTAGCTTCCATTACTCTTTTAAAGCTGAGTTGTGTAAACTGAAATAGACAGAAGTCCTTTCAGGGTTGAACTCTGTGTTTGAACTCTTCAACTCATTTTGTCTCCATGTTTGTTGCTGACAGCTGATTGTTGTGGCGTTTCTTCACTGCACAGAGATCAGCTGTCAGTCAAACATTGTGGGCGGTACTTTGACATCTTGTCATGAGTTGTTCTGTAAATGTTTGAGTTTCTTTAGATGGAGCTCCTTCCTGGTTCTGTTCAGTCATGGAGGCTCTCACTGCTCATGATGATGTTTGTTTACCTGAACTGACATTTCTCTGCATGAACATTTAAACTTCTCTGAGCTCTAAATGTCTGATGAATATTTGTATTGATGCTTTTATTTTGTTGTTTCTCTTCCACTGCATGAATCTTAAGAGAGAAAACAGCAGACCTTCATTTATCAGAGATATTTAGTTCTCTTTGTATTCATTTGTGAATAAATGTATAATTGATCAAGAGTCATTGAACAGACTTTACTGATGGGATGTGTGAACAAACTGAATGTTTACATGATGAATAAACAAACATGAACAAAGTATTTTCTTCTTGTCTTCATTCCAGGGTTTCATACAACGCTGATGGAGAGAATATGAAACTAATATGAGAGAATAACTGAGTCAGTTGTCCTCCTGAAACACCACAAAGTACAGAGTTCACATTCATGAATACTGTTTACAACCTGAGAGCTGATGTGAACACTGTTTGTAAAGGTGAAGCTCTTCTCTACCATCTTTCCCATGTGCCCTGAATGCAGCATCAGTGTTCCAGGATGTGACTCCTGTGAACAAACTGACGCAGTGTGACGTCACATTTAAACGTCTCTTTATTGATGTTGGTTGAAGTTTGTACACGTCTTCCTGCAGTGAACGTCACTCAACACAAGAGGGCGCCTTCATCCTGGTAACCAGGGATGTAGTGGAGGTTCAAGCACCTCTACTCACTTTGTCTCCAGTTTTAGTTTAAAACATGTTTGTAGTCCTCCAAAGGTCTCAAGATAAATCTGAGTGTTCATGTTATGATCAGAGAAACGTTCTGCTTCATATTTTAACTTAATCTTTGTTGTTTTTAATGAAACATTGGATGGTTTGAGCCTCAATCAGTTGTTCAAATGAGACCGTCTGAGAAGTTTAGAGGGTTCATGTCTCTTTGATGGAGCTGCTAGCGACTCATGGACATCTGGAACATGAAGACGAGCCCCAACTGAGTTCTTTTAAGAGACGAAAAGGTTTGAAACCAGCGCTTTAATCCTCAGCAGTGTGTTTGTGTTTGTCGTGTAAAATCTTGATCTCAAAAGTAACTACAGTGGAATACAAAGTAGAACATTATCTCTAAAATAATGGAGTACAAGTAGCAGAAAACGAAAGGTTTAGTACAAGTATCTTTAAACTCTACTTAAGTTTTGTACTTTGAGCAAAAAGGATGGTAGCATTGTAATCTATCCGTAGTTCTTTTTACGTCTGCTCGGTTTTATATAAATAACTTACATTATCATCAACTACATAAGATATGATTTTAGATTAAACCTTCATTGCACAACATGAGACAAATATCCTTCAATCTATCTTTAAATATTACAATTACACAAAAAAATAGGATTTTCTACACAACGTGGTGTTTGTTGTCAAAACTAAGAGCCAATCAGCTCTTAGATCTGGAGACAGCCAGGCGTTTCCCATCATGCATAGGGTCCTACAGATGGTGGCTGCCTCGATTTCATGATGGCATCGTCGACCACGTGTTTTGTGACGTCAGAGCAAGTCGGGATCAAGTCGGGCACAAATATAACCAGCATGCATTGTGCAGCGATGGATTCTGATCAGGACCGGTTCGTCTCAAACGAGCTCATTGTTTCTTTCCACCTCTACATGTGACCTAGTTACCTGTCAGCTCAGCTGCTCCCTGTTACTCATTAGCCTCAGGAGAGATAATGGACTGTTGACTCTCATTGTGTCACATTGACTCTGTCTCTCAGTGCAGCCTTGTGAACATGTTCCTGTCTTGTTCTTGTTCCAATGACTCAACGTCTCTTTGTTGCTCCTTTGCTTTTGCTGCCTAATTCCTGAGTGAAATACTTCACCTGTTGCAGCCTTTTAGGCTTGAGTGTTTAAGATTACCTTCTAAAACAGAGAAAATAACTCTATTGTAAACAAATGTTAAACACAGTCTCTCTCTCAAACTGCTCCTCTTCCTGGAATGAAGCAACGCTTGATAACCCCTCCCTCTTCTTCCTGCTCTCAAACAAAGAGAGCTCCACTCTGTCTGTGTTTCCTTGTTCCCTCCCCTTCAGATCTACAGTTTTAAGACAACTGAAACCAACATGGTGGTGAAGTGCAGCAGCTGACAGACTCCATTCACTGCAGAGACACATGCTGTTCAGATCAGAGATCAAAGTAGAGTCGATTCTGAGGAAGTGAAACTCAGACAGTCGTTGTCACTGAGAGGAGAAAATGGCTCAGAAAGGAGTTCAGCTGGACCAGGAGACCTTCTCTTGTTCCATCTGTCTGGATCTACTGAAGGATCCGGTGACTATTCCCTGTGGACACAGCTACTGCATGAACTGTATTAAAACCCACTGGGATGAAGAGGAGGAGAAGAAACTCCACAGCTGTCCTCAGTGTAGACAGACCTTCACACCGAGGCCTGTCCTGGTGAAAAACACCATGTTAGCAGATTTAGTGGAGCAACTGAAGAAGACTGGACTCCAAGCTGCTCCTGCTGATCACTGCTATGCTGGACCTGAAGATGTGTCCTGTGATTTCTGCACTGGTAGGAAACTGAAAGCCTTCAAGTCCTGTCTGCAATGTGTGATCTCTTTTTGTGAGAACCACCTCCAGCCTCATTTTGAATCCCCTGCCTATGAGAAACACAAGCTGGTGGGCCCCTCCAACAAGCTCCAGGAGAACATCTGCTCTCGTCATGATGAGGTGATGAAGATTTTCTGTCGTACTGATCAGCAGTGTATCTGTTATCTCTGCTCTGTGGAGGAACACAAAGGCCACGACATAGTCTCAGCTGCAGCAGAAAGGACTGAGAGGCAGAGAGAGCTGGAGGTGAGTCGACTAAACATCCAGCAGAGAATCCAGGACAGAGAGAAAGATGTGAAGCTGCTTCAACAGGAGGTGGAGAACATCAATCTCTCTGCTGATAAAGCAGTGGAGGACAATGAGAAGATCTTCACTGAGCTGATCCGTCTCATGGAGAAAAGAAGCTCTGATGTGAAGCAGAAAGTCAGATCCCAGCAGAGAACTGAAGTGAGTCGAGTCAAAGAGCTTCAGGAGAAGCTGGAGCAGGAGATCACTGAGCTGAAGAGGAACGACGCTGAGCTGAAGAAGCTCTCACACACAGAGGATCACAACCAGTTTCTACACAACTACCCCTCACTGTCACCACTCAGTGAGTCTACAGACTCATCCAGCATTAGGATCCGTCCTCTGAGCTACTTTGAGGACGTGACAGAGGCTGTGTCAGAAGTCAGAGATGAACTACAGGACGTTCTGAGAGACAAATGGACAAACATCTCACTGATGGTGACTGAAGTGGATGTTTTACTGTCACAACCAGAGCCCAAGACCAGAGCTGAGTTCTTAAAATATTCACATGAAATCACACTGGATCCAAACACAGCAAACACAAGTCTGTTATTATCTGATGGAAACAAGAAAGCTACATTAATGAGAGAACAACAGTTTTATTCTCGTCACCCAGACAGATTCACTGGAAAATTTCAGGTCCTGAGTAGAGAGAGTCTGACTGGACGTTGTTACTGGGAGGTGGAGTGGAGAGGAGGAGGAGTTTATGTAGCAGTTGCATACAAGGATATCAGCAGAAAAGAAAACTGGGGTGAAAATAGATTTGGTTGGAATGACAAATCTTGGGCATTAAGATGTAACAAAATCAGTTATAACTTTCGGTACAACAGAGTCCAAACTCCCGTCTCAGGTGCTCAGACCTCCAGAGTAGGAGTGTACCTGGATCACAGTGCAGGTATTCTGTCCTTCTACAGCGTCTCTGAAACCATGACTCTCCTCCACAGAGTCCAGACCGCATTCACTCAGCCTCTCTATGCTGGACTTCGTTTTTATAGTGGAACCACTGCTGAGTTGTGTAAAGTGAAATAGACAGAAGTCCTTTCAGGGTTGAACTCCGTGTTTGAACTCTTGAACTCATTTTGTCTCCATGTTTGTTGCTGACAGCTGATTGTTGTGGCGTTTCTTCACTGCTCAGAGATCAGCTGTCAGTCAAACATTGTGGGCGGTACTTTGACATCTTGTCATGAGTTGTTCTATAAATGTTTGAGTTTCTTTAGGTGGAGCTCCTTCCTGGTTCTGTTCAGTCAAAGTCTAAACTCAAAGACAGGAGTCATTTAAATCAGCTGTCGATCAAACATCACGTTTAATTGTTCTGTAACTGTTTTGACGTTTCTTTGGGTTAAAACCTAAACTTTTTTTAAAAGTTTGATCGATCTTTGAATTGATGCGTTTGCTGTTTTGTTCTCACCTCTTTGTACATTTGTAAATAAATCTATAACTGCATTTATATTGATTTGTTTGGTGGACCTGTGAGCTGTTATACATCATAATCAATAAGGAGCTAACTCATTCATCTGTTTTACATCCATGAGATTCTGATCAATCTGACTGATTGTATGGATGAAGTGAATCTTACATGAAAATACTGTCCTTTCTCCAATAAAAAAACTTATGAAAAATGAAATGAATCCATGTTTGTTTAATCATAATTCAAGAAGTCAGAGAAACTTTAACCCACAACCTCAATGTTGTTTGAAGTTTGTCTTCCTGCAGTGAACGTCACTCAACACAAGAGGGCGCCTTCATCCTGGTAACCAGGGATGTAGTGGAGGTTCAAGCAGTCTGTCTGCATATTTTTATACCATGTTTTTAAGCAGATTATGAATTAAAACTAGAAATGTAATTCTGTCAAACTCCTGTGAGACAAAAAGTGAATTCTCTGGAGCGTTTACTGTTTCTTTAATATGAACAGAAGTAGAGTCACTAGATGTGGAAGTGCATCCTTTTGTTTCACAGATTGTGCTGCTGTTGGTTTTTTGTGTCTTGTTTTGAGGACGCCCCCCCCACACACACACACAGTTCATATCAATGTGACGTTGAACACGGGGTTACCAGTGGAAGATAAACATGTGTTCAGCCTGGTAAATGACATTTACTCAGACACATTAAGGGTTGAAGATGGAACATGAAAACACATGAAATCAGAAGTTATATTACACAGGTTTATTCCTCAAACATTTCATTCTGTTACTGAAGCTGTTTTAAAAGAAACACGTAAATATATTATTTGAAATGACCTCATCTTGTGAGGAAAGAGCCTGGAAGACGTTCAAATCAGGGAGTAAAAAATATTAAATAAATACCCACAATTCAACATATTTTTTGACATTGTCATGGTAACGCAATATTTTGCAGCAAAGTGCTGTTCCATCTTTATTTCCACCATTTCAAGGCCTCACAGTCTCTCACACTCCACCATTTAACAGGTGACCTCAGTGAGTCCTTGAGGGTTCAGGGTTTGAGGCCTTAGGGGGGACACTGGGACTGAGCCAGCAAGCTCCAGTCTGTCCTTATTTCCTTGTTCCTTATTTAGATCTACATTCTGAAGATGGGTGTAACCAGCATGTGTTGAAGTGCAGGCATGCATTGTGCAGTGATGGATTCTGATCAGGACCGGTTCGTCTCAAACGAGCTCATTGTTTCTTTCCACCTCTACATGTGACCTAGTTACCTGTCAGCTCAGCTGCTCCCTGTTACTCAGTAGAGATAGTGGACTGTTGACTCTCATTGTGTCACATTGTCTCCGTCTCTCAGTGCAGCCTTGTGAACATGTTCCTGTCTTGTTCTTGTTCCAATGACTCAACGTCTGTTTGTTGCTCTTTTGCTTTTGCTGCCTGATTCCTGAGTCAAATACGCCAAGATGGCGACGGACAAAACGCCAAACTCAAGTCTTCAAAACATCAGTCCACAAACCAATGGGTGATGTAATGATGACTACGTCCACTTCTTACATACAGTCTATGGTTTGGACCACACCATGCGCGATAATTGGCACACACCCTCTGGTCCCCCTTTTTGAACAGGGGAACCACCACCCCGGTCTGCCACTCCCTAGGCACCGTCCCAGACCTCCACACAATGTTGAAGAGACGTGTCATCCAAGACAGCCCCTCCACACCCAGTGCCTTCAGCATTTCTGGAAGGATCTCATCAATCCCTGGGGCAATTGGTGATGCTCCCCCATCAGCCTCCAGCTCTGCCTCTACAGTAGAGGGCGTATTAGTTGGATTCAGGAGTTCCTCAAAGTGCTCCTTCCACCGCCCGATTACCCCCTCAGTTGAAGTCAACAGAGTCCCATCCTTACTGTATACAGCTTGGATGTTTCCCCCTCCTGAGGTTCCGGATGGTTTTCCAGAAACACCTTGGTGCCAACCGAAAGTCCTTCTCCATGGCTACTCCGAACTCCTCCCACATCCGCTGCTTTGCCTCCTTCACGGCAGCGGCTGTAGCCCTTCGGGTCTGTCGGTACCTTGCAACTGCCTCAGGAGTCCTCCGGGATAACATATTCCGGAAGGCCTCTTTCTTCAGTCGGACGGCTTCCCTGACCACCGTTGTCCACCACGGTGTTTGAGGGTTACCGCCTCTTAAAAGTACTAATACCACAATTATAAATTACTATGTTACAGTAAGTGTACTAGTACCACACAGTGTATTACTCTGTTACAGTAAAAGTACTAATGCCACAATCTTAAATTACTCCATTACATTAAAAGTAGAAAATACTTCTTTACAGTAAAAAATACTAATGCCACACTGTGAAAATACTCTGTTACATTAAAAGTAATGTTGTAGATATTTGATCAGTTTGATTATTTGTTATTTGTGTAGTTCTTGTTGTTGACACTAGGGGCACTGAGCAGCAGGCTCTTCTTCATGTGGAGGGATAAAGGTAGAAGGTGTGTCAGTGTCCCATGATGCAACAGGAGCAGACATGTTTTCATATCAGAACACGAGAGAGACTGAACGAGGAACGTTGTTCTCTTTGATCTCCAGTAAAATCAACCTGAAGCACAAATCTCGACTGGACATTGGACTTCTTGTCTTACAATCCACTGAAACGCTGCATCACTAAACTGTAATGTGAGTTTGTTTTAACAGTAAAAGTACTAATACTCTACAGTAGAAATACTCTGTTACAGTAAGAGTACTAATACTCTACGGTAGAAATACTCTGTAAAAGTGTGTCAGTAATAATCAGTAAACTGTAGTTAAAGTATTCAGACTGTGACTGTACTATTATATATTCTATCATTAGAGTAGTGTTATTCATGCATTCATGTAAAAGCAGGATTTTACTGTTGTAGTCGGTTGAGCTGGAGCTCAGGTTGAACTATTAACTAATGATTATTGTCGTTATGGATTAATCTGCTGATTATTTTCTCCATTAATCGATTGATTGGTTTGTAAAAATAGAGACATAAGGCAGTATAACTCTGTAGTATTTCTACTAGTAAATAACTTGTTTGATGATTCTAGTTTAAATCCATCTGCAGCTTGAAATGCAGCTCAGGTTCAGAGTGGTGTTCTGTTTCAATGTTTCCTCATGAATGCTTCAGAGTAGATCATTAAATATGTGAGACAATGAGCTGAGGAGCCAAGAAGTATTGAAGAAGTAGAAACGTCAGTGTTTTCAGACGGGGAGCAGCTTTTAACTGAGGCTCCATTTTAAAGAGGAAACAAAGAGCTGCTCCTCTTCCTGGAATGAAGCAACGCTTGATCACCCCTCCCTCCTCCTGCTGCTCTCACACAGCCAGCTCCACTCTGTTCACGTGTTTCCTTGTTCCCTCCCCTTCAGATCTACACTCTGAAGACGGGTGTAACCAACATGGTGGTGAAGTGCAGCAGCTGACAGACTCCATTCACTGCAGAGACACATGTTGTTCAGATCAGAGCTCAAAGTAGAGTCGATTCTGAGGAAGTGAAACTCAGACGATCTTGTCACTGAGAGGAGAAAATGGCTCAGAAAGGAGTTCATCTGGACCAGGAGACCATCTCTTGTTCCATCTGTCTGGATCTACTGAAGGATCCGGTGACTATTCCCTGTGGACACAGCTACTGCATGAACTGTATTAAAACCCACTGGGATGAAAAGGAGAAGAAGAAACCCCACAGCTGTCCTCATTGTAGACAGACCTTCAGACGGACGCCTGTCCTGCTGAAAAACACCATGTTAGCAGATTTAGTGGAGCAACTGAAGAAGACTGGACTCCAAGCTGCTCCTGCTGATCACTGCTATGCTGGACCTGAAGATGTGTCCTGTGATGTCTGCACTGGTAGGAAACTGAAAGCCTTCAAGTCCTGTCTGGTCTGTCTGGTCTCTTACTGTGAGAAACACCTTCAGCCTCATTATGATGTAGCTCAATTAAAGAAACACAAGCTGGTAGACCCCTCCAACAAGCTCCAGGAGAACATCTGCTCTCGTCACAATGAGGTGATGGAGATCTTCTGTCGTACTGATCAGCAGTGTATCTGTTATCTCTGCTTAATGGAGGAACATAAAGGCCACGACACAGTCTCAGCTGCAGCAGAAAGGACTGAGAGGCAGAGAGAGCTGGAGGTGAGTCAACTAAACATCCAGAAAAGAATCCAGGACAGAGAGAAAGATGTGAAGCTGCTTCAACAGGAGGTGGAGAACATCAATCTCTCTGCTGATAAAGCAGTGGAGGACAATGAAAAGGTCTTCACTGAGCTGATCCGTCTCATGGAGGAAAAAAGGTCTGATGTGAAGCAGAAGGTCAGATCCCAGCAGAGAACTGAAGTGAGTCAAGTCAAAGAGCTTCAGGAGAAGCTGGAGCAGGAGATCTCTGAGCTGAAGAGGAACAACGCTGAGCTGAAGAAGCTCTCACACACAGAGGATCACAACCAGTTTCTACACAACTACCCCTCACTGTCACCACTCAGTGAGTCTACCTACTCATCCAGCATCAGGATCCGTCCTCTGAGCTACTTTAAGGACGTGACAGCGGCTGTGTCAGAAGTCAGAGATAAACTACAGGAAGTTCTGAAAGACAAATGGATAAACATCTCACTGACGGTGACTGAAGTGAATGTTTTCCCGTCAGAATCAGAGCCCAAGATCAGAGCTGGATTTTTAAAATATTCACGTGAAATCACACTAAATTCAAACACAGCAAACAAACGTCTGTTATTATCTGATGGACAGAGAAAAGCAACATTAATAAGAAAACATCAGTCTTATTCTCGTCACCCAGACAGATTCACTGAATGTTTGCAGGTCCTGAGTAGAGAGAGTCTGACTGGACGTTGTTACTGGGAGGTGGAGTGGAGAGGAGGAGGAGTTGATGTAGCAGTCGCTTACAAGATTATCAGCAGAAAAGGGGGAAAGAGTGAATGTGTATTTGGATGGAATGACAAATCTTGGGCATTAAGATGTGACAAAAACGGTTATAACTTTGAGTACAACAATGTCCAAACTCCCGTCTCTGGTCCTCAGTCCTCCAGAGTAGGAGTGTACCTGGATCACAGAGCAGGTATTCTGTCCTTCTACAGCGTCTCTGAAACCATGACTCTCCTCCACAGAGTCCAGACCGCATTCACTCAGCCTCTCTATGCTGGACTTTGTTTTGATAGTGGATCCTCTGCTGAGTTGTGTAAACTGAAATAGACAGAAGTCCTTTCAGGGTTAAACTCTGTGTTTGAACTCTTCAACTCATTTTGTCTCCATGTTTGTTGCTGACAGCTGATTGTTGTGGCGTTTCTTCACTGCACAGAGATCAGCTGTCACTCAAACATTGTGGGCGGTACTTTGACATCTTGTCATGAGTTGTTGGCTGATATGTGTGTGGATGTAAATGATTGGTTGTCTCATATATTTTTACCTATTTGGATTTTCTTCTCCTTCATGCCTACACCATTAAAATGTAGTTTTTAATGTATTTCGTGATGGCCCTGATGAAGGCCAAAAGCCGAAACACATTGGTCTGACAGGAAAGCTGTTTTATAAACTATAAGTGTTGCTGGAGTTTTGACTTTTTCAGATTCTAAAAGAAAGTTCAGTTTATTTGATTTATGTTATTTAACATGTGTTTTAATATCGTCACCTTGTTAAAATAATCGCCTACGTCATTTTCTTTTCAGGAAACACAAAAAACTGAGCCATATGTTCAATATATGATATTTTTTAATTATTTTACTCAACAAGGTTATGACAACATATCACTATTAACATACTAATAACAATGTATGTAATTTTTGTAACATGAGAAAAAAAATGACTTAGGCAAATTTTTGAACATGCCTGTGACTTAAGCAATTTAACACCTTTAATTCTCTCAACAATAAAGCATAACAAACTCACTAACTTAACATAATGCTGAGGAGGCATGTGCATTTCCTCACTTCTCCTTCCAGCTCTACTTTGCTGGGTTCTTGACTGATGCCTATTAATGTGGCAAATTGTCAAAGAAGTGATGACACTCAACAGGCATGACGTGTTTCATTGACTGGAGGTCCTGGAACTTTCTCTCCTTGATTGGCAGAGCACATGGGAACATTCTTATCCATGCTATTGGCTCATTTGGCACCTGTACCCTCTGTGGCAGTGCCTCCCACACAGAGTCCTCTGAGAAGGACAGCTTGAAATTAACCTTGCCTTCACTGCTAAACTGAAGAAACACAGTCTTGGCCTGGTACATGCTGCTTCATTTCTTCAACAACGCTCTCAATGTAATTTTCATCGGATGAGGCCTGATCGGTGTCTGAATTGTTTAGCGCATCTCCTACCATAAAGGAAAAACATTTTAACTCTTTGAGGTATACAGTCACAAATGGGTGATCATTCTGCAAAACATTCATTGCATTGTGTGCAGACACTGCACAACAGGCATACTATATTACCAGTCAAATGGTGATATGATTACTAATATTATGTTCAAGTGACATTCTGATTAAATACATTTAAAACAAAACATTAAAAAAGTACATCCTTTGTAATTAGTTATACAAATCATTTCAAGCTGTTAGATTGTAATACAGTATTCAAATCTCTCTTAATTAAATCTTGTAATGTGGAAAAAATGAGACAAAAACTGGAATTCCACTTTCCACTCTTGGTTCAAAATATCTAAGCAAAATAGCTTAGTCCATGCACATCATTAAGCTAGCTTTAGGTAGCTTCATTTAGCTAGCTATTTTGCTGACTAAAATGCTGACTAAAAAGACTAAATAACTATGCCGTATTTATAGCCTAGCTTATATTATAGTAAACCTCATCACTTTCCAACAGGGGATAAGCTTTGAATCATGGAAATAACTTCAGTGGCTTGGTAGATTTTTCTCCTCCTTGAAGCAGCCGCCATCTTGACAAGCTCGTACAATTGCCTAAGTCACAATGTCTTTTGACTTAGGCAAAATAAAATGGCCTAAGTCTCACTCTTGACATAGGCCATTATACTAAAGGTGTAGAATCGCATTTACCAGAGGTGGGCACTATCATAAGGAGTTGATCTAAGCAAAAAAAACATTTTTGTCAAAAAATGACGTAGGCGATTATTTTAACAAGGTGACGATATGTACTTTTAAAAATGTAGCAGTAACAGTTATAATAATAATACTAAAGTTTACCAAGTACATATTTACACAAGTTATTTTGCTTGAGCATAATATTCAAGTACTCTTTCCATCTTAGTTAGTTACATTGTGAAAAGAAATGTCTTCAGCTTCATCACATATTGTTAAAAACATTACAAGACAATTAATAAAGACAAATTACAAAGAACAGTATCAACAAATGGCATGATTTACAAAACAGTAAAACTGAAATATCACAGGGAAAATATGTTGGCATGCATTCTCCTCCCTGAGAGATAAAACTTAACATGTGGGTATAAAAGTAAGAGGGAACACATATAATCTGGAAATCTTTGCACTTATATTTAATTCCTATGTCTCACTCTGTCTTATCTGAGGCTTCAGTTCATTCCTCACATTCAGATTCCCTCTTCTCATGACCATGATGAAAAACAAAATGCTTTCCACTAGATTCTTAAACACCATTTCAACATTTTGCTTACTAACTCGAAAATAGCAAGAAATATCCCAAGTAGATGGAATCTCTGTGTATCTCTTTCTTTTGTTTGTAGTCGCTCAGCACGACATTCAAACTAATGTATTTTAAATTGAAATATATTTTTGTGCCTCCACCGCAATGTTTTTCTGTCTGTCAGGACGACGTTATGCAACAAAACAAATGTTAGGTTTAGGCAACAAAAGCACTTAGTGAGGTTTAAGAGAAACCGTGATGTTTGGGCTTAAAATCCCTACATGAGCTTAGGTTTAGTCAACAAAATGTTTCCACCTACTGAATATTTGAAGATTTTATTTCAAGATGATATTTTAATATCAACAGTTTTCTTTCCAACCATCAGTGAAACTTAAATACTTAAATACTTAAATACTTAAATATAAAGTTTTAGTGTCATGTCTTCATTAGCTGTTAAGAAATTAAAAGATGCTTGATTAAATATGAAAAAGTAAAGTATATCAATACTAGAGATTCATCACTTCATATCGATCAACAACAAACTGCAGAATCAGCTGATTTGGTTCATTCTTGTCCTTCTGCATTAGCATCTGTTTGCTGCTGAACAGGTAGTCTAAAGTGGTTTCTCTTGAACAGCCTGTTAACGTCCCTCTCCAGGATGGAGAGTGTCCTCGTTGTTGTCAGGACTGTCCCTTTGTCTTTCACAAACCACAGCAGGATTCATTCAGGTCATTGGACATGTGCAAGTCGTTCATTAGAGGACAATCAACGAAGACAAGCAGCAGGGACAAAGTATCAACGCAAAGAAAAACGTTCAAAGTTAATAAATGCAGGAGAAAATGTTTGTGGAATCCTGAGTCATCTTTGTATTCAGCATTTTAATTACATCAGTCAGAAAAAGAACTTGCTGTACACATGTTTGGTGTCTCTTACAAGTCTATAACATCTCCCTGAGGGTAAAAGCTCAAAGTGTGAGTCTTTGTTTGAATATTTAATTCATAATTCTTACTCCGTCTCATCTGGGGCTTCACTGTAATCTTACCAGTTATATTTAATATTCCATGTAATTTCAGTTCATTCCTGACATTCAGACTTATATGATGCTGAAGAATAAAATACTTCCTACAAAGTTTTTGTAGCATTTCTAGAGACCTGGCCAAGTTTGCTTCGATAACAAACCACATAGTTACCTTTACAGACATTGTAGGATTTCATAATTTAACTTGAATTAATTCCTTTATTAGTGGTTGTTTGACGTATGATACTCACTGACTGGAGGTTCTACTTTAGTTTGGCTCCTTTATTTCATATAAAATCATCAATGTTTTACAGAAGTCTTTGGACTCATTCTAATGTTTCCACCTACAGAACGTTTAGAGATTTTATTTCAAGGTGATATTTTAATATCGACAATAAAAGGATCCAAATTTTACATGAGAAAAAAAGTAAAGTATATCAATACTAGAGATTCATCACTTCATAGCAATCAACAAACTGCAGAATCAGCTGATTTGGTTCATTCTTGTCCTTCTGCATTAGCATCTGTTTGCTGCTGAACAGGTAGTCTAAAGTGGCTTCTCTTGAACAGCCTGTTAACATCCCTGTCCAGGGTGGAGAGTGTCCTCGTTGTTGTCAGGACTGTCCCTTTGTCTTTCACAAACACAGCAGGATTCATTCAGGTCATTCAACATGTGCAAGTCATTAGTGGAGTGAGGAGCTTTAGGTTTGCAGCTGGTGATCAATCAGAGACCTTTTCAGACAGAAGCAGAGTCGTTCACTGAGAACTGCTGTTGGAGTTTCTCAGAGTACAGTCGTTTGGTTTCTCTCACCGTCTTGCTCAACCTGTACTTTGATTCTTTAAACCTGTCTTTGTCCTCCTGAATGATTATTCTGTGTTCAACCTCAGCTGTCTGAACTTAACTGTGAACCAAGGTTTGTATTTAAATATTTGTGTATTTAAAAAATAATATTTATCCATTATGGGGTTTATATAAAACTTTTGTTGGCTTGTGTATGTTTCCTCTTCTTTTTCAGATGCTATTGTTTTATTTTACAGTTTTATTTTATTAATTTATATGACAATCAGGATATAGAATCAAAAATTATCAGAATCTACATGTTGAACACTTTACTTTAAAATCCTCCCTTTAATTAACACTCCACAATAAATTTCAGACACAATATCAAGAGAATGTCCTCAGTGGTAGATATCTGTACAGCCCTGTTTCATCTTTTGTATGAAATAATTTGGCAATAATCAGTTTTCATTGGTCGCAATGTTGTCTTTTAACTTGAAGGACTTTGAATGCAGAGGTTTTTGTTGCCATTGAGTGTTTTTCATCATTATGGATACTTTGACGTGATTAAAAGATCTGAATATTTTTTCCATCACTGGAAATCAAACCCCAGAATTGTGGGAAGTAAATCTTTAAATGAATGCCACAGAATTAATCAATAAAACATCTATATGTGAAACAGGATTACAGTTGTTAATTTCAATCTGATACACAGAAAATAAAAAAATCAGAGCAGATAATCATCTTCAGTCATCACTGTTTACATCTGACACACAAATAGGCCTACACAGAAAGAAAAAAGGAGTGTGAACACACGTTTCTCCACATCGGTGGAGTTTCAGTGGAACTCTATCGCCTCCCAGTGGCAGTTTAGTGAATGTTTGTTCTGACTTTTCCTTCATTGTAGTCAGACAGGAATCAACAGTCAGTAAGCTGCTCTGGTTCTGACCCATGATTGTGCTACATGCTTCATATTCACATTTGTATTATATATATATATATATATATATATATATATATATATACACACACATTATATATATATATATATATATATATATATATATATACACACACACATTATATATATATATATATATAATGTGTTCTACTGCAGGTTTGATGAGCCCACTTTATCACAAAATGTAAACATATGATACATTAACAAAAAGGGATTGTTTTGAATAGAAAAAATGCCACATCAAACAAGAAGATCAATATTAGACAACACTGCAAAACTCTAGCTGGACTCTATTGTTTATTAAACATGATGAAGTGCCATCTAGGATGCCCTTCAGTGGATATAAAGTTATGAAGAGGCTTATAGGACAAAGAGAAACCTACATTATACACAACTTCACAGTTTATTTCTTCTCTGAAGTCCAACACTTGCTACTTTAAAAAGTTTACCCTCTGGACCAAGTATGTATAGTTCATAGTTTCAGAGTTTAATTCTATACCCTAATAACAACAATCTATATAACAACATTATACGTTTTAAAACATATATAACAACAAAGCATTGCTCCACTACTCTGATTCTGCTTTCTGTGCTCGAGCTTTGCAGGGAGAGTAAACAAACCGCAACTCGACCGACCAATGGTGTAACGTCGTGCTTCACTCCTCCTCCTTTTCACCGACATGCAAGTGTAGGAGTTCAGTGAAAAGGAGCACGTGAAGAAGCAGCAGCTCTAACGGGACAAAAAGAACAGTTTGACTTTTGCTCAAAGCACAGACTTCTGTTTCTGTTGAGTGAAACTCTCACATGAGGAGAAGAAAATGGCTCAGAAAGGAGTTCATCTGGACCGGGAGACCTTCTCTTGTTCCATCTGTCTGGATCTACTGAAGGATCCGGTGACTATTCCCTGTGGACACAGCTACTGCAGGAACTGTATTAAAACCCACTGGGATGAAGAGGAGAAGAAGAAACTCCACAGCTGTCCTCAGTGTAGACAGACCTTCAGACCGAGACCTGACCTGGTGAAAAACACCATGTTAGCAGATTTAGTGGAGCAACTGAAGAAGACTGGACTCCAAGCTGCTCCTGCTGATCACTGCTATGCTGGACCTGAAGATGTGGCCTGTGATGTCTGCACTGGGAGGAAACTGAAAGCCTTCAAGTCCTGTCTGATGTGTCTGGTCTCTTATTGTGAGAATCACCTTCAGCCTCATTATGATGTAGCTCAATTAAAGAAACACAAGCTGGTGGACCCCTCCAAGAAGCTCCAGGAGAACATCTGCTCTCGTCACGATGACGTGATGAAGATCTTCTGCCGTACTGATCAGCAGTGTATCTGTTATCTCTGCTTAATGGATGAACATAAAGGCCACGACACAGTCTCAGCTGCAGCAGAAAGGACTGAGAGGCAGAGAGAGCTGGAGGTGAGTCGACTAAACATCCAGCAGAGAATCCAGGACAGAGAGAAAGACGTGAAGCTGCTTCAACAGGAGGTGGAGAACATCAATGTCTCTGCTGATAAAGCAGTGGAGGACAATGAGAAGATCTTCACTGAGCTGATCCGTCTCATGGAGAAAAGAAGTTCTGATGTGAAGCAGCAGGTCAGATCCCAGCAGAGAACTGAAGTGAGTCGAGTCAAAGAGCTACAGGAGAAGCTGGAGCAGGAGATCTCTGAGCTGAAGAGGAACGACACTGAGCTGAAGAAGCTCTCACACACAGAGGATCACAACCAGTTTCTACACAACTACCCCTCACTGTCACCACTCAGTGAGTCTACAGACTCATCCAGCATCAGGATTCGTCCTCTGAGCTACTTTGAGGACGTGACAGAGGCTGTGTCAGAAGTCAGAGATGAACTACAGGACGTTCTGAGAGACAAGTGGACAAACATCTCACTGACGGTGACTGAAGTGAATGTTTTACTGTCACAATCAGAGCCCAAGACCAGAGCTGAGTTCTTAAAATATTCACGTGAAATCACACTGGATCCAAACACAGCACACACACGTCTGTTATTATCTGATGGAAACAGAAAAGCAACATTAATGAGTCAACATCAGTCTTATTCTAGTCATCCAGACAGATTCACTGGATGTGAGCAGGTCCTGAGTAGAGAGAGTCTGACTGGACGTTGTTACTGGGAGGTGGAGTGGAGAGGAGGAGTTTTTGTAGCAGTCGCTTACAAGAATATCAGCAGAAAATGTGATTTCAGTAGATGTGAATTTGGATGGAATGACAAATCTTGGGCATTAACATGTGACGAAAACAGTTATAACTTTCGGTACAAGTCAACAGATACTCCCATCTCAGATCCCCGGTCCTCCAGAGTAGGAGTGTACCTGGATCACAGAGCAGGTATTCTGTCTTTCTACAGCGTCTCTGAAACCATGACTCTCCTCCACAGAGTCCAGACCGCATTCACTCAGCCTCTCTATGCTGGACTTTGTCCTTTTAATTTTGGAGACTCTGCTGAGTTGTGTAAACTGAAATAGACAGAAGTCCTTTCAGGGTTGAACTCTGTGTTTGAACTCTTCAACTCATTTTGTCTCCATGTTTGTTGCTGACAGCTGATTGTTGTGGCGTTTCTTCACTGCACAGAGATCAGCTGTCAGTCAAACATTGTGGGCGGTACTTTGACATCTTGTCATGAGTTGTTCTGTAAATGTTTGAGTTTCTTTAGATGGAGCTCCTTCCTGGTTCTGTTCAGTCATGGAGGCTCTCACTGCTCATGATGATGTTTGTTTACCTGAACTGACATTTCTCTGCATGAACATTTAAACTTCTCTGAGCTCTAAATGTCTGATGAATATTTGTATTGATGCTTTTATTTTGTTGTTTCTCTTCCACTGCATAAATCTTAAGAGAGAAAACAGCAGACCTTCATTTATCAGAGATATTTAGTTCTCTTTGTGTTCATTTGTGAATAAATGTATCGTTGATCAAGAGTCATTGAACAGACTTTACTGATGGGATGTGTGAACAAACTGAATGTTTACATGATGAATAAACAAACATGAACAAAGTATTTTCTTCTTGTCTTCGTTCCAGGGTTTCACACAAAGCTGATGGAGAGAATATGAAACTAATATGAGAGAATAACTGAGTCAGTTTTCCTCCTGAAACTTAAACTAAAAAGTGTTTAGAGTGCTTGTTGCAACATTGTATTCATAACATGAGGCCACTAATTACATGAATAATAAATACATAAATAAATAATATCCTGTCAAAAGCTACTGATCTCCAACATGACCACCAGGTGGACCCAGAAGCCGTTGGACCATCTATAGACTTCTCTTCCCAGAGTCCTTTGCGTCCGTGTGTTTCTTTTTTTTCCCCTCATCATATTCCCGCTACTAACTTCCGGTCGGAGCTCACAGAAGAGGAAACAGATGACTCGTCTGCTGCGTCGAAGTTGAAACCTCTCGACGGCTCGTTCGGTATAATTTAAACCCGTTAAAGGAGCGACTTTGACCGGTAAGGACACGACATGGATACTTTTATAAAAACAACCGTTTCGAAGACGTGACTTGAAGCTAACGAGCTAGCTTAGTTGCTACGTTAACGTTACACTAGCCGCTGGTAAACACCTCTGCTCTTCATTATGTCATCCTTGGTGCAGCTGGTCGGTTCTTGTCCTCATATTTCACTTTTGTTGTGTCATTATTGTGCTTGTACGTCGGGCTAGTGGGCTCAAACATATGCTAATGACCCACAGTGGTGCTGTTGTTGTTGTTGTTGTTGTTGTTGACCTCCTCTCTGTCTCAGGCTCTTCGCGTTTCCTGCTGCAGTTTTTTTTTCTTAAAATCTGAAATTTCAAGTTGCTAAAGTGATGCAGAGAAATTGCGTCCAGTGCAGATTTAATAAGACGTTAGTAGTAAGTACATGCACACAAGTAGTACATCAAATATTAAGGTACTTGTGCTTTATTTTAGTATTTCCATTTCGTGCTAATACCTTCTAGTGTTCTTCTATGTACTCATCATCTGGTAGTAGTAGTGTGGATGTAGTCTTCAGTCTGATGGAGTTTCTCCTTTAGTAACATCCTGTCTGTAAATACAAGTACAGGAAACTCCAACAAATCACTATGTATAATAAATATAATATATAAGGTGGGATGTATATGGATGTATGCTATATTATAATGTACAGTACAACAATATACCACAAAATATATAATGAATCATTAAAAAAAAAACTGCTACTAATACCACAACTGCTACTACTACAATAATATATGTTGTAATGTAGAATTCATATTTCTTATTTTTATCAAATTAGCGTAAAAACATATCTGATATCAATATATCAGAATTTGCAACACTGACGGTTAAGATTTGTATTTTGTTTTTGTGACCAAGAGACACACTCAGAGCCACGTTTTACAGTTTAATAAAACTAAAACTCACTCACAGGTAAATGAGGACATCGTTTCTAATTGACCTCACGTTTAGTTTAATTATCTGATTTAGTCTTTAAGAAGTTCCTCATGCTGTCTCTGAACTGGGAGGACTGGTTTTGTGTGTGTGTGTGTGTGTGTGTGTGTGTGTGTGTGTGTGTGTGTGTGTGTGTACATGTACATGTACATGTACATGTATAAGTATCCTCTCTTGTCTGAGATGTCTGTTATAAATACAGCTGAACTGTACTTGAGTAATGAAATGAAACATTAAGTTAAATTCTTCTTTTGTTTTGTCTTTGAAATACTTCCCTAAAAAAAACGGTCAAATCAAGTTTTGTGGCGTTTATATAAGTCTTGTGGCATGAAAAGAGGAAGCTGGAGGAGAGTTGTACTTTCACGTGATATTACAGTATTTGTTTTCACTTGTCTGAGTTACAGTATGTTTGCTAAAAGGCTGAAGGCAGCGTCCGTGCTGCATATTTTCAACCTCTCGTCTTCTTGTGTGTGAGGATGTTAAAGGCTCTGTCAGCTTTCACCGTCTTCAACATTCTTTCATGTTCTGCGACGTCCTGTTTTCTCCGTTGTGTTATATGACGATATAATACCGTCATATTTTGGTGGTCAAAGATCACGGACACTGTGACCTCACACAAAAAAAAACGTTTCGTCCATAACTCAAAACTTTATGTGCAAATTATGACACTTTAACACAAATGTCAAGGATGACCGTTTGGATGTGAGCTGTAACTTTGCTCAGTCTTCGTAGATCACATTGACGCTGTCCACTTAAATGCAGCTCTCAGTTCGGTGTTCACATAATATATTACATTTTAATATTAAAAAAAAAAAATGATTCTACTGCTTTTGACAAGTTTTTGCGATGGATTTAAGATCATGAGACGCTGTAAACGGATATATTTTGTGATTTTTAAAAAGTCATTTTTCCACTTAAGTAGCCTTTAAGATATGAAATCATGAGACGCAACCCGGTTATAACGAGCTCAGAGAACAATGAGCTGATCTCTGAGCTCGTCTGTGTCAGAGACGTACAGTGAGAGCAGAAAAGCAATTAGTTCCACTTCCTGAAACAAAGACATCATAACGGGATATGACCAAAGGTCAGAGCACAATGATAACACTGTTATCATTGTCATGCGACACATCAGTTTTATAACAGAACGAGGGAATAAAGCAGAAGAGCCGTGTTTTGTTCTTTGATGTTTGTTCAGCATCGCTCGTTGCTCCGGACGTCTCACGATCTTCAGTGTACAGAGGATGAATCCTCACGTCTGACCTCCTGCTCCATCCTTCCTCCCTGCAGACACAGTGATGAAGTTAACCTCCACAGAGCGAGTCCACATCCACTAAAACCAGGCCTCCCCCTGACTCCGCCTTCTGTTGACCGGTGGGCGGCGCTGGCCCGGCTCAGGGCGGCGGCGGCGGTGGTGGTGGTGGTGGTGCTGGTGCTGGTGCGTGACCAGAGATGGACAGCCGATGCAGCAGCAGCGCCGATTCCCGGCTGACCGGCAGGAGGGTGGGCTCCATCAACAGCACGGCCATCTGCGCGAGGGTGGAGTCGTACGACGCCGGGCAGAAGAAGTGCATCTCGGACGTGAGGAGGACCTTCTGCCTCTTCGTCACCTTTGACTTCCTGTTCATCACTCTGCTCTGGATCATAGAGCTCAACGTAAGACCGTTGTGTTTGTTTGATTCACGAGTGCGGACGCAACATGGATCGCTTTTGGGCTGTTTTATGTTGCCATCAGTTTTGCTTTGTGCTATCGTTTTCACACAACAGGTCAGCTGACCATCGTTAGCACGTTATCCAATCCTAACCCTCAGATGCAGCCTCGGCTGCACACACAGTCGTGGCTTCTTATGGTCAGACGTCTTTGTTTGAATTGTGTCAAGGACGAAACAGAAACCAGGTCAGGTGCTGCTGGAGAAATGAATCGAGCTCGTGGACTTATAAAACTTCTGAGCCCCCGAAGGAGGAAGTGATTTTTACTGCGGCACACATTCCCAGAACGCTCCAGTTTCAACACACACACACACACACACACACACACACACACACTCACACTCACACTCACACTCACACTCACACTGTCTGTATAACTGTCGTCTCTCTGACCTGCTCGACTCAAAGGGGTTTCCTGCTCCCTTTTTTTTTTTTTTGCTAAGTTTGCAGAACTTTCTCTTTTAACTGTAACGTTACGCTTTGTAAACAATGCAACAAAAATCTCAATCCAGCGTGAGACGACAAGTAATCCAGTTATTTGTGTTCAAAAGTGGTCCGAGCACCAGAGTCCTTTTTTGGAAAACTCTTTTTTCTGCAGCAGGGTCAGTCTGACGGTCTGCTCCGCTCAGTCCTGGTTCTGGTTCTTCTGTCCCTCCCTTCCCTCCAGCGGGCCCAGCAATACGATATGCAAGGCTGGGCAGACTGTCAGACCCAGCTGCAGTAAGATGAGAGGTTTTCTAAAGGGACTCTGGTGCTCAGGAACATCACCACTTTTTGTGCCCAAATCAACACAAATGAATGTTCCTTGTAGTTCCTTAAATCAATATAGAAGATGATTGTTAGTTGCAGTCCCACACACCTTTATAGCAAGTCATCCAATACTATCTTGGATGTGTCTGTCTGGACTTAAAGTGGTGGACCCACTAACATATTGAAGAAGATATTAACCTTAGTTATCTAGTGTAATAATTGTACTTCTCTGTTGGTTGACAGCTCTGTATTTTAGTGAGAGCTGTCATTAGAGCCTCAGAGTTTTATTGAGTCCCTGGATGAGAATCAAACTGAAGATAAACACATAATAGGTCATTGCTGGGCGGGGAAATTCCACCGCAAAACAATGACAGTTTCAAAAACAAGTGGCCCTTCCTGTCCAACACTTCATTGCATTCATACCGACGATAGCAGTGGAGCCAACGAGGCAGCTGAACAAACCAGATCCAGTCAAACACGTCCTACAGTTTTCACTTCCTTTTGGATCTGTTTTTTAGGCGCCCAGAGTGTCCGGCAGCGTTTTATAGCAGCCTCCTCTCCTGAAGTAGAGAACTTTACACTGAAATGAAAAGTTAATACACTTGATGAGATAAAAGGTGAACCTGCAGGGATCACGTGATTCTTCCTGCTGCTGGAAAGCTGTGACTCTGATTAGTGGCAGAAAAATAGACCCTCAAACAACAGAGTGGCCCTTATGAAAGCTCCCCTTTAGTTTACAGTCTCCTGTAGCTAATAATATGAATACACATATGTATTTTTGTATTTATATATATTCTTTATATATATATTTATATATATATAATTATATTAAATATTATTTAGTATATTGTAACATATATATATATATATATATATATATTATAATGTTTATATTTTTTGTATATAATATAAAATATATATGTTAAAATACATGTATATAAAAATACATATATATATTTTTAAATATATATATTTAAAAAAATTATATATATATATAAGTCTTAACTAATACGACAACATAAAGAGACACGAGCTACTTAAACAGTTCATCAGTGAAATCTACTTGAGATTTAGTGCAGAATTCAAATCATGTTTATTAATATTAAAGTATTATTATGAGTGTGTGTGTGTGTGTGTGTGTGTGTGTGTGTGTGTGTGTGTGTGTGTGTGTGTTCACAGTGTTCTCATCAGTAGTTTGTGTTTTAACAGGTGAACGGTGGCATTCAGAAGCAGCTGGATAAAGAAGTCCTGCACTACGACTACCACGCCTCCTTCTTCGACATCTTTGTACGTTCTTCCTTTTTTTTATCTATTCATTGTTTTATCTATTTATTTTCTCATAAAGAGACGGACACGATATGCAGACATTAACATTTCACAAAAGACTTCATAGCTTAACAAATAATATTCATTTTTCTTTTTACTATTTAATGTTTTTTATAGATTAGATTATAATCCAACAAATCCATGAAATCCGCACATATGTCTAATACATTTACATAACTAAGAGTAAAAATATTAGGCTATGTTATTTTATTCAAAGGGAGAAGCATGAGGAGGTCTATCTTGTTAGACGTACTTTGATAAAAGCCGATTGAGAACCTGATTTATTATATTTAGATTCTAATATGCATCATGCATACTTTGTGCTTTGAGGGGCTCTATCAGAAGAGCATATTTAAATGATTCATTGTTTCTCTTATCTTTATTATACGTCCTCTTTCTCCATTTCTTTGGTGTTATTATTGGTTCCTCTTTCTTCATTCATTCCCTAAATGTTTACTTCCTCCTTTCCTCTCTCCTCCCTCTCGTCCCTCTCCTCCCTCAGCTCCTGGCGGTTTTCCGGTTTGCCATCCTCATCCTGGCCTACGCCGTCTGTCAGCTTCGTCACTGGTGGGCCATCGCAGTGAGTTTTCTTTATTTAGAGACCGTGATGCCGTAGTTCTGTACTTGTGCCAGCAGAGGGCGCTGCTGAGAGGAAGCACTCGTTCTGTCTATGAGCTTCAATCAAAGTCACTTTTGTTTGAGGATGAGTGTGTTTTGTTGTCGTTGTTGTTGTTTACCTGAATGTTGTGTTCACGTTCCTATACCTGCCACTGATGCACGTCTCCTCTGTTTCTCAGATCTCGACTGCAGTCTGCTGCGTGTTCTTGATTGTTAAAGTCATTTTATCAAAGGTAAGAGTCACATGATCCATTCTAATCAAAAAGACTCATTTCTATGTTTTCTTTTTAGGACCATGATGTCATTATTGTGATCAATACGTGTTTCTGATCAGAGGTCCGTACGTCTGGCTGCTCTCTCGCTGCTCCACCTGCTGCTCATTGTCAGAACTACACTCCTGATGCAATGTCCTCAGTAATATAGATAAAAAACAAAGTAATGTACTAAACACTCTTTTGTGTGTGTGTGTGTGTGTGTGTGTGTGTGTGTGTGTGTGTGTGTGTGTGTGTGTGTGTGTGTGTGCGCGCGCAGCTGCTGTCTCAGGGGGCCTTTGGGTACCTGCTGCCCATCATCTCCTTCGTGTTGGCCTGGATAGAAACATGGCTGCTCGACTTCAAGGTTCTGCCTCAGGAGGCCGAGGACGAAAACAGTGAGTCACAGTCACACCTCTCACTACTACTACTGCTACTACTGCTAATATCCAGGAGAAGAAGTATTTAGAGTATTCTTTACTTGAACTAAAGTACCAATACGTGTTTGTTTTTTAAATACTCTTCACTACTCGTTACATGTAAAAGTCCTGCAATTAAAAATACTGTTTTAAAATGTAGTGGAGTAGCAGAAAAGTATTAGTACCTCAAAGATTATTCCTCGAGTTCCTTCCTTTCATTGTCTTCTGTCTCGATCACCAGGTGAAGTGTTGGTTTTTCTTTTACACTTTAACTTCTATCTTTTAAACCTGTTTTCACCGATGAATCTCTTTAACATCCTCATTGAAACACATATTGTAGATTCATCTGTCTTTCACTTTTCTTTCCCCAAAAATCTGATAATATTTCTTCAGGGAGTGCAGTTAGTGACAGTGTGGGCTCCATTGTTATCTCTTGACAGCTTGCGGTAGCAGCAGCAGCAGCAGGGGGCGGAGCTTAGCCAAGGGTCGATCACTGCTGTTGCTGCTCCCTTCATGTGTCCTCCTCCTCCTTCTTGTGTTTCAGGATATCAGTCCATCATGGACGCCACAGAGCGAGCTCCTCTCATGTGTCCGGGTCCTTTATCTGACGGACAGTTCTACTCTCCACCAGAGTCTGTGGCAGGTCTGTGGACTCCCATCAGCCCCCGAAATATCTCACACTCACCGAAAATCATTTTCTTAACAATTCACAAGCTCAGTGCGATGCAGAGATTTTTATTTTACTTGTTCAGGTTTTGAGATTTTGAGACGTCAATTCCATCCACGAAAAAACTATGAAAAATGTATGACGTTTATTTCAACGAATAAAAACTAAATGATGACGTGACCGGCAGAGAGAGACGGTGACAGAGGACTGAGACTTTTTGGACAGTCTATGATATTATGTAACTCATTTCAACCAACTGTAACGTAACTTTTTTAGAAATGTTATACTATGACTTTTTTGGACATAAAATATTTTGACTTTTTTTATGACTTTTAGCATACTATACTAATACAATGTTATGACTTTTAGCATACTATACTAATAAAATTGTATCACTTTTTTCGACATACTGTATAATTTTTTTAGTACTTTTTTGACTTTTATTTTTTACCTTTTTCCAACATACTATACTGACTTTTTGAGAAATGCTCTACTAAGACATTTTCATGACTTTTTACAACATAGGTTTCTTGACTTGTCATGATTTTTTTTAGACATACTATGACTCATTTTGACAGACATTACTGTAACTCTTTTCATGATTTCATTCAACTTACTATACTATGACTTTTTCAGTACTTTTTGGACATCATATGACTTTATTGGGACTTTTTCCCGACATACTATACCATGACTTTTTTTTTTTAACATAACATGACATTTTCTTACTTTTTTAAACACACTATGACTCATTGTGACAGCTGGCTACCTAAGTGTGCCGTGTTTTATCTTCCCACTGATTAGTTTGTGTCTCTTGTTCAGACTCTGATGAGGAACTGGATGATAAACATGATCCAGAGAAAGGGCTCATTCAGCAGGTGATCTAACAGGTACGCAGCGACACGTCGTGTTCACGATACAGTTGATATCTTCACCCAAATCATGAACCGCATTTTGATCATTTTCTTTTGTTTTTTGTTCTCCTCAGGATCTCCACTTCTGAAGTATTTTCTCCTGCTCCTCTTGTGCTACTGAGGGACAATTCTGCCTTACACATTCAGCCATTTCTGTCTTTATTTAAGTTTTTGTATATCCATCCCCACGAATGCACGGCTGTTTCTGACACCAGTCTGTGTCTGTTTATTTCTTTCCCTAAGGAATGAATGTCTTGTAGTTACAGTTGTGTTTTAATTTGCCGATGGTTTTCACACACTTGGGTTTGAAGTCGCTGTAAAGGAAAGTAAGCTCGCTCCATAGTCTCTGCATTAAAAAAGAAGGATTCTTTTTCGGCCGGTATTGAGCTCATGGACCACGCAGAGGCGTAATATCTAAAACCTACTGCGCTTAATAACTGAGAAACATATTTGACCGCTTCTAGGATTTAAAAAAAAACAACAACAGAGAAGCAGCTTTGCACGAAAAACACACAATGTGAATATTTTAGGAAGACTATCGGCTTTGAAAAGAGTAAAGTATTGTTTGACCTGGTGCTGGTGTCCAGCACTTCCACATGAAGGTTTGAGCTGCTCGGTATGAACTGCTCACTGCTCACACAAAGCTGCTATCAGACGCAGTCGGAGCTCATTAAGAGTTCAAAAAAGATTACATGTACATATCTTCATGCATGCCTTGCAAGCCGAGTGGTTTTGTTTTTATGAAACGCTTGTCTAAAACAGAATCATTAAAATGTGAAATCTTGTGTGGTTGTTTTTGTGTGTTTTTGTCGCCATTGTTCTCCTGAACTACGGAGACTCAAAGGTATGACTCAGATCCTTCAACTTAATTAAGAGAAGTAATAGCGACGGTGTAAAAGTGGAAGTCCTGCATTCTAAGTCTCATTTGGGTAAATGTACAGAATGGTGCATATCAGAATATTGTTATATTACTGGATTATAATTATTGATGCATTAATGTGTTCATCACTTTGATATTGCAGCTAATGGTGTTAGTTGATTATTATAATATTTTGTAATATTATTGTTAATCAGTAACTCAGGGTATCCAGTAAATGTAGCGGAGTAGAAGGTACAATATTTAACTTTTTATTGAAAGTGTTATGACAAAGTATTTACTATGACATTATTTAAATGTAATTTATTGAATGTTATTTACTATACTATGACTTTTTTAAAAAGGGACTACACAAGCTTTTCACGCATTGTTCAACATACTATCCTAAGACTTTTTATGACATATTTAGACATTGGTATACAATGACATTTTATAACTATACGATGATGTTTTAATAACCTTTTTCTTCAGGCTAACCCAGCAACAGGAGCTTGGTGACTTCATTTGTCCGCCTCTTCACCGACGCCTGGCTCCATCGTGGCATCCTGGATCAAGCAGCACCTGACAGAGAGGACAGAGCACAGGACTCTGGGAGGAGGACAGGAGCCACACTCTGTGTTTGCATGTTGTTTTTCTATATTATCTGCACAGAGATTGGTTTTGAGTCTACAGTCCTCCTGATGCACATTAGAAAGATGTATTGTGTGTAAGTGTGTTACAGGGATGCACTATTTTGGTTTTGTTTTGTTAATGGTTTTCTTGCATAGCAAATGGGGAACAACTGCATTGGGATATTTAACCGTGTTTTGCATAATGAAAATTAAATATCCTTAAATCCTTATGACTATCAAATGTTCTGACATACTAGACTGACTTTAAAAACCTTATTCAACATAAAATACAATTACTTTTTTCAACATACTACTTTCTGACTTTTTTCAACATAGTATACTATGATTATTTTAGTAGGTTTTGCAACATACCATACAAAATTATATATATATTTTTCTTTTCTTATTTTGAACTTACTATACTATGTTTTTTTCGACATAGAATACTGATTGTTAATGACTTTTCTAAATACTATACTATGACTTTTTATGACTTTTTTCGACATGCTATACTACGATTGTTTTCGACATGCTACACTATGACATTTTTTATGATTTTTTTCGAAAGAATACTATAATTTTTTATGATTATTTCGACATACTATACGATGATTCTTTATGATTTTTTTTACATCAAATACTATGATTGTTTATGACTTTTCGACAGGCTATACTATGACTGTTTTTCACCTTTTTCGAAATGCTATACTATGACTTTTTTCAACGGGCTATACTATGACTTTTTCCGACATGCTATACTATGACTGTTTTTCACTTTTTTCAACATGCTATACTATGACTTCTTTTGACATGCTATACTATGACTTCTTTTGACATGCTATACTATGACTTCTTTTGACATGCTATACTATGACTTCTTTTGACATGCTATACTATGACTTTTTTCAACATGCTATACTATGACTGTTTTTCGACATAATATACTATCAGGGGTTTTTTCAGCATGCTATGGCGTAGTGACCGTGGGTAAGTGGAGAGCAGGGCTGCCTTTCATTCAGAGGGTTGTTGGTTCACTCCCCAGCTCCAGCTAGTCAATTTGTCCAATTTAACTGTTTTTCACTTTTTTCGACATGCAATACTATGACTGTTTTTTACTTTTTTCGACATGCTATACTATGACTGTTTTTCACTTTTTTCGACAGGCTATACTATGACTGTTTTTCACTTTTTTCGACGGGCTGTACTATTACTGTTTTTCACTTTTTTCGACATGCTATACTATGACTGTTTTTCGACATAATATACTATCAGGTTTTTTTTCAACATGCTACAGCGTAGTGACCGCAGGTAAGTGGAGAGCAGGGCTGCCTTTCAATCAGAGGGTTGTCGGTTCACTCCCCACCTCCAGCTAGTCCATTTGTCCAATTTAACTTTTTTCGACATGCGATACTATGACTGTTTTTCACTTTTTTCGACAAGCTATACTATGACTGTTTTCGACATGCTACACTATGAATTTTTCGACTTGCTATACTATGACTGTTTTTCACTTTTTTCAACATGCTATACTATGACTGTTTTTTACTTTTTTCGACAGGCTATACTATGACTTTTTTTCACTTTTTTCGACAGGCTATACTATGACTTTTTTCAACATGCTATACTATGACTGTTTTTTACTTTTTCGACAGGCTATACTATGACTGTTTCTCACTTTTTTCGACAGGCTATACTATGACTGTTTTCGACATGCTATACTATGACTGTTTTTTACTTTTTTCGACAGGCTATACTATGACTGTTTTTCACTGTTTTTGACATGCTACACTACGACTTTTTTCGACTTGCTATACTATGACTGTTTTTCGACATAATATACTATCAGGTTTTATTTCAGCATGCTATGGCGTAGTGACCGCGGGTAAGTGGAGAGCAGGGCTGCCTTTCAATCAGAGAGTTGTCAGTTCATTCCCCAGCTCCAGCTAGTCAATTTGTCCAATTTCACTGTTTTCGACATGCTATACTATGACTGTTTTTCACTTTTTTCAACAGGCTATACTATGACTGTTTTTCACTGTTTTTGACATGCTACACTATGACTTTTTTCGACTTGCTATACTATGACTGTTTTTTTACTTTTTTCGACATACTATACTATGACCATTTTCGACATGCTATACTATGACTGTTTTTCACTTTTTTCGACATGCTATACAATGACTGTTTTTCACTTTTCTCGACAGGCTGTACTATGACTGTTTTCGACATGCTATACTATGACTGTTTTCGACATGCTATACAATGACTGTTTTTCACTTTTTTCGACATGCTATACTATGACTGTTTTCGACATGCTATACTATGACTGTTTTTCACTTTTTTCAACATGCTATACTGTGACTTCTTTCGACATGCTATACTATGACTTTTTCCGACATGCTATACTATGACTTTTTTCGACATGCTATACTATGACTGTTTTTTACTTTTTTCGACAGGCTATACTATGACTGTTTTTTACTTTTTCGACAGGCTATACTATGACTGTTTCTCACTTTTTTCGACAGGCTATACTATGACTGTTTTTCACTTTTTCGACAGGCTATACTATGACTGTTTCTCACTTTTTTCGACAGGCTATACTATGACTGTTTTCGACATGCTATACTATGACTGTTTTTTACTTTTTTCGACAGGCTATACTATGACTGTTTTTCACTGTTTTTGACATGCTACACTATGACTTTTTTCGACTTGCTATACTATGACTGTTTTTTGACTTTTTTCGACATACTATACTATGACCGTTTTCGACATGCTATACTATGACTGTTTTTCGATATAATATACTATCAGGTTTTTTTTCAGCATGCTATGGCGTAGTGACCGCGGGTAAGTGGAGAGAAGGGCTGCCTTTCAATCAGAGGGTTGTCGGTTCATTCCCCAGCTCCAGCTAGTCAATTTGTCCAATTTAACTTTTTTCGACAAGCGATACTATGACTGTTTTTCACTTTTTTCGACAGGCTATACTATGACCATTTTCGACATGCTACACTATGACTTTTTTCGACTTGCTATACTATGACTGTTTTTCACTTTTTTCAACATGCTATACTATGACTTCTTTCGACATGCTATACTATGACTTTTTCCGACATGCTATACTATGACTTTTTCCGACATGCTATACTATGACTTTTTTCGACATGCTATACTATGACTGTTTTTCACTTTTTTCGACATGCTATACAATGACTGTTTTTCACTTTTTTCGACATACTATACAATGACTGTTTTTCACTTTTTTCGACAGGCTATACTATGACTGTTTTCGACATGCTATACTATGACTGTTTTCGACATGCTATATTATGACTTTTTCCGACATACTATACTATGACTTTTTTCGAAATGCTATACTATGACTTTTTTCGACATGCTATACTATGACTGTTTTTCACTTTTTTCGACGGGCTATACTCTGACTGTTTTTCACTTTTTTCAACATGCTATACTATGACTGTTTTTCATTTTTTTTCGACATCCTATACTATGACTGTTTTTCACTTTTTTCAACATGCTATACTATGACTTTTTCCGACATGCTATACTATGACTTTTTTCGACATGCTATACTATGAGTGTTTTTCACTTTTTTCGACATGCTATACTATGACTGTTTTCGACATGCTATACTATGACTGTTTTCGACATGCTATATTATGACTGTTTTCGACATGCTATACTATGACTGTTTTTCACTTTTTTCGACATGCTATACAATGACTGTTTTTCACTTTTTTCGACAGGCTATACTATGACTGTTTTCGACATGCTATACTATGACTGTTTTCGACATGCTATATTATGACTGTTTTTTGACTTTTTTCGACATGCTATACTATGACTTTTTCCGACATACTATACTATGACTTTTTTCGACATACTATACTATGACTTTTTCCGACATACTATACTATGACTTTTTTCGACAGGCTATACTATGACTTTTTTCGAAATGCTATACTATGACTTTTTTCAACATGCTATACTATGACTGTTTTTCACTTTTTTCGACGGGCTATACTATGACTGTTTTTCAATTTTTTCGACATGCTATACTATGACTGTTTTTCGACATAATATACTATCAGGTTTTTTTTCAACATGCTATGGCGTAGTGACCGCGGGTAAGTGTAGAGCAGGGCTGCCTTTCAATCAGAGGGTTGTCGGTTCACGCTCCAGCTAGTCAATTTGTCCAATTTAACTTTTTTCGACATGCGATACTATGACTGTTTTTCACTTTTTTCGACATGCTATACTATGACTGTTTTTCACTTTTTTCAACATGCTATACTATGACTTCTTTCGACATGCTATACTATGACTGTTTTCGACATGCTATACTATGACTGTTTTCGACATGCTATACTATGACTGTTTTTCACTTTTTTTCGACGGGCTATACTATGACTGTTTTTCACTTTTTTCGACATGCTATACTATGACTGTTTTCGACATGCTATACTATGACTGTTTTTTACTTTTTTCGACAGGCTATACTATGACTGTTTTTTGACTTTTTTCGACATGCTATACTATGACTGTTCTTCGACATAATATACTATCAGGTTTTTTTTCAGCATGCTATGGCGTAGTGACCGCGGGTGAGTGGAGAGCGGGGCTGCCTTTCAATCAGAGGGTTGTCGGTTCACTCCCCAGCTCCAGCTAGTCAATTTGTCCAATTTAACTTTTTTCGACATGCGGTACTATGACTGTTTTTCACTTTTTTCGACAGGCTATACTATGACTGTTTTCGACTTGCTATACTATGACTGTTTTTTTACTTTTTTCGACATACTATACTATGACCGTTTTCGACATGCTATACTATGACTGTTTTTCATTTTTTTCGACATGCTATACTATGACTGTTTTTCACTTTTTTCAACATATTATACTATGACTTCTTTCGACATGCTATACTATGACTTTTTCCGACATGCTATACTATGACTTTTTTCAACATGCTATACAATGACTGTTTTTCACTTTTTTCGACAGGCTATACTATGACTGTTTTCGACATGCTATACTATGACTGTTTTTTTACTTTTTTCGACATACTATACTATGACTTTTTCGAAATGCTATACTATGACTTTTTTCGACATGCTATACTATGACTGTTTTTCACTTTTTTCGACATGCTATACAATGACTGTTTTTCACTTTTTTCAACATGCTATACTATGACTGTTTTTCACTTTTTTCGACGGGCTATACTATGACTGTTTTTCAATTTTTTCGACATGCTATACTATGACTGTTTTTCGACATAATATACTATCAGGTTTTTTTTCAACATGCTATGGCGTAGTGACCGCGGGTAAGTGTAGAGCAGGGCTGCCTTTCAATCAGAGGGTTGTCGGTTCACGCTCCAGCTAGTCAATTTGTCCAATTTAACTTTTTTCGACATGCGATACTATGACTGTTTTTCACTTTTTTCGACATGCTATACTATGACTGTTTTTCACTTTTTTCAACATGCTATACTATGACTTCTTTCGACATGCTATACTATGACTTTTTCCGACATGCTATACTATGACTTTTTTCGACATGCTATACTATGACTGTTTTCGACATGCTATACTATGACTGTTTTCGACATGCTATATTATGACTGTTTTTTTACTTTTTTCGACATACTATACTATGACTTTTTCCGACATATATACTATGACTTTTTTCGACATGCTATACTATGACTGTTTTTCACTTTTTTTCGACGGGCTATACTATGACTGTTTTTCACTTTTTTCGACATGCTATACTATGACTGTTTTCGACATGCTATACTATGACTGTTTTTGACTTTTTTCGACATGCTATACTATGACTGTTTTCGACATGCGATACTATGACTGTTTTTCACTTTTTTCGACATGCTATACTATGACTGTTTTTCACTTTTTTCGACATGCTATACAATGACTGTTTTTCACTTTTTTCGACATGCTATACTATGACTGTTTTTCACTTTTTTCAACATGCTATACTATGACTTCTTTCGACATGCTATACTATGACTTTTTCCGACATGCTATACTATGACTTTTTTCGACATGCTATACTATGACTGTTTTCGACATGCTATACTATGACTGTTTTTCACTTTTTTTCGACGGGCTATACTATGACTGTTTTTCAATTTTTTCGACATGCTATACTATGACTGTTTTTCGACATAATATACTATCAGGTTTTTTTTCAACATGCTATGGCGTAGTGACCGTGGGTAAGTGTAGAGCAGGGCTGCCTTTCAATCAGAGGGTTGTCGGTTCACTCCCCAGCTCCAGCTAGTCAATTTGTCAAATTTAACTTTTTTCGACATGCAATACTATGACTGTTTTTCACTTTTTTCGACATGCTATACTATGACTGTTTTTCACTTTTTTCAACATGTTATACTATGACTTCTTTTGACATGCTATACTATGACTTTTTCCGACATGCTATACTATAACTTTTTTCGACATGCTATACAATGACTGTTTTTCACTTTTTTCGACAGGCTATACTATGACTGTTTTCGACATGCTATACTATGACTGTTTTTTTACTTTTTTCGACATACTATACTATGACTTTTTTCGAAATGCTATACTATGACTTTTTTCGACATGCTATACTATGACTGTTTTTCACTTTTTTCGACATGCTATACAATGACTGTTTTTCACTTTTTTCGACATGCTATACAATGACTGTTTTTCACTTTTTTCGACAGGCTATACTATGACTGTTTTCGACATGCTATACTATAACTGTTTTCGACATGCTATATTATGACTGTTTTTTTACTTTTTTCGACATGCTATACTATGACTTTTTCCGACATACTATACTATGACTTTTTTCGACATACTATACTATGACTTTTTCCGACATACTATACTATGACTTTTTTCGAAATGCTATACTATGACTTTTTTCGACATGCTATACTATGACTGTTTTTCACTTTTTTTCGACGGGCTATACTATGACTGTTTTTCAATTTTTTCGACATGCTATACTATGACTGTTTTTCGACATAATATACTATCAGGTTTTTTTTCAACATGCTATGGCGTAGTGACCGCGGGTAAGTGTAGAGCAGGGCTGCCTTTCAATCAGAGGGTTGTCGGTTCACTCCCCAGCTCCAGCTAGTCAATTTGTCAAATTTAACTTTTTTCAACATGCAATACTATGACTGTTTTTCACTTTTTTCGACATGCTATACTATGACTGTTTTTCACTTTTTTCAACATGCTATACTATGACTTCTTTCGACATGCTATACTATGACTTTTTCCGACATGCTATACTATGACTTTTTCCGACATGCTATACTATGACTTTTTTCGACATGCTATACAATGACTGTTTTTCACTTTTTTCGACAGGCTATACCATGACTGTTTTCGACATGCTATACTATGACTGTTTTCGACATGCTATATTATGACTGTTTTTTTACTGTTTTCGACATACTATACTATGACTTTTTCCGACATACTATACTTTGACTTTTTTCGACATGCTATACTATGACTGTTTTTCACTTTTTTCGACATGCTATACTATGACTGTTTTTTTACTTTTTTCGACATACTATACTATGACTTTTTTCGAAATGCTATACTATGACTTTTTTCGACATGCTATACTATGACTGTTTTTCACTTTTTTCAACATGCTATACAATGACTGTTTTTCACTTTTTTCGACATGCTATACAATGACTGTTTTTCACTTTTTTCGACAGGCTATACTATGACTGTTTTCGACATGCTATACTATAACTGTTTTCGACATGCTATATTATGACTGTTTTTTTACTTTTTTCGACATGCTATACTATGACTTTTTCCGACATACTATACTATGACTTTTTTCGACATACTATACTATGACTTTTTCCGACATACTATACTATGACTTTTTTCGAAATGCTATACTATGACTTTTTTCGACATGCTATACTATGACTGTTTTTCACTTTTTTTCGACGGGCTATACTATGACTGTTTTTCAATTTTTTCGACATGCTATACTATGACTGTTTTTCGACATAATATACTATCAGGTTTTTTTTCAACATGCTATGGCGTAGTGACCGCAGGTAAGTGTAGAGCAGGGCTGCCTTTCAATCAGAGGGTTGTCGGTTCACTCCCCAGCTCCAGCTAGTCAATTTGTCAAATTTAACTTTTTTCGACATGCAATACTATGACTGTTTTTCACTTTTTTCGACATGCTATACTATGACTGTTTTTCACTTTTTTCAACATGCTATACTATGACTTCTTTCGACATGCTATACTATGACTTTTTCCGACATGCTATACTATGACTTTTTCCGACATGCTATACTATGACTTTTTTCGACATGCTATATTATGACTGTTTTTTTACTGTTTTCGACATACTATACTATGACTTTTTCCGACATACTATACTATGACTTTTTTCGACATGCTATACTATGACTGTTTTTCACTTTTTTCGACGGGCTATACTATGACTGTTTTTCACTTTTTTCGACATGCTATACTATCACTGTTTTTCGACATAATATACTATCAGGTTTTTTTTCAACATGCTATGGCGTAGTGACCGCGGGTAAGTGGAAAGCAGGGCTGCCTTTCAATCAGAGGGTTGTCGGTTCACTCCCCAGCTCCAGCTACTCAATTTGTCCAATTTAACTTTTTTCGACATGCGATACTATGACTGTTTTTCACTTTTTTCGACAGGCTATACTATGACCGTTTTTCACTTTTTTCGACAAGCTATACTATGACTGTTTTTCACTTTTTTCAACATGCTATACTATGACTTCTTTCGACATGCTATACTATGACTTTTTCCTACAGGCTATACTATGACTGTTTTCGACTTGCTATACTATGACTGTTTTTTGACTTTTTTCGACATACTATACTATGACCGTTTTCGACATGCTATACTATGACTGTTTTTCACTTTTTTCAACATGCTATACTATGACTTCTTTCGACATGCTATACTATGACTTTTTCCAACATGCTATACTATGACTTTTTTCAACATGCTATACAATGACTGTTTTTCACTTTTTTCGACATGCTATACTATGACTGTTTTCGACATGCTATACTATGACTGTTTTTTTACTTTTTTCGACATACTATACTATGACCGTTTTCGACATGCTATACTATGACTGTTTTTCGACATAATATACTATCAGGTTTTTTTTTCAGCATGCTATGGCGTAGTGACCGCGGGTAAGTGGAGAGCAGGGCTGCCTTTCAATCAGAGGGTTGTCGGTTCACTCCCCAGCTCCAGCTAGTCAACTTGTCCAATTTAACTTTTTTCGACATGCGACACTATGACTGTTTTTCACTTTTTTCGACAGGCTATACTATGACTGTTTTCGACTTGCTATACTATGACTGTTTTTTGACTTTTTTCGACAGGCTATACTATGACCGTTTTCGACATGCTATACTACGACTGTTTTTCATTTTTTTTCGACAGGCTATACTATGACTGTTTTTCACTTTTTTCAACATGCTATACTATGACTTCTTTTGACATGCTATACTATGACTTTTTCCGACATGCTATACTATGACTTTTTTCGACATGCTATACAATGACTGTTTTTCACTGTTTTCGACATGCTATACTATGACTTTTTCCGACATACTATACTATGACTTTTTCCGACATACTATACTATGACTTTTTTCGAAATGCTATACTATGACTTTTTTCGACATGCTATACTATGACTGTTTTTCACTTTTTTCGACATGCTATACTATGACTGTTTTTCGACATAATATACTATCAGGTTTTTTTTCAGCATGCTATGGCGTAGTGACCGTGGGTAAGTGGAGAGCAGGGCTGCCTTTCAATCAGAGGGTTGTCAGTTCACTCCCCAGCTCCAGCTAGTCAATTTGTCCAATTTAACTTTTTTCGACATGCGATACTATGACTGTTTTTCACATTTTTCAACAGGCTATACTATGACTGTTTTTGACATGCTACACGATGACTTTTTTCGACTTGCTATACTATGACTGTTTTTTGACTTTTTTCGACATACTATACTATGACCGTTGTCGACATGCTATACTATGACTGTTTTTCATTTTTTCGACATGCTACTATGACTGTTTTTTACTTTTTTCGACATGCTATACTATGACTTTTTTCGACATAATATACTATCAGGTTTTTTTTCAACATGCTATGCTTTGTTGTGGTGACCGTGACTAAGTGGAGAGCAGGGCTGCCTAATAACTAGAGGGTTGTCGGTTCACTCCCCAGCTAGTCAATTTGTCTAATTTAACTTTTAACTTTTTTCAACATGCTATACTATGACTTTTTTCAACATGCTACACTATGACTTTTTTCGACTTGCTATACTATGACTTTTTTCGACATACAATACTTTTACTTTTTTTTTCGACATGCTATACTATGACTTTTTTCGACATACTACGCTACGATTTGTTTTATGATATCCTATAACTTTTTTTTTGTATGATGTACTACCATATTTTTTCAGGATACTTTGACATTTTTACAACATACTATAATATGACAAATGTCATTGCATTCTAAATGCTATGACATTTTTTTGGAAGTATTTATGGCATACCATACTATGACATCTTTATGAAATACAATATTATGACATTTTTGATTTCTAATAAATATTTGTATGTTATACTCCACTATGACATTCTTTATAACATCTGTATATGACATACTATAATAAGAGTTGTACGGAGAATTAAACCCATAAACCACGAGTTTCTGTAATACTGTTTTATTATTTTTTCACATTTTAATTGACAGAAGTCAAGTTCCCAAGGCATTTGTAAACAGTGTGTCCACAGATCTACATGTTGCCTGTCATCAGTGTAGTTTTTCAGTCGGTCAAAAACATTTTCCTTTTTAAATAAATACAATACTGATTTTTTTTTTTTTTTGTTGTTTTTAAAGAAAAGAAGTAAACTGAGAATATTCTAACCTACATCTGCCTGAAGGAGCTCACACAGATCCAGAGCATTCGTCTGTTGTCACGGTCTGGAAATGAGGCCACATTACGACATGAAACGACTGCACGACACAGGGAGGTAAACGACGACTCCTTCGAGAGAAGGAGAAAAAACTAGAGACGCTGTCCAATCCGGTGTCCACAAATGTCCGTGGATTCAGAGAAAATCATTAACATGAGGGTGAAATACTCAGACCAACTGCATGACGGATTGTTGTTTCTGAGTGATACATACATTTAGGATACTTTAGGTCTCTAAACCTGTAAAAAACACAAATTATGTCCAAATTCTTTTTTTTTTTCAGCTTAATTTTGCAAAAATATGTTTGAGCTACCCAATGTGAAATCAGAACATTATTGTTGGTAATTGACATGCTGTATCTCAGTTGTTTTACAGTATAAATACACAAACAGGAAATGTAAAGTTGACAATACATATTGTTTTCAAAGCCCGCTGAGTTTGGGCCACATTTTGCCCGTTTGTCACACCACTAAATGAGGCCGTGGATCAAGCTTTTAAGGGTGAAAATGATATTCTATATTTACCTTATTGTCAACAAATCCAATTAAAAGACCAAAAAACATAAATTAATGTATCTCCTCCTAATATATATGCTTCCCTTGTGCAATGGAACTCCATTAAAAACATCAATGAGCATCATGACGTGTTCCTTCATCACCATGAACACAAACACACCAGTTCATTCTGACTCCTGACGTCCTGCTGCCACAAAGACCAACTAGAGCACCAAATGGGGATTAATCCGCCGCTGAAAGTAGTCCCCCAACAGAAGCACTATTTCCTCCTGTTTGTTTGATAAAAAAGTGGCCAGCTGTTTAAGGAAATGACTGAGACTAAACTATACATTTGTGAGTTTGTAAAGATTTTAAAGAGTTACGTCTTCATTGGGAACCAAATTGTTAGTTTGTTGGTCTTTTCATGGGATTTGTAGACAATAAGAAACATATAAAACCAGCAAACCAGACAAAAAGGAAAAGGGAGATCATGAAAGGGGAGCTAAGAAAAAATAAAAAAGAGTAATTACAGAGTAGGCATCAGGAAGGTGGACTCAACATTTCATCCCCTCGAGTGTCGCTTGTGATTGTGAAACCGGAATCGTCACACAAACAAACAAACAAACAAACATGAGACGTAGGCACAGAGAAGCAGGACATCGGGTGGACGAGCATCTCCGTGCTTCACTAACACTACACTGACTCCACACTGGAGTTAGTCCTGCTCCGTTTGTGTTGTTTCCTCACGTGAAGATGGAATGTCGGGTTGCGTGTTTCTACTCTAGTCTATGGTCTCTACTGTGTTGATGCCATGTTTTCCTCTTCACTGCTTCTGTTTTTTTTGGCAAGTGTGTCTGACTGAACGTTTATTACAGTCTTCAGAGGTTCACCTAAATACCACAAAAAACTAAAACTAAACAGAAGATCTAATCTTTATCTGTCGAACATTCAACACGGGAAACATTTTGTTTCATTGGAGCCTTGAAACGCCCAAAAAAACATCAGCTCCAGTTTGTCTCACATTTGAATCGTTTTTTTTACATTTGAGACTTCTGAACTGTTTTCAATGTCTGAAAACCCCCCAAAAAAACAACTGGGAAACATTTTTTTCCCCCGAAATCCTAAAAGACTCTTCAGTGAAGGAAGATTTGATCCTGTTTTTTTCTCACTTTTTGATCACAAAGGTGGAAACAAAACAAAAAATCATATTGTGAACAACGCAATAAAAACGTATCTCGTGATTGTACACAAAAATAATAATAATAATAGAAGATAAAATATTAGTTTAGATATAAATGGACCTTAACTTCAGACTATTCGGGACGTGTTCAGATTCAAACCTCATTCCTTTTAGAGTCCCGACACAAATGTGAAAGTGTCAAGTATTTAAAGACTTATTCTTTAATCAGATCTTCTGCTAAACTAAATCAGGAAATCAGGATTCTAATGTGATTTTAGTGACATCATGAAGGGGAAGCTCCTGTACAGATTATTGTTCCATCAATTCAATTAATCTGCAGATTATTTCAATGATCAATCAATCGTAACATTACCAATGCCAGAGTCTCGTCAGAGAGTAAAAATGAATATATCTGAGTTTTGGATTGTTGGTCAGACAAAACAAACGATCAGCTGGTTAGTCGTCAGATTAATCAATGAACAAAATATGGTTTTGTTAGTCGCAGCCTTAGTGTTGAGACATTAAGCACTGAGAACTTTAACTTTAAAAACATCTTTATATCCCTCAAACGTTAACATTACCTGTTATTAATAAGCAGTCTATGAACATTCAATGAACGGTTTAAAACATGTGTGTTAATGTATTAGTCACTCATATACATCTGTATTGTGTAACAGTAAAGTGATAACTCTGCTTCTTCACAAACGACCTGCTGATGTGTTCAAGGCCTGAAACTATTCGTCTGTTTATCTACTGTCAAACATTTACCTGCTTCTCCTTTCTATGATTGCTATTTTAATATTTTGGGGTTTTTGGAATCAAAGAACATTTTTAAAAAGACATCAACTTGAGCTTTGGGAGACTGTGACACACATTTTATACACAAAAATATTAACGATCAAACCAGAAAATAATCAGCAGATTCATTGATGATGAAACAATCTTAAAGTAAACATAAATTCAAAAGTCTCAAATGTGAAAACACTGATTGTCTGAGACACGAGGGGACACTTTTGTCCCGCTAACACTGTTTTGGTTGTTCTTAATCTCGTGTCCTCTCTCTCTCTCGTCCTGGTCTGAGACATGATTTTGGTTGAATTCTTGTTCCACATCTACCCAGCAGGCGTCCTCAGAGCGTCTTCAACACGTAACTCTGTCTCCATTAAAGTCTGAATATTCATTCAACACTGTCGTACTCTTCAGGAAATAAGTGGATTGTTAATAAATAATATTGCTTTAAGTTCTTACAGCTCACAAATGTCTTGGACCAACTCTTTAAGATTGGATTGGATGCAAATTATCACCATAACAATCCTTATATTTTAATAAGTAACTGGTTATCCAGCTGTGAAATGGATCCATTCGTGAATATTTAATGTTGAAATCTAAATAGCACTGAAATATTTTACTTTGAAAACCATTCGTCTGAATTAATGTGGTTTAAATTTTAAACTTCAATCATAAATGTTAAACTTTTGTTTTAGGATTCAAAATTAAAGCTCTGATTATATTACAAAAAACTAAGACAAATTTAATAAGATTATAATTAAGGTCACAATCAGGTTTGTTCAATAAGAGATTGAGAAGTTATGAGACTGATATTCAACATAAAAATAAATAAATGAACATTTGGAAGCCACATCAATTTAAAAATTTTCAAAATAAAAGATTCCAGTGCTATAAATTCAGTGGTATTTAAATTTCAACTTCACGTGATCAGTAGTCACGGTTAGGTATTCAGTCGCTTATAAAAAATTATAATTATGACGGCATGTCTCTGCTTCCACAGGCTGCTAAATCCAAAATGTTCACTATTTTATCCACTAACTCATTTCAGAATAAAACATTTAAATGTGGTTGAAAGTATAATTTACACCTGCTTTCTTCAGAGTAGATGATTTTAGTGTTGGGTGGTTTGTTGTTGGGTCATTAAGATCTCAATCTGCCAGAGTGGTGAGATCATCATGTGATATATGACTGAAACCTCCGGAACATTTACTAAAGGTCTCTTGTGTTACGGGATTGTTCTTTTAAGTTGCTGTTTTCAAACAAAGATGGACGAAAAGTCCCCAAAAAGTGCTGATCCTACCGATCCAGAACAACTCCATCTACCGATGAAGATCATGTGATCTGATCGAAAGCTCCAGAACAGCTACGAAACCAAGCTGGAGGTGAAATTGTTCATTTGTATTTTAAAACAAGTTTTCTAGTGAAATGAGAGTTTTTGGAGCCCGATAATCGACACGAACACCTCGGTAGGATGACGTTTTCTTTACGGTGTAATAATTGATTGTTGAAATGACCTCAGCCACTGGGCCTAAGCTGGGGGCCGATCTAGCTCTAACACGATTAGTCAACAGAATAACACTGAAATTTAATTTAACGACACACTTGTGATAATGGATCGAGACACTAAACATTTAAAAGTCGCAGCTTCTCAAACGTGAGCGTTTTGCTGCTTTTCTTTTTTTATCACTGAAAACTGAATAAACGTGATGGCCATTTTATTCTCTTTAGATCAAAGAAATATTATATTTTAAAGAATAATCAGTTGATTTATAGATAAAGGAAACAATCACTAGCTGCAGCTCGACACTGAACATTATCGCTTCTTCTGAACTTCAGTGACTTTAAGCTAAAACTTTTCTTAAACTGGAAACTGTCGTCTTCGAACTTTCCACACTTTGAACCTGATATGTGGCGAAGAGAACCGCAAAAAAAATCCTATCCAGTCGTTACCCATAATTCATTGGGACTACCGGTTCATTGTTTAGCAAATTTCCCACCCAGGATCCATCCCGACATCCGACGAGCTGACGAAGAATAGAAGACGACGGTCGACTTCTTCTTCTATGCGTCGGTAAACCAATGGTTGAGTCTCAACTCCCGGTGAAGAGTCACAAACGCAGCGAGTCAGAGAATGCCAAAAAAACGTCTCCAAGCATCTTAACCGCATTTCTTCCAGACGAGTGAAGGGATCCTGGGCGACTCGTCCAGCCGGGGGAATGTGGTCAGGTGGTTGGGAGAAAGGAAAAATAAAAAAACGCCGATCCCGTTCTTTTCAGGTTAAACCACTTATCACGGCGCTTAGTCAGGAGGGCCACAGCTCGGATGTGTGGATGCTTTGTGTGGAGCTGGCAAAAGCCAAACAATCCCGACTTCCAGCGGTAATACTACGCGTCATTGTGTCGGGGGAGCAAACAAAAAGGCCTTTTGCAGTGGGACAGGAATGCGTTCTGAGCGCGCCAAGCTGCTTAGCCCAGTGACCGGCTGTCCGGTTTTAACCCCTAAATAAAGAAAATGAGCGAAAAGAAAGAATAAATGGACACTAAACATGACTATTTCACATAGCACCATGCCATCGGTTTCCAGTTCTCAACACTTAATTGCAGTGTGTCACATTTCCAAAGGGTTCTCTTGTTCGTGTAGTTTTTTTGTTTTGTTCCGTCAGAGCGCTGTGATATGCAGTGTCCGGAAAAAACTAAAAAATCACTTGCATGTTGGTGAAGTAAAGAAAAGAACAAATAAAGAAGGTACACAGGTGTAAAGTGGAGGGGGGGGGGGGGGGGGGGGCTGAGGTATCTGTTCAGGTGACTTATTCCTACAGGAGGGGAGGGGGGGGGGGGGGGGGGCACAGTCTGTCTGGACGTCCAGTGTGTTTGCAGGTATACTGTACATGTGAGGACCGTGGTGACAGAAGGCACATGTTGCCGAGGTCAGGAGCGGTAGGGGGGGGGGGGGGGGGGGGCTAAAGAAAGAAAACAAACCCGGTCGCTTTCAACACTTTCACCAACCAAGCAGGTTTGTTTGGCGTCAGGAGGAGGAACTCCGAGCTGGTTGGCTCCTACATGAGTCGGACCTGGAGGGTTCTGAATGGACCAGTGATGGTTTGACCCACAGAGGCAGTTGGTGCAGACTAAACTTAGGATGAGATGAGAGCAGGACCTCCATGTGATGATTTCAGAATGAATGTCAGTGGGTGGGACCGGCCTCATCACCCCCCCCCCCCTCATTCTGAATCTCAGACTCTGACTGAAACGTGTTCCAGCGAGCGGGCCGGCGCTGGCGGCGCCACCGCGGCCGCAGGGGGAGGAGTTATTGCTTTAAGCTCATTGCCGGGGCAACTCTGGGTGCTGACGCCGCGGTTGAGGGGTCCGGCGCGCGGCGGCGCGTTGGCGGGCAGCAGGGCGCCGGGGTCGGTCCGCGGGATGTTGACGGGGCACGAGCGGGTGCGGGCGTGGCCCTTGTGGCCGCCCGGGTGGCACACGAGGCTGCCCACGGTGTCGACGGGCGACAGGTGGCGCTTGAGCCAGCGCTCCACCCGCTCCTCCTTGTACTTGATGGAGTACCAGGTGAGGAAGATGAAGAGGAAGCCGAAGAACTTGAGGCTGGCGGCGAGGCCGAAGTAGACGAAGCGCAGCGAGGTGACGTCGTACTCCCAGCAGGAGCCGTGGACGCCGCAGTCCTGCTGCCACAGCATGCAGGTGGTGTCGATGACGGCGCCGAAGTAAATGGGCGTCGGGATGTAGGCTGAGTGGAGAAGAGACGATGTGACGGAGGAAGAGGAAGAGGAGAGAAGAAAGAGGAAAGTCAAGGAAAGAGAATACGCAAAGAAGAGGGTGAAAAGAGAAGGTGAGGAAAGAAAACTCACGAGCACAGAGATGACTAATCTAAATCTAACCCCTGTTTCTTTCACTGCACTGATTGAGCGTCACACTTCAGTTAAGACGGATCTAAATGGTAAAACACTCCAGTTCTGACTCATTCAAAAGTGACAGCAGCTTCCTGAACATCTGGTACATCTCACTCCTCTTCCAGGAGAACGGTGACGACGAGGCATTCAACTCAGCACAACATCTAAACTTCCTGGCGCTTCATCAGCTTGGCGGTCGGCGGTACCAGGATGTGCAGCGCGTTTAACAATCGGTGCGTTTAGCTGACGCTCAACTGAAAAGACTGAGAAAAGGTTAAAAGCCTCGTCAGAAAACACTGCCGATGCTCCGAACCTGCTTCAGACTGGTTTTCACGTCAAAAGACAAACACTGAGGAGTGAAATGTCAACATTAAAAGATAATGTTTTAAATAAGGAAGTAGTTTTTCTACTCACCGAGAGTCCTGAGGAGGACAAACTGCATCCCCAGAGCAAACGGCCTCTCCTGCTCCGCTACAGACCTGCGACGCACAAAAGAGGTCAGGACTGAGGAACCTCAGAGCAACGGAGGACGGACCGATCTGAGACAACACCTCCGGCTACCTGAGCGTGACGATGATGGCGGAGGGCTGGGCGCAGGCGGTGATGAGCGTGACGATGAAGAGGAAGATGAGGAAGGGGATGAGGGTGCTGCAGGTGCGGTCGCACTTCCCCGACACGGCGTAGCCGTTCTCGTTCAGGTAGGTCTTGACGATGACGAGCTGCAGCTGGTTGCCGCCCTGGCCGCCGGACGACGCCGGCGTGATGACCTGGCGGCTCTGGACGCAGGCGCAGTCCGAGTAGTTGCGGATCTGGAGGTGGGCGGAGTTTAAGACCTTAAAGAACATCTAGCTTTTTTTTTGTTGTTCCTGAAACATTAGATGTGTAAAAGCTTGACGTTCTTCTAGAGCTTTAGCAGTCTCGTCCTCTCACCCCGGTGCTGTCGTTGCCCACGCTGCTGCAGCCGGCCAGGCAGGGGTTAAAGTACGTGATGCCATCGGAGCCGCACACCGGAGCGTACTCGTGGATTTTACAGCCGCAGTTCACGTTGCAACCTCCGGTCAGGTTCCTCTGGGTCATGGTGAGAGTCGGTCTGCAGAGAGGAAACAACACACACACACACACACACACAGAGACACAGACACAGACACAGACACACACACACACACACACACACACACACACACACACACACACAGCAGCTCTTTAGCATTTTAAAATCACTAGAAGCGTAAAGAGTCATTATTTTGAGCATAATCAATGTTAGGTGATTGGACGGGAAGAATATCTTGAAAAAGAAGACGACTACGACTCCCAAGGTGCATTTCTTCAAGAAACCTCCGATCACAGCTTCTCCGACTGTGATTACACTTTGATAAAACATTCAGCGGTTTAACATCGGTTCACTTTCTTCATTACGGGTTCTCAGTTTTGGACAATAGTTGTTTTTTTTAGACGGAGCTGAGGCTCATGGGTATTGTTGGATTTTGAGCCACGACAAACTGAAACAAAGTTGAAATGGTGAAAACCTCAAAATGCTCAAAACGCAAAATGATATTATGCAAAAAAAATAATATTCAGAACGTGGAAACGTTGAGCTGCTGTTAGAGCTGGATAAACATCCTCTGGAGACCATGAAGGCCTGCAGTACGTCTCATGGCAATCTATGGATCAAATGCACACACAGATCAACCAAGCAACTGAGACTGTGTGGATAAAAAACAATGTTAATTTAACCGGAGAGCAAGCAAAACAGAGGGAACAAGTTCACTGTGAAAGTGCTCACTCTTCAGCGAAAGGGAAGGAAAATGAAAGATAAGACAATAAAAGAGGAAATGAGAAAAGATAATGATGAGGAGAGAGGGATGTGGAAATGAGACAGAAAGACAAGAAAAGAGAAAGAAGAGAGCTACGAGGATGAGAGATTAGAGGGTAAAAAGAAAGGAAAGAAACAAGATGGAGAAAGGCAGACTGGAAGAAGTAGATGAGAGGAAAAAGATAATGAGAGAGAGGATATTGAAAGGAACGAACGAACAGATGAATTAAAAAAGATAACAAAAGCATTAGAGACTCAGAACTAAAGATCAAGAGAGGTGGACAAAAAGAAAGACAGACTGAAAGAGGAAAGATAAAAGGACCAGAGGGAGAAACACGAGAGGCAGTCAGCCAACAGATCGTCTCTTCCAAGCTGTCCTTGGACATCTTCCATCGTTGCCATGTAATCGCTCTCGGGGACGCTGCGTCCAAAAAGAACGCCTCCGTTTACTGGCTCGCTATCCGTTATCCCGCGCCGATCTGAACGCTGGCTTCCTCTCCCGGACGTCGGTCACAGATGGGGTGACAGAAACAACCTCCCGCCGGCTCTCGTCGCACCGGGAAACCAGTTTGTACGAGAAAAGGCCAAACGCGAGCCGTCGACGAAACGTCTGTCTCTGATAGAAGTGAAAGGTTTTGAAAAGATCCCGTTTACTCCTGAGATCACAACGAGACCTGAGAGGAGGGACCCCCACGATGGAGGTCTGTATGAGCCATGAAAACACAGTGAATGTGTGGTCAGAGGAAGACCTTAGTGGACCATGACAGTGGACTATAGGTGAAAACTGCTCCTTCGTATTTATGCCAAAAGTCAATGATAGTTTTGTGAGTTGTCGGCGTCCTTTCACCACCAAAATCCAATCAGCTCATGCTTCGGTCCAGGTGGACGCTCGTGCCGAATTTCAAGAAATTCCCTCGAGGCGTTTCCTGAGGAATAACGTTCCAGAGGAAGGGGCAGGGCAGCGAAGTAGAGTCATTTTCTCATAGACGTCTATACAACCAGAGGAGTCGCCCCCTGATGGACACTAGAGAGAATGCAGCTTTAACACGTGAAGCTTTGACTTCACTTGTGAGAACCGGATTATTAAATAATAATAATAACAAAGTAGTCGTTGGTGTCAGCCTTTCTGGGCATCGCTTGTTTTAAATCAGACCCAAAATCACGCGAGTTTTGGCATCAATACCTCTACAATACTTTTGCCTTAAATGAAATATAGTCTAAAGGTTTTCTAATAATCCGGTCTAAGAACAACAAGACTAAGATTACTAATCAGAACCCAGAAACGCAGCCCTTAACTGTATTAACTGTGTGTGTGTGTGTGTGTGTGTGTGTGTGTGTGTGTGTGTGTGTGCGTGTGTGTGTGTGTGTGTGTGTGTGTGTGTGTGTGTGTGTGTGTGTGTGGGTTTGAACGAGTGTCTTTAACTGGATCCACATAACGGGTTTGGACAGAGAGTAAGAGAATATTCATGTGCTGAGATTACCAAGGCCACTTCTCTTTCTCCACCTGGCCTCTCTTGCTCAGTCTCTTTCATAATTCTGCGTTCTTTCTCTGTGGGTGTTTCATTTTCTTTTTTTAAACTCTTCCTCCGCAGTCTGCTTATCTCTACCTTCTGTCTGCTCCTTCTCTCCCGTCTTTATCTCTACCTTCTGTCTGCTCCTTCTCTCCCGTCTTTATCTCTACCTTCTGTCTGCTCCTTCTCTCCCGTCTTTATCTCTACCTTCTGTCTGCTCCTTCTCTCCCGTCTTTATCTCTACCTTCTGTCTGCTCCTTCTCTCCCGTCTTCATCTCTACCTTCTGTCTGCTCCTTCTCTCCCGTCTTTATCTCTACCTTCTGTCTGCTCCTTCTCTCCCGTCTTTATCTCTACCTTCTGTCTGCTCCTTCTCTCCCGTCTTTATCTCTACCTTCTGTCTGCTCCTTCTCTCCCGTCTTTATCTCTACCTTCTGTCTGCTCCTTCTCTCCCGTCTTCATCTCTACCTTCTGTCTGCTCCTTCTCTCCCATCTTTATCTCTACCTTCTGTCTGCTCCTTCTCTCCCGTCTTCATCTCTACCTTCTGTCTGCTCCTTCTCTCCCGTCTTTATCTCTACCTTCTGTCTGCTCCTTCTCTCCCGTCTTCATCTCTACCTTCTGTCTGCTCCTTCTCTCCCGTCTTCATCTCTACCTTCTGTCTGCTCCTTCTCTCCCGTCTTTATCTCTACCTTCTGTCTGCTCCTTCTCTCCCGTCTTTATCTCTACCTTCTGTCTGCTCCTTCTCTCCCGTCTTTATCTCTACCTTCCTTCTCTCCTGTTTTAGTGTGTTTTGGCTCACGTCCTCCACAATAACATCGCTGTGGAAACCGCACACACCAAACAGTAAATCTTCAATTCAGACCGGACACAAAAACCGACACTGCAGTGACGTGGTTTTTCCTCGTCAGCGGTGACAACCCACCACTTCCCCCCGATTTCCCCCTCCCCCGGTTTCCCCCGGTCCTCACCCGGTGGTGTAGGGGATGTTGATCCCTCCCAGGTTGATGCTGTCGCAGCCCACGATGAACAGCGTGGAGAAGCAGAGCAGGGAGACTCCGCTGCAGATCATGGCCAGCTTGGCCGACTCGCGAGCTCCCAGCTTCAGCTTCTTGATGATGTAGCCGCCCAGGACGATGCCCACGCCAGCACTGGGCACGATAATCACACCTGGGGGGGGGGGGGAGGTGCATGTTAGAAAATGTGAGAACTCACTTAATCAAACAGAGCATCGTACAGCTAGTTTAGTGAGCAAAAACTGGAAGAAACCGAGCAGTAAAAAGAGTTTTATGTCCTTCGTTTAGCCTTAAAACAAATCACTGTTTTCTAGATTGATTGGAGTAAATTTTTCATTAAAATATGGAAAATTTTATCCAAATTTTTCTGAAAAAACGGCAAAAGAAAATGCAAATGAAGATTCGTTTTCCAGCCACTACCGTCACGCAATTGTTGAGAGTTGAGTCATTGCGTTAAGGTTTAAAGTCTCTTTGATGTCACATGATTCATGTACGTCATTGTTTATTATTCACTTCATATGTTTCCATCACATTTTGCTCGACACACCAACTTTTCCACCTTAGCTAAAATTTACAACTTTTTGGGTGATATTTCAAGATTCTTTTCAACCTCAGGTTTTTGTATCCGCAAATAAAAAATGTGCATAAAGACAGACGGAAGGAAACGCACCTAATATATCAAATGACTTTGGTGTCATTCACATCGACGAGCCCACAGGGAAATGTACTCGCAGCTTGTACACTATCTGCTCAGCAACAAACAGCAGACAGACAAAGTAAAGCCAAGAAGTGTTGAAGAAAGTTTAGCATTCAGCAGCCAAAGACGAGAGGAGCTGGAGGAGACCAAACCAGAGCTAAAAGGAAAGTGAATACTGATTACCCTTCATCAGGGGGAAGCAAACACGACTTCATTATTCATACAGGAAACTGCTTGCTAACATGTTAGCAATAGCTAACTAGATGATGCTGGTTTTGTTTCCATCATCCAGTTGTTGTTTTCTGCCATCTTGTGGCCATAAATCGATTAATGCAACTTTAAAGATGCAATTACTTTCTTTCCATTCTTTACGACAACGTAACACACACTTATGTGTATGACATCTTTCTAATATTTAGTTTATTTACACTAAATTTAGTTTAGGTGAACAAAATCACCTAAACTGTGTTGCAGCCCCGTTGTATTAGAATTCAGTTTTATCTCGGTGTAACTACTACTACTGCATTCATAGAGTGAAAAACATCCCGTTATTCAGACTCTGGGGACGCAGAGGTGTAAATTATACAACTGTGGTCTTTGCAGCCCTCACTGTCTCTTCAATGAAAAGACGAATCCTCATCAAAATGCAGCGATCACAACAGCAGCCCCCCCCCTTTTTCGGCGTTTCTTAAATAAACGTTCAACTGTACGTTAGATGCTGATAAACCGTGACTTGGTGCAATGCTCATGCTTGTTTTTTTGAGTTTGCCGTTAGGATGTTTTGTAATGTAGCAAAACAAAAAGGTTGTGTAAGAAACAAATGATGTCAAGAGGACTATTTTTTTGTTCTTCCATGGCTAAATGGAAAGTGACTAATCTGCCTTTTCCAGGAAAAGTCTGACCGGGTAACGCTCGTCCAATCAAGAGAGACGACAACCGCTCATCTCTAATGAACCGAATATTACTCAAGCGGTGTCGACTCAAAAGGCTGAACATTTCCACCGCTTTATCATACTTATTCTGCTCAGGGAACAGAACCACGGACCCTGGCAGGTGGGTGCTAGTGCCTTGCTCCAACCGCTAACCAGACTGAACAGCGATGGATACCGAAGTGGGGTCCTGTGAGCAGGGTTCCCAAAGAACTCTTTGAATTCACCCACTAGAGGCTGGTGTGAAGCGACATGAACCTATGTGTGAGTGGCAGTTTGACTCACGGGCTTCACAGCCCACTCCACCTCCTGCAGCTCAACACAAACACGTCTGATAACAAACGTCTTTCCAAGATAGAATTCATTTTGGACGAAATCTGACGAATGAGAGCACGACTAAAAAGGTTTCCAAAACAACATAAACAAAAGGAAAAAGCTTCAGCGTGGAAAGTTCAGATGACTCACGGTGCCAACCAGTGTGACTAATGATGAGCTGCACTTTGCATTTATTACAATAACTTGTTATCAAACTATTGGAAATTGCATAAAGCAAATAATAATACGGTATAACCATTGTTGTTTTAAGTTCAGACATCCAATAAACTGAATGACAGCGTCTGTTTTTAGTCATTTATTTACTGTTACAAATGGAAGAAACCTTCTTCTGGTACAAATTCTAAAAACTGATAAGGACATTTTTCTTTTTTAGCTTCAGTGGTTTCTGCAAACATGTGAATCACACGTAGAGAGAAGGCGCCTCACGGACGTCCAGACACTCCCGCTTATCGGCAGATCCAGAATACCGAAAATAGCCATCGTCACTTAAGAAGGCCATCAGTCTCCTCTCAGCTCCTCCACTCGTCAGCCACCGGCAGAGAGAGGAGAGGCTCTTCATCTTTGAGATGCGCTCCTGACGGACGGAGAGATTTATTTCACCCGATGCTACGCCGTCCTTTCACTTCACGGTGCATCGTGGTGCCGGGAGAAAGGTCATTTCTGTTTTCCGCTCAGATCAAAAAGAGTTTCACTTCCTTTGGACATTTCAGCTTCTCGGGCTTAAGTCTGCGCCCCACACACCACACACACACACACCACACACCACACACCACACACCACACACACACCTTTCCAAAGTCTCGCATTGGGGGGGGGCTGTGTCTTACAATTTCCGTAACTTTTTCCGAAAACCAACAATCTGACGTTCACGACCACTAAAAATCTAAATAAAGATAAAAGCAAAAAGACGTTACATTGTATATCAGCATGCCAGCATTGACATGTTGTAAAGCTGACAGTGAACAATGTAAAAGCTTTTAAAAGTAGACATGTTCCGTCGATAACATGCCGTGTGAGGCCATGTGACGCATTAGCCTGTTTAAGTGTGCGTGTGCTTGTGAGTGTGAGTGATGCACTCAGTGCTGCAGCTCCCAGGTGCCCCCTCCGTCTGAAGACCAGCACTGTCTTTATTATTAATGTGGGTTGGCTTGCAGCTCTGGGCCAGACAGCCTCTCCTGCTCTGCTCGGAGATTTAAGAAAAACTGAACGGGCAGAAAATGAAAGTCCTGGACGCGGTGTGAATATTCTGGTCTGTCTTTAAGATGCTCAAATGCATAATATATGAAAAACAAAATCTGGGTTTAAAGAGGGTTTAAAGAGTGTCTTTGGCTGTGCTGTGGTGCGTAATCCAGCTCACCGGTGTAGATGCTGGCGCTGGAGGCCGGGATGCCAAACTGGGACTCGATGAACTTGGGGATGAAGGTGATGAAAGCCGTGACGATGGCGCTCTCTGCCGTGTAGGAGAGGCTGACGAACAGGAAGGTCACGTTGCTGAGGATCCTCACTGCAGCTTTGGGCAGGTCTGAAAGAGGAAGAGGAGGAGGAGGAAGGAGGTTAGACGAAGAGAAAAGGTTCTTTTCTTTTCTAATGAATCTGTTCCCGGCTGAAGCTTCTGTCCCAACTTCCTCATAAAAGTATATATGTGTGTGTGTGTGTGTGTGTGTGTGTGTGTGTGTGTGTGTGTGTGTGTGTGTGTGTGTTACAATTTGACATTTATGTAAAAACAATGAGCTGTACTTCCTTTCCTTCAAATCATTTAAAATTAAACTTGATTTAGGAGCAAAAAGAAAACCCATTGTAAGCATTTTATTCACTTACATCAGGATGAAAACTCACAAACTTTCTTCTTGCAACAATCTATTAATCTGTCGATTATTTTTTGGATTAATGAAGTAGTTTAAAATGTCAGAAAACAGTGAAAAACACGATGTTATTAAAAGTCTTATCTTGTCGAAAAAAAAGGTAGTTCAAAACCCAAAAATACTCTGTTTTCAATTTAGTGTAGAAGACGAAGGAAACCAGCAAATAATCTCGTTGTAGAAGCTGGAACTCGAGGACTTTCCTTTAAAAATATACTGAACTAGCTGCTAAATAACGACGATTATTAAATCAACTAATCATCAACGTTTTAACTTCTGATCAAACCAAAGACCAAACGAGTCTAATGAGACAAATCAAATAGACTTTAAGAGAGACTCTTGTTATTTTAGAAAAGAGGAGAGACCCTATCAGTGGCATCGTCAGTGGTTCCCGGTACCTTTGATGTCCTTCCCGAAGCCCATGGACGAGGTGACCGCCTGGCTCTTGCCGTTGCTGCTCTTCTCCTTGAGGACGTCGTCGTCGCTGGACATGTCGTCCATGCTCATCTTTTTCCTCCTCTTCTTCTTCTTGTGTCGGGGCGGCAGCTTCTTGGGGAAGGTGAACATGGGGAAGATGACCAGCAGCATGGCCACGGCGCACAGCAGGAAGCCGCTCCACCTATTGACGGAGAGGATTGACGTAGAAATACTCAACAACAACAATACAGGAGAGTCCCTTTACTCTTCGTTTGTATCTCTCTGTGCCTCATTATTGTGCACAGAAATACATAAATAAAATCATCGCTGGTACACTCATCCATCCCCTTTCCTGCCATCATCACCTATAATTCATGTAGGAAGCCCGTGGCTGTTAGCTGGTGAGTCACTGGTTATGCCGCGAGTGAGAAGACGGCATCACTGAGAGATGACTAACCTCATCTCACACACACACACAGCAGATCTACACATTAACGTCAGATATAAGACACAAGAAGAAGTGACCCAAACATGCGTCTTATGCGTTTCAAAGTGGTGCAGCGTACAGCATCATTTTAAATGTGGTGGATTTATCCTCTTGGTCCACTTATGATTCAATAATCAAACTTCTAGCACAGAAATGTGAGCTGGAGAGAAAGAAGCATCGTCTGCACTGATGGACTTTAAGAATGAAGTTTAGATATTACAGGTTGAGGACACAATGCAGAGCAGAATTAAAAAATGAAATCCAAAGTTAGCTTCCATGAGGACTGGGTATTCAGCTTCACTACTGACTAAATCAAGCATCGAAAAGTGTTGAGTAGATATAAAGAGATGGCATCAAATGTCAAATTATTACGCTACGATTAAACAATATTTTTCCTGATTAAAATCTAAGAACTCTTCAAACTTAAGGCTGTTGTATTTAGGCAACTCAGTGAACAATAAATCCCATGAAAAGACCAAAAAGACTCTCGTCTACATTTTATTACCATTTTTAAACATTCAGTATGTCCTAAAACAGCTGGTCACTTTAGTTTTAAACAAACGCTACTGCGACAAGAGTGCACTTTGTTGGGGGACTATTTTCAGTGGCGGATGAATCCACATTTTGGTGGATTGTGGGATTGAATAACAAACTACGGTGTGTTTAATGAAGGAACAAGTCACCCACTGCGACTGTGTGGCTCACTGACGTGTAGATTTTGTCGACATTAATATTAATAATAATTACGCTTTAAATGGGAAAAAAAAGAAGAGAGAGAACATTCTCCACTCTGTTCTCACCAGTTGCCGATGAAGCGAGGGTCGCTTTGGTCGATGTTGACGACGGTCTTGGGGTCCACATAAAAGCCGATGAGGACTCCTCCCAGCAGGTATCCAGCTGCTGGACCCAGTGCTCCCATCACATACATGATGGCTGAGGAGAAACGGGAAAAAAACAAAAAAACAGTGTGACTAACCAGTGGGTACGATCACTGATGTTTTGAAGCCTGGAGTTCGGCGATTTTGACGTCGCCATTTTGTTTTTTTCCGCTACCAATAAATAGAAGTGACCATATCTGGACTGAGGAGGAGTGACGTAGAGACGCCGTATACGTCTCTGGTAGAGACCTGTCAATCACTGTGTAGCCCCGCCCCCTAAATCATCCCCTGCTCTCTGGTCTGTTTGACTCTAAATGGAGCATAATGTACTAAATGAACATCATGCTGTATTGAAGAAGACTGTAAACTAGAGATTGAGTCCATAAACTCATGTTTACAATGTTTACTGAGGGAATAAATCAAGAGAGAAGTAGAGTCATTTTAGACTAGACTTCTATACAACCAGAGGAGTCGCCCCCTGCTGGACACTAGAGAGAATGCAGCTTTAACACGTGAAGCTTTGACTTCACTCGGCAGAACCGGAGGACGCTGTCTGGTGTCATCCTGATCACTTTGCTGGACGGTTTGCATCTTATTAACATGATTTTATCAACATTTGTCTGAGAGGAGCGACTGCACGTCAACTTCTGCGTCAATTTGCTCATTTACCCAAACTCGACGGCTAACTTTAACCCTAATGCGACGCTTCAAAACCAAACTAATCTAGCTTTACGAGCGGGGCACAAAAGGCCATGTGTGAGGGTCATGTGTGCGGATCATATGACCGTGTAATAAGGTGCATGCTTGAGGCTGAGAATAAGATTTCCCCAATTAGAGGGAATTAACATCTTAAAGTCCTTGGCTGGAGTTGAAAGCAAAAACACAAAAGAAACCCGGTGGCGTGACTTAAAACCTGAAAGCTGGAGCAGGCACTGGACCAAACTGAGCGTTATCTAACTGTCAGAGTCCTGGGAACTCACAGGGAGCTCTGGGTTCATGGCAGCAGTACGTTTAACAACGCCTCATTCACAATTACTAATCACCAATGTCGCGCTTTTCAAAATAAAATGCCAAATTACGAGCTACAAGTCACTAGATTCAGCTTTAAAATGGAGCTACAAACTTTAAAATGGAGCTACAAACAGAAGAAGAAGAAGAAGAAGAAGAAGAAGAAGCACAATAGATGACTACAACAAAGTAAAAGTATAACATTTATAAGTTTTGACGGTTTACTGACTTCAGAGGGGTTGAAATGATTTTTGGGACTGTGGCCAAACAAATAAAAATAGTCTGGAACCTTGTTAAAAAGCTGCTATAATCAAACAACAAAGGGATCTGAATCTGCCAATATGGATCATTAATGATGGGCGTCCCATAACGTGATGAGGGATCTCTAAAAGGAATATTCGCTCCCTTTTTTTTAGCAGATCAGATCCGTGACTCTGATCCCGAACCGAGAGCTTCGTGATCCGTTGCGCCGCCATCTCACAGGGATATTTTCTAAACCCTCCACTCTCCCCACTACACTGTTACATCATCGGACTGGGAAAGCACGAGCCTGGGATGATAAAGCATGGGGATGGGATTGAGGGCTTTCCTAGGTGGACCCGGCGTGGCATCGTGGATAATCCCGTATCTAGCTGGGAGAAGAGAGTGTGTGTGTGTGTGTGTGTGTGTGTGTGTGTGTGTGTGTGGGGGGGGGGGGGAAATCCCTCGGTCGAGTTAGGCAACGTGATGCAGACCATCGGCACGCGGGTAAAAAACACGACTCGGCTGCTGGTGGTTAAGACGGGCGACGAACCCCAGAAATGAAAGAACAAAACTGAAAGGTAGTTTAAATCAACTACCTTCATGCCGATGAATTCGAGAGAATGAGACAAGTTCACGTAACTCAATTGAGCCACGGTATCTCAGAAACAATACGCAGCATGTGTGAGCAGCTTCTTACTCAAAGCTGGTGTACAGTTCAGAAAAAAAGACATTAAAAGCATCTCTGACGATCTACGTAGAGAACAATTTAAATATGTCGCCTCAGTCTGTGGCAAAACCAGGCGGCAACCTCCGGTTCTGAGAAGTGAAGTCAAAGCTTCACGTGTTAAAGCTGCATTCTCTCTAGTGACCATCAGGGGGCGACTCCTCTGGTTGTATAGAAGTCTATGAGAAAATGACTCGCGTGATGATTTATAACAATATTGTGTCTGAAGTGGATCTCAGGGACTTCAGAACTTTACAGATTAATTACTTTACCATCTATTTATTACACAAACACAAGAGTACTCCAGTAGCTTAAAGGTTGAATAAAAGACCTTAAACCTCTGTATTAATATCATAAATATTCTGTTTCGGCTTGTTTCAGCTTTTCATTGAAGCGACGTGATGTTTACCGTCCTGTTGTGTTGGTTTCACCTTCATTAATCAAGTGTTCCCCGGTCCAAAGCCAGCGCCCCATTATAGCTGATTATAAATCCATAATAATTATATTATTATAATAATTATTTTGAATATATTTTGAAATAGATGAAACGTCACTTATTGGTTTGTGGACTGTGGTCATGAAGCCTCGAATTCGGTGATTTTGCTGTCGCCATTCTTGAATCCGGCCATCGCCATGTTGCTTTTTATTTGCAACCAGTGAACAGGAAGTGACCATATTTGGACTGAAGAGGAGTGACATAGAGACGTCGTATACGTCTTTGGTAGACCTGTCAATCACTGTGTAGTCCCGCCCCTAAATCATCCCCTGCTTTATGGTCTGTCTGACTCTAAATGGAGCATAATGTACTAAATGAACATCATGCTGTATTGAAGAAGACTGTAAACTAGAGATTGAGACCATAAACTCATGTTTACAATGTTTACTGAGGGAATAAATCAAGAGAGAAGTAGAGTCATTTTAGACTAGACTTCTATACAACCAGAGGAGTCGCCCCCTGGTGGACACTAGAGAGAATGCAGGTTTTAACAGCTCCCCTATACACATAACTGTGACTCGACTTTCTATAACAATGTGTTTGTAACCGCTGAGTACACTGTAATAGTACTCTAATAGGTCACAATACTCCTCTGCAGGGTTCCTCTAGAGCTGCCAAGGTGTTGCGTCACCATCACACACATAATGAGAGGCCTCTCAGGTGTCATCCTCTACAACCCGATTACATGAGTCCAGAACCTGCCGGGCCTGCGACACGCACCACAACACGGCCGTAAAAATAAATAAAAATAAATAAAAATAAATAAAAAGAGATTGATGGCGGCTGCAAATCAGAGGGAAAGCTAATAAAATAAATAATAAATGTAATATGCAATTCTGAAATGACGTGTGTGGCTTCAAGAGCGAAAAAAACGCTTGTATGCTTTCAATCCACTTAAGATAAATCAAAAGCATAAATCAGAATTGGAGTTGCCAAGTTTTGTTCGAGGGCTCATTAGATTTTTGCCGGGTGACGGATTGGGTTTACTTGCTGTGTGTGTGTGTGTGTGTGTGAGAGAGTGACAAGAGAGAGAGAGAGAGAGAGAGAGAGAGAGAGAGAGAGAGAGAGAGAGAGAGAGAGAGAGAGAGAGAGAGAGAGAGAGAGAGAGAGAGAGAGAGGCCGTGACATCAGGACCTGTGGACCCACTCGATCCTCTCGGTAACAGACTTCAAACTCTACAACCCCGATTCAAATGCAGGCTTTCTAATTAAAGAAATTAAGTCTCAAAGCTCAACAAAGGATCTATTTTCTCAAAATAAAGCTTCTCCAGAGTCACGGACGACGTTGGACAACAATAACGAGTAAACTGAGCTGTATAATAGGTGGAGTTCCCAAATAAATGTAAATAAACACTAGTTCTATTAAATGGAAATTAAATGTTTTCATACACATTTTCCTGACCTATTTAGTGTCACTTAGCACTTTTTCACCACGTAGTTCCAGAAATGTGCTTCGTTTTTCCATTTGTTTGCCGTCTCCGTTACCGTTTCCCCCTCACTTCATTCGGTCACTCAAGAAAAGCTCCAACTTAAAGCTGAACGTTCATTCTTCCGCCCTCACAGTTCCTGAACCATTAAGAAAGTACTTTCCACAGAACGGGGTCTCTTTTGGCACCAGGAACTTTGGCAGAAGACTTCATTTTCGTCGCCAAAAGGCCCATTGTCACCGACGACGTGAGGGCATGAGTTTTGTGTGGTTTGACAAACGGCTGCACAACCTGCGTTCGCAACATTTACACACTCTGCCAGTGAGATTAAAATCTTCAAATTGTTAAGTATTAAAAAAGGAAGGAAGTGGCAGTATCTCTGTTCCCCTTTTACAGAAACATGCATCATTAAGTGTCACCGAGCCAATTATTCATTTTGTACAACCCATAACAGAAAAGTAGTCCCTGAGCGACGACCAGCAAGTCAAAGGTTTCATTAAAAAACAACCTTGAAAACACCGATAACCGTTCAGAACCACCTGGTAAGTTAACTTCCTAAAATATATTTGGCTGAGAGAGACGGAGAGACAGAATAAGGCCAAACCGACAACCACAGACCACAGCATCCGTTTCAGGTCAGACTGGTTTCTGTACATTTCAAACAGGCTTTTGTGGTTTTGGAAAGTCGCTCACGGCCTCTGCAGGAAAGTAAAGTAGCGAGATGAGCAATCGGCAGCTTGGCATCAATGCAATGACGAACAACGGGAAAACCAAACCCCAACCTGAGAGTTCACCAACAACCAAGGAAACCTGTTGCTCTTTTGCTGTTTCAAAGTACCCGACAACACCATGAGTGCATTCGTTGTGCCGTTAGCGACCACAGCAGGCGTTTGAACCTCTAACCCTGCCTGCGTAGGTGCCTTGCTTTCACTGCTCAGCATCATTTGTGATTTCACCGTCTTCTCACGCCAGACGGGAGTGAACCGAGTAGGTGTCAAGACGCTTCCACTCGATCAATACATGTGAACACTAACTGTTCCCCGATTAACCAGAGAACACGATGACCTCATGGCATGTTTAGCTGCTGTGTCCGAGTGGATGAGAGGCTTTTAAATAACCTTCTGAGGTTCTTCAGATCAGGACAAGACAAGTCTCAGTGTTCTCAATCAGGTCCTGGACTTGCAGGTTGCGTAATATTTGGTGCAAAATGCAGCTCGTCTTAAATATACGGGAACAAATGACATCAAGTCATTACCGGTTTAAGCTAGATGGAGATAAAGTGCTCTACGTTCTACGTTCCTAATTCAAAAGGTGAGGATTTGATGAGGAATGATTGTCACAAAGTGGTTCACCGACTTTAAAAGCAGCCCCTATTTTAACATTGTTTCCCATAATTCACTCTGGTGCACAACCACAGCACGGCCGCTTTAGATTTGAGGACCTCTGATGATGGCCTAGTTTCAGACCTCTGATTCTTTTAACATTTGAACTGCTGTAGGTCTGCCGCTGTGCTCGTCTCCCTTCAACAACAACAACCAATCAGAGCTTTGTAGGCAGCATTAAGCTAGAAACGGCTAAATCCTTGAAATATAGCGACACACAATGCTGGCAGCGTTAATCTTAAACAGACATGTATTTATATTATTGACAAGTTAACTGCTGCTAGAAACCACGACCACGGCTTCTGTGTTGACATATAAAACTAAACACCGCCACCACCACCACCACCACCACCCCCAAACAGAGAACAGAACAACATGAACACGTCAGGCTGATTGAAGAAGGGGCAAGATAGTCCGATAGTCACTCTGATAAACAGTGTCAAAAACCACGATCGTTTCCTGAGGAAAACATTAAATCATGGTGCAGACACGACATTAAACCAAATCCAGTAAAAAGGTCGCAAACCATGTTTGTGTGGTTGTTTGAATAGACTCTTAATTCCAAACTACAGCCACCAAAAATCTGAATCATACACAGTCGCATGACAAAGCATGCCAAAGCACAAACTGGCGCCGTTGAGGACCATATTGCGTCTCCGAGCTACGGCTGGCAAACAAAAAATTTCAAGTGCCTCGCATGGGAGCCAAACAGAGCGTCTCTTATTGGGGTTACAAAGCAATATTGTGCTGAATTATTCTAATGGAGGTCTGTTACGCCTTTGGGGCATGATCTCGTATGTAGGCTACCGCAGAGCGGGGGCCAGAAAGGACCAGGACGTTTGTTCCAGAGCAGACAGCCGGTGTGCCGCTACCCATACTGGCTCAGCACTGTGTGGTAATGACATAAAGTAGGACCAGGTCTGTGAGGCAGACCTGATCACCCAACATCAGTGTTCAGACCTCGCTAATGCTCGTAGAGCTGAGTGGGACCAAAATCCCTGCAGCCATGTTGCTGAAATCCGGTGGAAAGAGCAGCACAAATAGTTCCCACCACTTCAAAAAGAGACAACAAGTTCTCTCACTGCTGTAAATTTGGGCTTGTGTTTACTTGGGTTCCCCCGTTAAATAACAAAGGAATAAACCCCATCTTTGTCCCCGGCGTGACGTCCATTGTTCTTCGAGGCGGGACCCAAACAGAATATGTTGCATTGTGTGGCTTGCTGCGTTGGTTCCAGCGGGAAGGGCCATTTGACTTAATATTTTCTAAAAAGTCAAAGTTTAAATCTCCCTGGCGGTCGGTCTTTCATCTCCATTAGCAGCTGAGATAAACCAGAAGACACCTTTGATCTGAAAAGGGATCACCAGACAAATGGTACGGATTGATTTCGGCCTTTGCCAGGAAGTTCCCCGTCTCTGCTTTTGCGAGCGCTCGATCAATCTGTGTTTTTGAAAAGTGTCTGCAGAGCAAAGGGCTGAATGAATACAGCAGAGGTCCGACTACGAGGCATTCCCGCTGAATCCACAGCACAGCTGCAGATTTACTCAAGACATCATCTGTCTCCGCTCGTCTCATGTTCTGCCACTAACATAATAAGTTAAGTAGGCCGAGTAGCATAAGAGGCCTCTCTGTGTACGGTCGTCCCGTTGCGCACACTTCATGGTCAATGTCAGACACACCGGGGCAAAAGCCACTTTGAACAAACTGCAAACCAAAGACCTTTAAATGCACATTGTATATGCTTCCTCTTGAGCAGGGTAGTCAACTGCTAAAACAGAAATGCTGTATTAATGTTCGTCCAAATGTGATCCAAATTTCCAGAAAATAGGCAAAAGAGTTGTATGGGTTTTTATTCCCACGTCTACACACACCGACGGTTGGTGAGGACCCGTTAGCGAGACTTTCTCAGACCACGACGCTCCGCTCCGGTCGCAGTAATCACGTGCTGAACGTTGTGAATTCAAACAAAAACACTTGTTTAGGTTTACGCAACAAAGCCACTTAGTTAGGTTAAAGAAAAACATCGTGGCTGGGCTCAAATTAAGTCCGTAAACTAAATAAAACGTAACATTAGTACGGAAAACACGGCACATTGACTTAACTTAACACCTAAGGACTCGAACATTGGTCTCCTGGGTGAAAGTCCTGTTTCTTTATTTAAGGTTATTTTGGTTTGCAAGATTTTACATATCTGAGATTTGAGTTGGTTGTCCAACGAGTCCATTTACGTGGAATATGAAACATCAAAGTAAATCAATAAGGAAAACATGGACGTCAATTTGGGAGAAATAGGTTCTAACACAGCAGCCATACTTTCTCCAGCCGATTATTATTACATTAAAAGCTATTACACAAGATGTACCGGTATCAAACTGGCAGAACTTTGCTGGCTTGTGTTTTTCCAGGACACTGGACTGAACTGTGATGGTTTTAAAACAGACGGCGTCCTCATTCCAGTGACTAGAGAAGCTGTCAGCTGCCATCACACCACCCGAGCACACCACCACGTTCCTGCAGCCGGTTGGTGTGGATACCCGGCTCTGCTCTGCTCCAACCTGCCGACCCTTTAGCCCGTTAAATGTTTTCATTCAGCCGTCACAAAAGCAACTGAATACCAAGAGTTTACTGGTCGCCAGACAAAAACGCTTTTTGGTGACTTGCCAAAGTGGCTGGTAGAGCCGATACGGTTACAATCAACAGCAAGTCAAATTAAAAGGCAGAGTTATTGTGACTTTTAGTTTCCTAGCAAGGGACAAGTTGGTGCACTACAACCAGAACCTTTCAAAATGTCCACTCAATTATTTAAAAGGAGCTGCTGCACCGTTTGCGCTGTTAGCACCATTAGCACCGTTGGCGCTGTTATGACCGTTGCCGCTGTTAGCACCGTTAGAACCGTTAGCTCTGTTAGCGCTGTTGGGACCTTTAGCACTGTTAGCACCGCCTTGAGAACCATTGACAGGCAGTGAAAATCTCAGCTATTGCAGCGTTTTTCCAAACTTCTAGCAACTAAGAATATTGTTATATCGCCTTCGGACCAACAGCCTCATGCATTCTGCAGGGAAAAAGTTAAAAGTGAAACTTTTTCCTTTCTATAATATTTTTTTTATTTCTATGTCTGGAGACGACCCCATGCTCTCCAGGCTTCTTGCAGGTGACATCGTACCAACAACCGGCTGCTCCACAGATCCAAGCTCCTCTGTTCTTGCCAATGGTTCTGCCAAAGCCCCCCCCCCCCCCCACCACCACCACCACCACCAACAGCGACAGGAATGCACATAAGACCTTCCCCTATTCCCTCCGCCTCCTCTCTTTCATAACCCAACTCTCATTTGTTGGTTAATTAGGCTTTACTTTGTTTGAGTCCACTGAGGCGAGAACTTCAGGGGAAGTATGTGGAGGGGGGGGGCAGTTTGAAGGTCCCACCGTCGACATGTGGGCCACGGCGGTGGCAGAAACGGGCGCGACAGGAACTTTCTGCCTATTGTTTCCACATCCTGACTGCTGATGTGCCTTTGAGCAGAGCACCGGAGCCCACTCAGAGACTGAAAACACTTTCCTGTTTCAACATGAAAGTTGCAAAGCCGGCTCCATGAAGAAACGGTTTTACCAGTTTGGTGTGCCGGAGCTTATTAATTAGTCACGTTCGGCTCTGGTGAATTCAGATGTCTACGTCACTAAACCAACCAAAGCCAAGTTTAGCAGCATTGGCTTCATTCCTCAACGTCGGAGGTTGCCGCTTGGTTTTAACCAATATGAACGTTGTGTTCTGGGTTATTTGTCTCTTTGTTTCCACTCGTGGTGTAACGGACCAACCTACACAGTCCACCACGCAGGTGAACCGCCGACTAATTCCACAGTTTAACGTTCACCATCACAGTGTGAAATAAAGTGTTACCGACAATCGTTATCCTCCAATATTCAGTAAAATATCTCTGATCTCTGATAATGTCACATAGTAAACAACCAATCGGTGTTTAAACCGATTGGTTGTTTACTATGTGACATTATCAGAGATCTAGTAGAGCTAGTAACGTTAGCAGCATCGCTAACGGCTAACCAACAGAGGTTCTCTTTCTTTTGTACCGATCCGAACCGTGAGTTTTATGATCCTAGTTTCTACTTAACTGTAACGTAGTTTCAGTTGCTGCAACATGCTGGATGTGAATGACAGCTGTTTTCTATCAGGAACAACAACAACAACAACAACAACAACAACAAGAGACACTGGTACCCATCAACCCTTCTCCGTCACACAGACTCTTACCCAGGTACAGCGAGGCGTTCTCCTTCTTGACGTTGTCGTCCAGGTAGGTGGGTCCCAGCGTGTAGATGGGCGTGGACCCCATGCCCACCAGGATCTGGGCGATGACGAACAGCGCCACGTACAGGTTGTGCTCGTTGCCCTCCTGGTCTCGGGGACAGGAAGTGATGTCGACGCGGTCCCTGCCGCTGGCGTTGCCGTTGCCGTTCATGCAGAGGCCCTCGTTGCCGGAGGACGAGTTGACCTCCTGGATCTGGTAGGCCGGCGAGATGAAGTGAGGTAAGGAGAAGAGGGCGGCGCCCACGGCGATGAAGATGCCGCCCACCGCCAGCCAGCGAGGCCTCTGGCCCCGCCCGCCGAAGTAGCTGATGAAGACGACCACCAGGAGGCTCCCGATGTCGAAACAGCTGACGAGGAGGCCCGACTCGGAGCTCCTCAGGCTGTACCGCTTCTCGATGGTGGTGATGACGCTGCTGAGGTAGCCGGACACCATGAGCGACTGGATGAACGTCAGGTAGCACATGCAGAACAGGAAGCAGCGAGAGTCCTGGATGAAGACGCTCAGGTACTTCCTACTGGGCAGTCGTAGGCGAGCCAGCCTGGAGGCGAAGATCCCCGGCGGCTTCCTCCTCGCCGTGTTTTTACTCCTCCGGTTCTCCGTGTTCTCCATGTACGAGCTCGGCCTGTTCAGCGCCGACTTCCCCGGCTTGGGCTGGTAGTTGGTTCTGGTCGGGGACTCCGGCTGGAAGGACTCGGTCTTGGCCGAGAGCTGGATGAATTCAGCGCTCTCTTCCGCGGTTATGGACGCAGAACCGGCCAGCAACGTTTCCTCTTGAGGCGTTTCTTCGGTCAGAACGGGCAGACTTTTACATTGGAAGTCCGTGCCGGGTTCCTCCGGCTCGCTGGAGAACCCGTCCCCCTTCTGAAGGGACTCGGACAACTCCGCTTCCTCGTGGTCGGCCATCGTTTTCCAGTCAAACCGTCCTGTTCTTTTTAGACGTTAGAAAAATACAAAAACAAAACCCGCCCCAGTTCCAAGTCTACATTCACAGTTCAGGGGCTGCAGCCCGTTACATTTATTATTAATAGGAACATGGACTCGCCACAAATACAGTCTGGCACACCAAGAGGCCCAAAAAACAACAACAAAAAAAAAAAAGGCAACAATGTCAACAATAGGAGAGTTGACTCACAGCTTCTGCTGCTTATCTGCAGCGCAGGCTGGACAGCCTCTCGTTTATCTCGTCATGCACACTTTGCCTTCCGCCACCATCTGATCCTGGAGGGTTAGGAGACGGACTCAGGCCTCCTCAGCTCGACCCGCCGGAGAGCTCCAGGGCCGAGGATCCCTGCAGACGCTCACTAACATCTCCACTCGGTGGCTTTGCTAGACAGGACGCTGCTGCTGCTGCTGCTGCTGATGATGATGATGATCCTCGGCCGGCAGGGACGAGATGAACTTGCAGAGCATGCGCCGCATCGCTGACACCCTCCTGCCAATGAAGATCACACAATGGTCACAATGTCACTTCTTTCCATTACATTCCCAATTTTCCTCCTCACTCATCCTCCCCCAAGTCAAGGGCATCACCACCACCACCCACCCCCCCGCCCCGACGTTATCACCGCACCAGCTGTCATTGAGTGATTATATTTCTGTGTAAATCCGCTGGAGACGTGCATGAAAAAAATATATATATATTTAAAAAAATCGGCAAATAGGAGAAGAGTCTTCGAGGAAAAACAACGAGCGTGAAAAGGAGAGAAGGTCCGAGCATCGTCTGGTGACGAGCTGCTCGGATAATAACGCTGCTCAGAAAAACACCGCAGTGCTCAGCTGCTGCTCAGCTGTTTTGAAAACAATTGCGTCAAGCTAACGCTGAGTCAACGCCGCGGACACCGGAAAAGCGCACTTCAAAATAAAAGCGCACTCCAAAAATTGTACGTAAAAAAAAAAAAAAAAAATCAGACCACCGTAATATATTTCGCATCTTTTCCTTTTGTGCCAAAACAAATCTAAAGAAAAATGGTGGTGATGTAAATACCATTTGTTATGTAAATTAATTAGGAAGGATATATATATATATATATTTTGTTTTGATGAGGTTTTACTTTGAAAGGAACAACAGGAAGTCCTTCTTAACAATACGGCTAACTTCCCAGCTAGCCGCACAGCTAGCAGCTAACCTCCGCAGTGCTTAACGTTAACGGATAAAATAACAATGTCCGCTCTTCACTAACCTGAACACTGCGAAGCGACGACACGAGCCTTTAAGTCTTCATGGCCGAGTTACACCAAACACGCTCTGTGGGACGACACGCGTTAAATACAACAAAATAAAACGTTCATGTTAAAATATCTCTCCTACAAAACATCTTCTCCCGGAGCTGCGTCAAGGCGCAGGCAATTAGCCAGAAAAGACCGGAAGCACTTCGAAATAAAAGCACAGCGTGAGAAAAAAAAAAACTCAGAGAAAAAGGGCTGGAAGGTAAAACCTCTTTTCAACAGCATGGCAAATCAAAGTAAAAAAAATATATATATATATATAGATATAAAACAAATAATAAGCGGAAACAGAAAAGCTACAAGAAGAAAGTGAGATGTATAATAATAATACATTTTATTTGTATAGCGCTTTAAAAGGTACTCAAAGATGCTTTAATGGTAAAAACAGAAACAAAAGACATAATACAAACATAGATGACGTAACAGTAAGGAACATACTATTATGAATACTTATTCCCAAATGTTTAGCATATCTGATGATTCATTTGTTCAGTGCACTTACTCAGTGATGAGTCATCTGTGATACATAAATTAAGAGGAAATTACTGGAATAATAATATGAACAACTAGCAAACAAAGCTTCCTGGATATTTGCAAAATGTTTGATATTTACAGGTATTATTTGTCATGGGGCAGGTGTATAGTACTGAATGCAGATTTTGATTTAAAAATGTCTGTAAAGTGTTTCCAGAGTCAACATTATGTCCTTTTTTCCTGTATAATGAGACTTTAATGGCTTTGCAGCTGTGTCATAAATCTCAAACATCAGAAAGATAATTGTTAATGTCAACACACACCTAAACTACCTTTACCGGTAGCTTCTACATATAGTGATTGAAGTGCAAATCAAATCATGTTCTGATAGTTTAATAAAGCTAATAGATTGCGATACGTTTATGCATTAGCTTGCTTGCTTGTTCATTTCATTGACGGCAAATATTGTGGCTGCAGAAAGATAACACACAGTCTTTTGGGTCAAAAGAAAGACAATAAACTACCTTCTCTTACACATCAAGTTGTGATTTTATTACGTAAACCCACACAATTTACACTGTACACTTTAGAAGCATTGAAACAGTCTAAAGTACAGCAGTCACACCATCTTAAAAACTCAAAATAATTAAGAAATGTACAGTAATTATGAGTATGAATGAAAAGAGTATGAATTAAATGCATCAAATCATTCAGCAAAAGTAATATTGATGTTGAATTAGATAAAAACATGTAATAAACAGCGTGCTATCTGTTACATCAGTAGCAAATTACAAAATACATTTGTATTTCTTGACAGTTTAAAATACCAAAAATAAATCCATCACTAATTCAAAAGATGACTTAATTAAAACCTACTCTTTATGATAAGTGTTGGTCTGACTCATAGTTTGAGTTCCAGTTCATCCCATTATGTTGAGGTGTGTCATAATTGGCTGTAGCACACCTTTAGTGTGTGACAGTAGAATACAGTAGAATACAGTAGAATACATGTGTAAAGAGCGACCTCTAGTGGAGAACTTCTGCAAATAGCCGACAGAGAAAGAAGATTAAAGTTCAATGGAAGTCACATTAGACGTTGACTCAATGATTATTAGCATTTAAATTGTCATTTAAGCTTCAGCTCAACTGCCTCAATCCTATAACATCCTGCTTTAAACATATTGAAAGTACATTTACATGACTACTACAAATGAGCATTTAACTGGAGTATACTTTGCATCTTAAATATTTAATCTCACCATCAACATATACAGAGTAAATGTCAGACCTACAACAATAAAAGCAAATTAATGCATTAATGTTGCCATTTTCTGAAAAAACAAAACTTCATTTTCTTATCTTCACTGCAAATATATAAATGGAATATTTAAAACGAGGACTTTTAGTCAAGTCTTCATCAGGGATTATATTGATACTTCAATGCTATGAAAATTAAAACTATCTCCAGTGAATTAAATCAATCTCCAAGCCTTTTTCCTGGGAAAAAAAGGTTTGATGTTTGTTAAACAAAGCCCCTAAAAATCCTGTAATCTGTGCATCAGAAACTACCTCGTGGGCAGGAGAAGGTTTCCCGTGAGCACCTGTGAGGTTTGATCATGTCCCCTTTGGGGCTCTTTTACATTTCTAGTTTGTTTTGCGAGAATAAAAAAAAAAAAAAATGGCGCTGTCAGCATTAGCAATCACAGGCACCAAGGCAAAGCAAACACATGATACCAAAGTGTCAAACCACTCTTGCACTTAAATCTAGTTCACACATTATTATATAGGTTTTGCCTACTTCAACTAACACAGCTCAGCAGTGTTTCCAACTGGACCAAAAAGATAAAGTCCAGCATAGAGAGGCTGAGTGAATGTGGTCTGGACTCTGTGGAGGAGAGTCATGGTTTCAGAGGCTCTGTAGAAGGACAGAATACCTGCTCTGTGATCCAGGTACACTCCTACTCTGGAGGACCGAGGACCTGAGACGGTAGTTGTGACATTGTTGTGTCGAAATTCATAATGATTTTTGAAACAACCAAATGCCCAAGACTTTTCACTATCTCCAAATCTCTCATTTACAGTGTTATGGTCTTTGTATGCTACTGCTACATAAACTCCACCCTCGCCTTTCTCCACCTCCCAGTAAAAGCGTCCAGTCAGACTCTCTCTACTCAGGACCTGAGCGCTGTTAGTGAATCTGTCTGGGTGACTAGAATAATTCAGTCCTCCAGTGAATGTTACTTTTTTGTTCTCTTCAGATAATGAGAGATGAGTGTTTACTGTGTTTGAATCCAATGTGATTTCGTATGAATATTCTAAGAATTCATTTTCGGTCTTGGGTTCTTGTGACAGTAAACCATTCACTTCAGTCACCATCAGTGAGATGTTTGTCCATTTGTCTCTCAGAACATCCTGTAGTTTATCTCTGACTTCTGACACAGCCTTTTGCACTCCGTCAAAGTGCCGCAGACAAAAGGGGTCGATTGGAGGAAAGTATATAGGTCCACTGAGATATGTAGGTGAGGAGAAATTTTGTAGAAACTGGTTGTGATCCTCTGTGTGTGAGAGCTTCTTCAGCTCAGTGTCGTTCCTCTTCAGCTCAGTGATCTCCTGCTCCAGCTTCTCCTGAAATTCTTTGACTCGACTCACTTCAGTTCTCTGCTGGGATCTGACCTGCTGCTTCACATCAGAGCTTCTTTCCTCCATGAGACGGATCAGCTCAGTGAAGATCTTCTCATTGTCCAACACTGCTTTATCAGCAGAGACATTGATGTTCTCCACCTCCTGTTGAAGCAGCTTCACATCTTTCTCTCTGTCCTGGATTCTCTGCTGGATGTTTAGTCGACTCACCTCCAGCTCTCTCTGCCTCTCAGTCCTTTCTGCTGCAACTGAGACTGTGTTGTGGCCTTTATGTTCCTCCACAGGACAGAGATAACAGATACACTGCTGATCAGTACGACAGAACATCTTCATTACCTCACCATGACGAGAGCAGATGTTCTCCTGGAGCTTGTTGGAGGGGTCCACCAGCTTGTGTTTCTTAAAGGCAGGAGATTCATAATGAGGCTGAAGGTGTTTCTCACAATAAGAGACCAGACACACCAGACAGGACTTGAAGGCTTTCAGTTTCCTACCAGAGCAGACATCACAGGACACATCTTCAGGTCCAGCATAGCAGTGATCAGCAGCAGCAGCTTGGAGTCCAGTCTTCTTCAGTTGCTCCACTAAATCTGCTAACATGGTGTTTTTCACCAGGACAGGCCTCGGTCTGAAGGTCTGTCTACACTGAGGACAGCTGTGGATTTCCTTCTCATCCTCTTCATCCCAGTGGGTTTTAATACAGTTCATGCAGTAGCTGTGTCCACAGGGAATAGTCACCGGATCCTTCGGTAGATCCAGACAGACGGAACAGCAAATTGTTTCCTTGTCCATCTGAACTCCTGTCTGCGCCATTGTACCTCCCTTATAGCTATTGTCAGTTTCACTTAATCAAAAGTTGTGCCCAAGTCCGAACATTATTCTGCTCCATTAAACTGCAGCGAATGTAACCGACCAGCTCTCTCACTTGATCACAATTTGGCTACAACCGAATAAAAACTGCAGCTCAGTGAAGGAGAGGGAACAAGGAAATATTTGGACAAACTAGAGCTCGTTGTTTGAGCACAAAGGAAGGAGGGGTTACTTTGCTTCATTCCAGGGACAGGAGCGGTTTGACATACAATATACTGGTTGTGCTTTGTCCTCATTGTCCTCTGTATAATACCATTGTGACATTAACATGTACATGACAATGTGTTTTTTTAATGTTCTTTCTACTCACAATGCACAGTTGAGTGTTTGTGTAGATATAAAGTCTTTCAGTTTTTAACAAACTTAGGGTCTGGGCCCCCTTACAGACAGTGCCTAATGCCTTTGCTACTTTAGCTTCTTAGATATAGTTGTGCACGCCTCTATGCACAGGACCAGTTCATGAACCAAACTCCTGAATAGGGTCTGAACTAATTATTTGGAGCGATCAAACATGAACAGCAGGTTTGTTAACTGTAGTGTTGGAGTTTTCTATGCAGAACAAGAAGGTCCCCTTTATGCGACTTACATCACTTACTGTACATCACATGATTGCCGTTTGTGTTTTTGCGGCCTGAACAGCAGCTCACATCATCCAGTGTTTTTGGATACTCTGGATTGGATCTTGGAGAGGGTGGCATCTGAGGACTAATGGGAGACATAAATGCTTTAAAAAATAGTTCAATCAGGAGAGACAAGTGAATGATTAGTAGTTAACATTTATTATGACAGATGATGCGTCAATGAGTTACACAGAAATTCTTTGGCGCTTGAACTCGACGAGGAGATTTGTGATCGAGTTGTGATCGCCCTGAGCGGCAACAATATAAATCCCCCCGTGGAGTCCAGACACTGGTGGTGATGGTGGCTGATGAGGTTGATAGGGTGATGAGGCTGATGAATCTGTGAAGATTGGGCGGAGATGGGGAGGTGGAGGGTTGCGTAACAGCAGCATGAACTACTGAAGGTAGAGAGACGGTCATATTCAAAGACAGACAGCGGCAAGATGATAGGCTAATGATGTCCTTGTGTCGTTGTGCTATTGGCAAGTGACCAGCTGATCTAGACAGCTGATATCATGATTGACAGCCCCAAACAATAACAAGGAAATAATGTGTGCATGCATGAGGAGTGATGGCAGATATATGGTAAATAAGTTATGGGCTTAGGTATACATGAGTATAGTCTTCCTGTCTGAATTTACACTAGAGCTTCATTTGAAACGGAATTAACTTTCGAAGAGACTGTGAACAGTGGGTCATCCAAATCAAATGAGTGTCACTCAAATGGGCCATCTTAGAGACACTCGCACACTGCTGCACAACCCTGATCTAATCGTCGTAATGCCTGATTTCATGTGAACGTAGCCTTCTGGAGCGACAAGAAAATGAGGGTTATCTGGCTGTGCTTCATTCCAGGTAGATGAGTGTTTTTAACAGGAAGAGTATGTTTAGTCCTTGCTCACAATAACAACGTTAAGACGGAATGTAAGAGAAATAATAACACTTATCATTGCCTTTCTACCCAGTTGGAATGAACAAATAAACTTTTCAATCAGATTTTGTTTGGGGGGAAAATCCTCTTTCTGCAGTTATGATGTTTTACATTTGTGGTTTAGTTTTCCTTAGTTTGCACTGTTTGCGCTGACAGCACCGTTAGCTGCGAGCCGCCGGCTCAGCCGGAGCTATTTAAAAAAGAAAAATTACTCACTATGCTGCCAGAATATTACTATTGATGCAGTAACATGTTAACATTTTGATGTTGTAGATTGGTGTGGCTGCAGTAGAGATACTGTTGGTTTCATTTACGGGGCCCCGTGTTTGTTATTTTATTATTATCCTAAAGTATAGGCGCAACATAAACCCTCGGCTACAATAATAATACATTTTATTTGTATAGCGCTTTAAAAGGTACTCAAAGACACTTTCATGGTAAAAACAGAAACAAAAAAAGAAATTATAATACAAACAACATAGATGACATAACAGTAAGGAACATATTACATATGAATACATATCCCCAAATCTAATAATACAAAGGCAGAAGTAAACACCAAATATATGGCGCAGAAAACACTGCTTTTCAATGTTTTCTTTTTGTTTTGCCTTTGATTTTATCTTTTTTGATTATTATTATTTATTTTTTCAGCATATCTGTTGATTCATTTGTTCAGTGCACTTACTCAGTGATGAGTCATCTGTGATACATAAATTAAGAGGAAATTACAGGAATAATAATATGAGCAACAAGCAAACAAAGCTTCCTGGATGTTTGCAAAATGTTGGATATTTACAGGTATTATTTATCATGGGGTTTGATTTCAAAATGTCTGTAAAATGTTTCCAGAGTCAACACTGGATTATGTCCTTTTTTACTGTATAATGAGACTTTAATGGCTTTGCAGCTGTGTCATAAAGATAATAATTGTTAATGTTAACACACACCTAAATTACCTCTACCGGTAGCTTCTACATATTGTGATTGAAGTGCAAATCAAATAACAAGTTTGTGATAGTTTAATAAAGCTAATGGATTGCAATACATTTATGCAAGGAAAGGTATGAAACAAACATGTTGATTAGCTCATTTCATTGACAGCAAATATTGTGGCTGCAGAAAGATAACACACAGTCTTTTGGGTCAAAAGAAAGACAATAAACTACCTTCTCTTACACATCAAGTTGTGATTTTATTACGTAAACCCACACAATTTACACTGTACACTTTAGAAGCATTGAAACAGTCTAAAGTACAGCAGTCACACCATCTTAAAAAATCAAAATAATTAAGAAATGTACAGTAATTATGAGTATGAATGAAAAGAGTATGAATTAAATGCATCAAATCATTCAGCGGAAGTAATATTGATGTTGAATTAGATAAAAACATGTAATAAACAGCATCATCAGTAGCAAATTACAAAATACATTTGTATTTCTTGACAGTTTAAAATACCAAAAATAAATTCATCAGTACTTCAAAAGATGACTTAATTAAAACCTACTCTTTATGATAAGTGTTGGTCTGACTCATAGTTTGAGTTCCAGTTCATCCCATTATGTTGAGGTGTGTCATAATTGGCTGTAGCACACCTTTAGTGTGTGACAGTAGAATACAGTAGAATACAGTAGAATACATGTGTAAAGAGCGACCTCTAGTGGAGAACTTCTGCAAATAGCCGACAGAGAAAGAAGATTAAAGTTCAATGGAAGTCACATTAGACGTTGACTCAATGATTATTAGCATTTAAATTGTCATTTAAGCTTCAGCTCAACTGCTTCAATCCTATAACATCCTGCTTTAAACATATTGAAAGTACATTTACATGACTACTACAAATGAGCATTTAACTGGAGTATACTTTGCATCTTAAATATTTAATCTCACCATCAACATATACAGAGTAAATGTCAGACCTACAACAATAAAAGAAAATGAATGCATCAATGTTGCCATTTTCTGAAAAAACAAAACTTCATTTTCTTATCTTCACTGCAAATATATAAATGGAATATTTAAAACGAGGACTTTTAGTCAAGTCTTCATCAGGGATTATATTGATACTTCAATGCTATGAAAATTAAAACTATCTCCAGTTAATTAAATCAATCTCCAAGCCTTTTTCCTGGGAAAAAAAGGTTTGATGTTTGTTAAACAAAGCCCCTAAAAATCCTGTAATCTGTGCATCAGAAACTACCTCGTGGGCAGGAGAAGGTTTCCCGTGAGCACCTGTGAGGTTTGATCATGTCCCCTTTGGGGCTCTTTTACATTTCTAGTTTGTTTTGCGAGAATAAAAAAAACAACAACAAAAACGGCGTAGTCAGCATTAGCAGTCACAAGCACCAAGGCAAAGGCAAAAGTTTTGCCTACTTCAACTAACACAGCTCAGCAGTGTTTCCAACTGGACCAAAAAGACAAAGTCCAGCATAGAGAGGCTGAGTGAATGTGGTCCGGACTCTGTGGAGGAGAGTCATGGTTTCAGAGACGCTGTAGAAGGACAGAATACCTGCTCTGTGATCCAGGAACACTCCTACACTTGACTGAGGACCTGAGACAGGAGTTGTGACATTGTTGTGTCGAAATTCATAATGATTTTTGAAACAACCTAATGCCCAAGACTTTTCACTATCTCCAAATCTCTCATTTACAGTGTTATGGTCTTTGTATGCTACTGCTACATAAACTCCACCCTCGCCTTTCTCCACCTCCCAGTAAAAGCGTCCAGTCAGACTCTCTCTACTCAGGACCTGAGCGCTGTTAGTGAATCTGTCTGGGTGATCAGGATAATTCGGTCCTTCAGTGAATGTTACTTTTTTGTTCTCTTCAGATAATGAGAGACGAGTGTTTACTGTGTTTGAATCCAATGTGATTTTGTATGAATATTCTAAGAATTCATTTTCGGTCTTGGGCTCTTGTGACAGTAAAACATTCACTTCAGTCACCATCAGTGAGATGTTTGTCCATTTGTCTCTCAGAACATCCTGTAGTTTATCTCTGACTTCTGACACAGCCTTTTGTACTCCATCAAAGTGCCGCAGACAAAAGGGGTCGATTGGAGGAAAGTATATAGGTCCACTGAGATATGTAGGTGAGGAGAAATTTTGTAGAAACTGGTTGTGATCCTCTGTGTGTGAGAGCTTCTTCAGCTCAGTGTCGTTCCTCTTCAGCTCAGTGATCTCCTGCTCCAGCTTCTCCTGAAGCTCTTTGACTCGACTCACTTCAGTTCTCTGCTGGGATCTGACCTGCTGCTTCACATCAGAGCTTCTTTTCTCCATAAAACGGATCAGCTCGGTGAAGATCTTCTCATTGTCCTCCACTGCTTTATCAGCAGAGACATTGATGTTCTCCACCTCCTGTTGAAGCAGCTTCACGTCTTTCTCTCTGTACTGGATTCTCTGCTGGATGTTTAGTCGACTCACCTCCAGCTCTCTCTGCCTCTCAGTCCTTTCTGCCTCAGCTGAGACTGTGTCGTGGCCTTTATGTTCCTCCACAGAGCAGAGATAACAGATACACTGCTGATCAGTACGACAGAAGATCTTCATCACCTCACCATGATGAGAGCAGATGTTCTCCTGGAGCTTGTTGGAGGGGTCCACCAGCTTGTGTTTTTCAAAGGCAGGAGATTCATAATGAGGCTGAAGGTGTTTCTCACAGTAAGAGACCAGACACACCAGACAGGACCTGAAGGCTTTCAGTTTCCTACCAGTGCAGACATCACAGGACACATCTTCAGGTCCAGCATAGCAGTGATCAGCAGGAGCAGCTTGGAGTTCAGTCTTCTTCAGTTGCTCCACTAAATCTGCTAACATGGTGTTTTTCACCAGGACAGGCCTCGGTCTGAAGGTCTGTCTACACTGAGGACAGCTGTGGATTTCCTTCTCATCCTCTTCATCCCAGTGGGTTTTAATACAGTTCATGCAGTAGCTGTGTCCACAGGGAATAGTCACCGGATCCTTCAGTAGATCCAGACAGATGGCACAGCAAATTGTTTCCTTGTCCATCTGAACTCCTGTCTGCGCCATTGTACCTCCCTTATAGCTATTGTCAGTTTCACTTAATCAAAAGTTGTGCCCAAGTCCGAACATTATTCTGCTCCATTAAACTGCAGCGAATGTAACCGGCCAGCTCTCCGACTTGATCACAATTAGGCTACAACCAAATAAAAACTGCAGCTCAGTGAAGGAGAGGGAACAAAGAAATATTTGGACAAACTAGAGCTCGTTGTTTGAGCACAAAGGAAGGAGGGGTTACTTTGCTTCATTCCAGGGAGATGAGCAGTTTGACATACAGTATACTGGGTGTGTTTTGTCCTCATTGTCCTCTGTATAATTATATTGTGAATTAACATTGTAACATCATGAGAGGTCACTAGGGCCCGTTAGGGTGGGGTGGTGCAAGGGAACTAACAAAAATCAAAAGGTTCTCAGAATAAGGTCACGGATTGTTCTTATTCTACTAGGCAACTCAGAGAAGTCTCTTTATCAAAAATCCAAAAAAACAAACGAAAAGCTTCCAAGCGGAGGTAATGGTTTGTTAAGCAGAACAGTATTAGACAAAAAAACTAAATTTAGAGTGTCCTCGGCTTCTCACCGACAACCGGGTCATTGTCCTATCAAATCCTCTTCACTCAGGTTCGGAACTTTACTTTGAGTAGTTCTCGGTGCTCCTTCACTCCGTGTGCTCTCTTCCCCTCTCCTCCTGCAGCCCTTAAGTCCGGCCTCAATCAGGTGGCTTAAACACCCACACCTGGGTGAGTGGTGAGGCCTTCTGGGAGCTGAAGTTGTTGCCAGGAGTGTGGCGGGAGCTCCAAACAGACCAAAGGGCATCATTAGGTACTGCCAAAGGCCTCCAGGGGTGGCAAAGGCCGTCTTCTCCTTTGACCCTGCAGACAGGGGAACCTGCCAATATCCCTTTGCGAGATCAAGATTGGTTATGAATCGAGCATTGCCCAGGCTTTCAATAAGCTCATTGACACGAGGCATGGGATATGCATCAAACTCAGACACTTCATTCACTTTTCTGAAGTCATTACAGAACCGTACGGTTTTGTCCGGCTTGTCTGCTAGGACGATGGGGCTTGGCCAGGCATTTTGGACTCTCAATTACATTTAGTTCCAACATTTTCCTTACCTCTTCCCCAATCAATCTCTTGCGGGACTCCGGCACCCGATTCGGACACCCGGATTACCCTCCACCAACTCCTTTGCTTGCTGCAGTTGGTGAGGTGAGAGGTCTGGACCAAATTGTACACTGTCTCGGGCCGGTTCTGATGACTCTCTGGGGGGAAGGCAAGTGAACAAGGTCTCTCAATCAAACCATTTCTTTAAGAGGTTAATATGGCAAATCTGCTCATCTTTCCTCCTCCCTGGTTGCCGTACTTTGTAATTGACCTCCCCAACCTTTTCAATTACTTCATAGGGCCCATGCCACATAGCCAAGAACTTATATTCCACCGTGGGGATCAGAACTAGGACTCTGTCTCCTGGTTGGAAGTCTCTGGGTTGAGCTGCTCGGTTATAAGCGGCACTCTGATCTCTCTGGGCTTTTCCCTTGTGCTCCTTCACAATGTGGACCACCGCTGCCACCCTATCTCGCATGGCACCAACGTGTTCGGTCATGGTCCGGTGGGGACAGGGTTTGCTATGTCTAAAAGACCCCGGGGTTTGTGGGAATACAAGAGGTCAAAGGGTGAGAAACCAGTGGAAGACTGAGGAACTTCTCTTACCGCAAACAGAAGGTATGGGAGAAGCTGTTCCCAATTTCTTCCATCTTTGTCGATGGCCTTCCTCAGCATGGCTTTGAGAGTCTAATTAAACCTCTCCACTAACCCATCCGTCTGGGGGTGGTACACCGAGGTTCTCACCCGTTTCACTTGCAACAGAGAACACAACTCCTTGGTGACCCTGGACATAAAGGGGCTCCCTTGGTCCATAAGGATCTCTTTTGGAATCCCTACGCGGTTGCTGAAGAGGAACAGTTCTTTGGCTATTTGTTTAGCATTCACCTTTCTTAAGGGCACAGCTTCCGGGTGGCATAGTCTACTATGACCAAGATGTACTGATGTCCCCGAGTACTCTTTGGTAGGGGACCCACTCTATCTATCCCCACCCTTTCGAACAGAGTTTCTATGATGGGCAAAGGGATAAAGGGGTTCCGGTACTGCTGTTTGGGGGCTGTGATCTGGCAATCTGGGAAACTGCGGCAGTAGTTCTCTACCTGCTTGTGAACTTCTGGCCAAAAGAACCTTTGTAATACTTGTTCCTTGGTTTTCTCTACCCCCAAGTGAGCTCCTAGCAAGTGGGTGTGAGCTAATTGCAGAACTGTGGAGCGATGAGGTTGGAGAACTAACTGTGGAGCGATGAGGTTGGGGAACTAACTGTGGAGCGATGAGGTTGGGGAACTAGGAGTTGCTCCATGACTGTCTCATTAGCTTTCACTACCTGATATAAGAGGCAGAGCCGTAGAGATTACCCCTGCAGCCCCCGCACCGCAGGGGGGGCCTCCCCCCTCAAAAAAAAGTGTGCTCTCTTCCCCTCTCCTCTCCTCCTGCAGCCCTTAAGTCTGGTCTCAATCAGGTGGCTTAAACACCCACACCTAGGTGAGTGGTGAGGCCTTCTGGGAGCTGTAGTTGTTGCCTCGGCAGCCATCTTGTGGTGTGGCTGCTGATCCTTAAAGGGGAAGTAGCACCCATCTACCACCTGGCCCCGGGTGATGCCACAACATGTGCATGACAATGTGTTTTTTTAATGTTCTTTCTACTCACAATGCACAGTTGAGTGTTTGTGTAAATATAAAGTCTTTCAGTTTTTAACAAACTTAGGGTCTGGGCCCCCTTACAGACAGTGCCTAATGCCTTTGCTACTTTAGCTTCTTAGATATAGTTGTGCACGCCTCTATGCACAGGACCAGTTCATGAACCAAACTCCTGAATAGGGTCTGAACTAATTATTTGGAGCGATCAAACATGAACAGCAGGTTTGTTAACTGTAGTGTTGGAGTTTTCTATGCAGAACAAGAAGGTCCCCTTTATGCGACTTACATCACTTACTGTACATCACATGATTGCCGATTGTGTTTTTGCGGCCTGAACAGCAGCTCACATCATCCAGTGTTTTTGGATACTCTGGATTAGGCCTTGGAGAGGGTGGCATCTGGGGACGGCACAGTTCTAATGGGAGACTTGAATGCTTTAATGAGTGATAATGGGACCCAATGCTTGATCATAATGTTCGTAGGTGTATCCGGCTGAGCCGTCCGCCGCCATGTTGAGAGCCGTTGAGAGGCAATCAAAATGCTCCCAATCTTGCATTGTTGAGGAAAAACATCATATAACCATGCTGAAAACAACACAGTTGGTTTTATAACAGATATTTCCTAGAAATAAGTATGACGGCGTCAGGAAACTTGGGCCAAGTACGATAAACACTTCCCGTACGTACATAAAATGTTCTGCCAAGATGTTCGGTTACCTTGACCCAGACGTGGACAAAAACAACATACCATATTTGGAAAGCAGGATGTGCGTTGGTTGTGGTTCAACCGACTGGTTTCATTGGTGGAAAGAGACATAAGTGGGCTGAATTTAGACTATAAGAGTAAGAACGTAAGAACTAATACTTTGGATCTGTTGTATGTTCATTAAAACACTTCCCGCTGGTTGCTACTCCAAGAACTACGTCTCTTCTCTTCATTTCAGCCAAATACTGTGTTACAAGTAAAAAACCTGCATCCAAAATTTTATAAAAGTAAATGTACTCACTATGCTGCCAGAATATTACTATTGATGCAGTAACATGTTAACATTTTGATGTTGTAGGTTGGTGTGGCTGCAGTAGAGATACTGTTGGTTTTATTTACTGTAGAACAATACATTTATATTTTATATGCTGATTATAGTATTAAAAAAATGATTCTGCAAAGTAACTAGTAACTACAGCTGCCAAATAAATGTAGTGGAGTAAAAAGTATATTATTTCTCTTTGAATGCAGTGGAGAAGAAGTATAATGTAGCATGAAATCAAAAAACTAAATTAAATAATTGTACTTGAGTAAATGCACTTTGTTACTTTCCACCACTGAATATACTTAATGTACTGTATAAGGATTAATATGTGTTAATGTGCTAATTCATTTATTTTTATTTGTTAGTTTTAGAGGTTGAAGTTAGAATGAAATGAATAAAGTGGAACAAACAGAACCTGCATGTTTACACATGACGTCTACCATCAGTTTATGATTCAGTGACGAGCTGATCGCTCCAGTTTTCACTTATCAATAACGTAGATATTCCTCATTAGCTTTAAATGTTTTGTTGAAAGCTTAGTGACTTTCAGCTTTCTGCTGTAATTAAGATCCTTTTGATCGACTTCGTTCTACGCTCCAGCTCCTCACTGGAAGATATCTTATCAAACTGTCTGCCAGGAGGTGATAGGGAACAAATTAATTTCAGTGCCAGCTGCAGTGCCGAGCATTTAAAAAGAAGTTCAACACAGATAAATCTCGACATTTAGACTGAAAAGGTTCAATTTTGATGGTCTGAAAACATGCAGAAACTTATACAGTATGTCTTTCCTATAATACTGTTACACTCGTAGCACAAATAGGTTTGCAAATGTCATATTTTCCAACGTTCTTTGAAGATATTCAGCTGTGTCTCTATGACGATCACCAGGGTGTGTGTCACTGTCAGGTATTTAAATGATTCATTTTGTGTGTCTGTTTTGGGATGTTGAGCTGCAAACCAAATAGTCGTTGGGAGCACATTAAAGGCATTTAAACTCATTCTACAGATTGACTCGTTTTAAAGAGTTAAAAATGTATCTATGCACATACCTTTTATGAGAATAAATCATAAACTGGAGCTCAGAGAGAAAACAGTGTCTGCTCCCTGCTGAGTGTGCAGATTTTCTTTGTTTACCTCAGATGACAGTTATAAACCCTCAAAGGGAAACCTGACTCAAACACAGGAAAGTAGCAAAATACAAATTTAACAGTGAAATCCAAATTGTCTCCTACAGTAAAACCAACAGATTTTCTGTCTCATCCCTCCCATTTAAAGTACTGATACAACCAGTTGGGTTGTTAATTTGTTTGTGTGCTGTGCTCGTGTCTAAACACATCATAATGATTAGTTTGTCCACACGTACAACATTCCTATAAGGGGTGTAACTCAAAGCTGCTATTATTATCTGCAGCAGTTACATCACAAAATATCTTTAATCATCCTCCATTTTTGGAAGTTGTGATACCTCTTCTTCTACCATTTATACTTCTACTTTATACACAATATATAAATATATATATATATACATATATATATATATATATATATATATATATATATATAGAGAGAGAGAGAGAGAGAGAGAGAGAGAGAGAGAGAGAGAGAGAGAGAGATATTGATTAGCTGCTATCAAAACATTCAAACAAATTGTTATTTTCTATATATATGTATATATATCTGAACTAGTCAAATAATAAAACATGATTTGCATTTGAACGCTACCTCAAAAACAACAACAACAGAAGTCAGAATTGCATTGGGCCGTACTGCATTATTGTTTTGGGGCGTAACTTTTTTGTCCCATTACAAAGAAGAGGAAGGTATTGATAAAAAAACAGGAAAGTTCTCTTGACCATTTTGCATGCATATCTGTCTTTAATATCAGATTGAGATTGGGTTATTTAAAGGGAGCTGGAGCTCATCAAAACTTGGTTTGGTGTTAATAAATTGACTCTTAACACAGAAAACCAAACGTTGAGATACAATTCTGAGAGGTTGTGATCGCACGTAAATTAACAAGGAGACAACATACTGATTATATTATATGTGAAATTTCAAAGTCGATAGCAATCCTGTATAAATCGATGGTCTTGTATCTGATTTATTGCTCTCTTATACTTCCTCACATGTCACATTGTGTGGATGGGTGGGGGGGTCAACACTTTAAAACAATTATAAATAAAACAATGTTACAAAAACAAGCTGTATGAATTATGAATGTCGCTGGTTACTATAATCACACAAATCCATTGTTAAATAAAATCGCATGTTATGAAATGTAGTGATTTGGTAGATTATAAAATAATGCTCACAATGTTCAGAGCTAAAACAAAGTCACTGCCAGACTGTGTACAAAGGTTGTTTTTTTTCAACACGTCAATATAGTTTGAGTCTACCGTACAAAAAGCTAAAAATAAAAAAGGATTAAAAGGTATGAATTTATCCTATTTAATATAGGATAGTCATATATGAGCATTGTGCTTCTGCCTTCTCCGTCATATTGTCTACTAGGTAGTATTTAGGCTTCACTTGTTGCGTTGTGTGTGACGTCTGAGTAAAAGACTACTCACTTAAAACAATGACGCCTGCAAAGAGCTTTACACACTTACCTCCTGCAGCCACTTGGAGCCGCCAGTGGTCCATGTCTCATAATGCAGCTTTGACATCCTTTAAGATAAAAATAAATAAATGGCATCAACTCTGAAGAGCCACATCTGAACACACAGACGTCTTACACACATATGTCACATATCACATATCAGTATGAACGGATATCAAGAAAATCTGCTTGAAGTTAAAAAAAGAAGAAGAAGATGTTCCATGTAACTGCAGAACTTGCCTGAGAATCGTCATGTTTTTAAGTTTTCTTCAGTATCAAACAATCTGGAGATACTTATCTGTACATTAATGAGTACACTATAAAGAGGAACTTGTAATAGCTGATGCGTCACACTTTTAATGGCGCCAATTTCCCAAAATGTAAACAAATATTGGCAAAAGAAGTTGCAGCCCACAGCTAACTCCAAGGCAACAATATACTTCCTCCTGTTTCTCCTGATGCATTGTGGGAACCGTAGTTGTGAAACTTTCAGCATCATTTTTCACCAAATCCAAGAAAGACAAAAGAGTTTTCAGTTTATCAATATTGTTTGACACTTACCAGTTGTATTTACTTTTACGATTTTACATAAAACATGTGATATGGTTTTTCTTAATAAATAAAATAGTTCAGTAGAATATTTGTTGGTGTTTCCACCGCTGGCATATTTCTTTTATTATCATTACTGCAGTTTTAAACCGCAATACAACCACAACAATCCCATGCAAACAGATACTTAAACTAAATGTCTGTAGAACGTATTTTAATGAACCTGATCAACGTATTATTCCAGTTATATGATATTAGAGACTTTTCAGGACAGTACAGTCAGTCATTTGGGAGACGTGATATGATCTCCAAGTCTGTCGTGAAGGAAAACCACCAGTAAATATATTTAATCAGCAATTTGGTTTCGCCTTTCAAATATTCATGAAATCTAATCAACTTAATCACGGTGTGATCTTTATTTCACGGCGTAATGAAACTCCTCGAGCGTGACCGGGGTGGCTGACTTCACGGCGTCGCTCTCAAAAAAACAAAACAATGAAACAAACGCACCCCTCATCCACACACACACACACACACACACACACACACACACACACACACACACACACACACACACACACACACACACACACACACACACACACACGGGGTGACAAGGTGGGTAAGAAGTAGAGAGTGAAAGTAGACTGGAGGGAAGGAAAGGAAGCCAACAGGGAAAATGGGAAGAGAAGGAAGGGAAGCAAGAAATTAAGTGACTCAATACACTTTACAAAAAGCAACATCCAGTGAATTAACGCAGGAAAGACGTGAACACACAGAACACAAATAAGAAAAGGAGAGAGGAAAGAAAAAAGGAAGGAAGGAGGATAGGAAAGAAGCTGTTGCTCTTGTTTCTAATAAAACTACTGTACATAGTCATAATAACAGGTTGTTGTTCAGCACTGTTATGTGTAATTGTAAAGTTCTGTTCAAAATAACAAAATAAAACAGTGATGCTAGTGGCTCTATGAGGCTCTACAGCGGTGCTATAAGCTAGATGCTAACATCAACATGCTAACATGCTGATGTTTGGCCGGTATAATGTTTAAACAACCCTGTCTCATTGAAATTCTGCTCATTTATTACTATTTACCCCCACAATTAAAGAGTGAAAGAGTTGTAACGTAATTGGAAAGAATTGTGGCACAGCTGACTTTTAACAAACACCCACCTGGACTCAACGATAACCTGATTTGAAGTCAAAGCTTCATGTGTTAAAGCTGCATTCTCTCTAGTGTCCAGCAGGGGGCGACTCCTCTGGTTGTATAGAAGTCTAGTCTAAAATGACTCTACTTCTCTCTTGATTTATTCCCTCAGTAAACATTGTAAACATGAGTTTATGGTCTCAATCTCTAGTTTACAGTCTTCTTCAATACAGCATGATGTTCATTTAGTACATTATGCTCCATTTAGAGTCAAACACACCATAAAGCAGGGGATGATTTAGGGGCGGGGCTACACGCTGATTGACAGGTCTCTCTACCAGAGACGTATACGGCGTCTCTACGTCACGCCTCCTCAGTCCAGATATGGTCACTTCCTGTTCACTGCATGCAAAAAAGCCAAGATGGAGACGACGAAATCGCTGAACTCGAGGCTTCATAACATCAGTCCACAAACCAACGGGTGACGTCACGATGACTACGTCCACTTCTTACATACAGACTATAGCCAAACTCATGAATTCATATTTTAATTCTAACAGAAACACTTGTTTAGAACTTGAAGACACAAAACCAGGCAAAGTAAGTGTGGTCTGAGGAGAAGAAAGTGTTGACGAGACAGACGGAAAAACATAAATATGCTAATTCTGGAATGTGACACAAACGTCCAGATGACTCAAACAATACATCTTCATTTATCCGAACAGTGAGCTAATGTACAGTATAATGTTTGGCCTGAGGAGAGCAGCACAAGTGTCCCATTTGCTGGGATGTTGAGCTCCTTGTTTTGCAGAGCGGTTCCCTCTGCCTGCCCTGTGGATTCTTAGCCACAGGCGGGAATACAGTACACTATCTGTTTTTCATCAGGCGCAGTAATGGCCTCTCTGTTGTGTCTCGCATATCTCACCTGACCATGATTGGATGTCTGCAAACAGCAGGAGGAGATGTTGTTATTCTATCACATGGATGCACACGTCAGAAGAGCTGCCCGTTTATGTTCATAATGTGTGTTTTCACATTATTGTTTCTAGCTCACCTTCGTCCACTCCATCTAATGGAGTCGCACATGTTACTCTTCTCAGGGTGTTGTGTGTTTTTGATTCACTAAGTTCAGAGAAGCCTTGAAGCTCCAGAAACATTAGTCAATTTGAGACATAAAAATTATATATATGTATATATATATGTATACATACATCTTGGTTTTTTTTTTTAAATGTGGATGCTTTAAGGGTATTAAAATGTATGAACCTTCTATTTATTTTATTCTATTTTTTGTGTATATGGAAGCTCTCTCTCTTTCTCTCTTTCTCTCTCTCGCTCTTTCGCGCTCTCTCGCTCTCCATATATAAATCAATATTGATTATTTGTTGGTTATTTTAACAGAAACCACAATATTTTCCTCAACCTAACTTATAATTTCACAATCTTTTAATAAACCTAACCGAGTTGTTTCCTGTGAAGACATAGTTTATTTTGAAAAGACTGTATTCATGTAATGAGCTGATATTGACACGTGTTGCTGTACTTTCATAAGAGAATCATACAAACCGTTGTTTGAGGATATGTTGCCAAAAAACATCACACCTACATTTATTAAAAATTCATGTCACTTTACAAATACAGTGAAATCAAACCCCGAACACTTCTCCAGCAACAGATTAGAATAACAGGAAAGTCAAATCAAGGAGGTGGAGTTCAGTTTGTTCCTCCTGTCGCTCCGCTGCACTCAGGTTTACTCATGACACATGACGAGTCGAGGCAGGTGGAAAGAAACGGTGGATCATCGAACACGCAGAACGCAGCGGTGGAGCTTTAGGAGTCAGTGAAGTGAAATAGTACAAGAGATGTGACTCCCAGAGGCTCAGCGGCACGTCTCCGTCAGCTGGAGGCAAACAAAAGAGGAACAGCATCGACGCTAATCCTCTGGAGAGGGACTCAGTCACCGGAAACCTGCAAACCACGAGGACCAAAACACAGCAAGGACCAGAGAGGGGGGGGGGGGGGGGGGGGGGGGGGGGATGGAATGTGATGATAGCAACAATAAAATGAACAAAACAGAGGGGAAAGATTTGGATCTTAGTTTGGACGTGAGGAGGAAGGTGACTGACGGGGATTAAACAGCTGCTGTTAATTAGAAGTAAAGGTGAAGTGAGGGGAGATTATGCAAAGTTGGCATCGTGATGCAAATTAGTGACGGTGATTGTTTAAATGGGAGCAGAAGGTCTGGTTTTTTATTTTAAATGTATTTTGTAGTTTTGATCTTCTCACCAATAAAAATCTGATTTTGCCTGTTTTTCTTGTGGCTGTAAAGTTGTTAAAATAATCTTATATTAATCAGCTCTTTCTTGAATGCAATAAAACTCTATTATCATTTCATTACATATTCTATATGACTGTCTGTATGATTTTATACACATTTCTGCAAAATTCATCTCGACATATTTGGTGTTTTTGGAAACTTTCGGACCTCAACCAGTTTTTAAAACGTCTGTTGGATTAAACAAACTTTAGCTGCACAGTTTTTCATTTAATCATGGCAGCTTAAAGGCATACAACAATCACAATACATAACTATATTTATTTAACCCACATTTCAGTGCTTTAATGTTTGATAAAAGTCTATAAGTGTGTGAAAGTAGCATAATAAAAACGAAATGTACAGTATTACCTTGGTGAGTTATCATAAGTGTTATGAATGATGGTAAAAACCCGGACTGTGTTCAGTGGTGGAATGTGTGTACGTTTACGTAAAGTATTGCGCTTAAGTTCAAATATTTGAGGTACTTGTACTTAAGTACAAGTCTTTTCTTTACATGCCACTATACTCCACTACATCTCAGACTGAAATATTGTACTTTTTACTGCACTACATTTATCTGACATCTTTAGTTACTTTACAAATTAAGATTTTTGCAGAGATAACATTAGAGAAACGTTTTGTTATAAAATAAACTACCCGACAAACGATTGGTTGATTAATCAGTTGACTGACAGAAAATTAGTTCCAGCTTCACAAATTGGTTTTGCTTCTAACAGTAATTTAAATTAATGTTTTATTTTGTACCATTTGTTGGTCAAAATAGCCACAGATGTCATATTTTTGCATTGAGTACTTTTACTGACATTTTCCTGATACTCACATACTTTTACTTGAGTAACATTTTCAATGCAAGACTTTTACTCGTAACAGAGTCTCTTCACAGTGTGTTATTAGCGCTCTGAATATTTAGATATAACTTCCCCACCCTAAGGCGTGTAAATATTACAATATTTCCATTTTATGCCACGTTGTTACCGTAAAACAGAACTAGAGTAACGGCAGGCAACAAACCCACTTAGTTATGTTGAGGAAAAACATCCAGGTTGGACTTAAAATAAGTATGTATACTAAGTCAAATATATACAGAGAGAAGGTAACAGGAAGGCACCTCACAAACAAGCAAGAACAGCGTTCTTACAGCGAGCAAAATGACTTGACTATCATCATGTAATTCATACACTAAATGTTTAACTGTCATGAGTCTGAACTGAACCCCAGCAGTCCGTCCATTCATTTTTAAAACATGCTCACAAAAAAACACAAATGTGAACCTCAGAGTGGCGCTGCAGGAAAAGTCAAGGGCTTCATCCTCTGAGGACCGTGATTGTAAAGAATTTTATGATAATTCATTGTATGGTTGTTGAGATATTTCAGTCTAGTGGACCAATAAAAGCGGCAAACCTTCCGCTGAGCCAAGCCGCTAAAAACGGAGTGACTTTGCACCAGTGACGCTGAATCCCAGAGCTCTCTCCTCATGATGTCACAGTCTGAACAGCCGCCTGCCTCCTAAAGTCAGCAGCAGTGGGGGGGGGGGGGGGGGGGGGGCAGTCACTGTGGAGGGCTTCCCGCTGCAGAGCTGCACTCTCAATTCTCCCTGAACGGTTTTGCATCAGACAGGAGGGAGAAGAAGAAGAAGCAGAAGCAGAAAGAGGACAAACTACTGGAAAAAAAATTTAACAGAAGAAGGAATCTCCTGAATGGCACCGGTGCATGCTGGGACGTGCAGCCGAAACATGGAGAGGTCAGAGCGAGATATGAAGGGAAAGTCCAAGAGGAAGAGGAGGAGGAGGTGTAAAGGCAAAGGTTAGTACAGCAGGTGTGTTTTGGTGAAGTTTATGTTATTGTCACTGTGATGCTGACTTAATGCATCTTTAAAATTACCCTCTTCATGGTCCATGTCTCTTTTGAGACTTTATGGCATTTTTATAACCCTACTACTAATATTCTTATGTAGAGTTACAGTTTTATTGTGGTATTTGCTGAATTTGGATTTTTTGCAATAAGTGCATTCAGGAAGAGTTGAATGTTATCAAACTAAAGTCTGGTGGAAGTTAAAATCCCTTCAATCTTCTCCTAGTAATATTTATAGCAACATAAGTGTGTTTGACATAATTCTACTTTATGGTGTTTCGGAGGCAGAAATAACCTAATTGTTATCGAGTCAAACCTCCGTCATCAGAACCAAATAATGACAGTTGTGATGTTAGACAAAATCCAGAAGTAACAAATAAAAAACTTAGAGAAGCAAAGCTCTGGGAGGCTGTATATTCTTTAAGCTAAATGCTAACATGCTGTTGTTTACCAGGCATAATGTTAACCATGTTTACCATCTTAGCTTAGCATGTTAGCATGCTAACATTTGCTAATTAGAGCTCAAAGCTGAGACGGAAAGTACAATATTTACCTCTTAGAAGTAGTGGAGTAAAAAGTACAATATATACCTCTGAGAAGTAATGGAGTAAAAAGTACAATATTTACCTCTGAGAAGTAGTGGAGTAAAAAGTACAATATATACCTCTGAGAAGTAATGGAGTAAAAAGTACAATATTTACCTCTGAGAAGTAGTGGAGTAAAAAGTACAATATTTACCTCTGAGAAGTAGTGGAGTAAAAAGTACAATATATACCTCTGAGATGTAATGGAATAGAAGTAGAAAGTAGCATTAAATGGGAATACTCAGGTAATATACAAGTATTTAGAATTCATACTTAAGTAAAGTACTTGAGTATTTAAGTATGGATCAGGAGCAACATTGCCATTAACGACCAGAACTGGGAGGAACTTCAGCACGTTAACAGAAGCAGGAGAACAATTTACAACCAAGAACTGTAAAATAACAGAGTTATGATAATCAACTGACGACTTCATATAAAGACATTAAAGCAACTTTAAGCGTATTAACAGAAAGTTATGCAGAAAGTTGATGCGCATCTTCCCTTTGCTCCCAGAAATGAACTGTACCGCTTCATTTCATCTGCCCAAAATTCACAAACACCGCGTTCAAAAAGACCAACGCAAGTAGATGAGAAGCTCAACTGGTGGAAGAAGAAGAAGTCTTAATGAATCTGAAAACACTCTGTTCACTCTGTGTTTAATGTGTTTAATGTGTGTGCATAAATGAAACGTCTCACCATGAGCTCTGGTAATCATAATTACAGTCGTCTAGGCAACAGGTCAGCATTTTAGGATTAAACTGCCATTGTTCTCCACATGCTAATCCTCAGTAAATGCTGCAGATTACTCCGTGATGGCTTTTGTATTAAGTCCAATGGTTATTCAAAGTGCGCTAAGCCTATTCCACTTTCATTAATGACCCATTGGTCTTTTTTTTCTTTTTTTAGTAAATCAGCGCTGGAGCGAAAAACTGCGTCCTCTTTGAAAAATCATTACTCAAATCCCACTCTTTCAGGACCAGAATGCTTTTAGCTAATGCTTCCGCCGGATCCAACAACGAGCTGTACTTTAACGCCAGCTGCCCCAACAGAAGGTGGCATTCTTTTTCTCAAACGGCAGACGTCTCTTGTGTGACTGTTGCAGTTCGTCTTCGTCCAACATTTGTTCAAGTTCTGCATCAAGTCGTCTACGTTCTTAAAACGCCGTCTTTGTGTGAAAACGTTTTCTAGATCGTGTTAGGGGAAACTTCTGTAAGAGGCAATATTTACATTTGGTAAGAATGTTGTATGTTTGCATGACATGTTATCATATAAGATCTGATATTATTTAAGTTTATACTGGTAGTTTGAATCAAGTTTTATAGGTTTTCATGTTTCTTTCTTACTATCATTCTGTTATAAAAATGAATGAAATTCTGACAAAGTTGAAACAAAACAAAACAAAAATACAAAAAAGTTCATGGTTATGTTTAGCCAACAAAACTTCCTTAACACGGGACACAAACAGAGGCCTCCTGGGTGAAAGTCCTGTGTTTGTGGAACAGTTTAAAACATGTGGTTAACAAACAAAACAAAATAAAAAACGCTTCAAAACTACTTAGTTAGGTTTGTAAAAAACATGACTATGAGAATGAAACAAAACAAAACAAACAAAAATGCAACAAAAGTACTTGGTTGTGTACACAGGACACAAACAGAGGCCTCCTGGGTGAAAGTCTTGTGTTTTTTTACTCATCCACCACCCCAAATTTCTCCCCATGCAGACTTCCGCAGACTAATTTCAAACCTATATGTGACTCGTCAAAAGCAAACGTAATCCACAACAAAATACGTTTCCCTCCAAAAGTAATTCCCAGCAGAGTTTCGTTGCATGGGAACGTCATTTTGAGGAGACAGGGCTGCCGGTGCAGAAACTGTTGATTAGGCAACAAGACTACTTGGTGAGGTTCAGGAAAAGATTGTGGTTTGAGTTAAATTACGCACAATAGAGGATACAATTGATACCACTGTCATGTCTGTTAAGTACAAAGAGTCAGGAGGTGATTAGCCTAATTGTTCAAGCACATAAATACATAAGTTACATTTCATGTATGTGTATATGACGACTCTAATAAAATCTTTTTTTTTTTTAAGCTAGGCTAACCACGTCCTGACCTTCACATAACGAAACAACCCGGGTTGCAAGACTCTGAGCTAAACATCTGAAGTAAAACAGGGTTAAATTTGGTTGAGGTTTCTAATTATTTACATTATCTAACAACATTTCAATATGAACGGTTGAAATGAAGTCATAGCAATGCTGCAGCTCACGAGGAAAACATTCATGCTTTGCAGAGAAAACACTCTTTTAATAGATTAACGAGTGAGCAACATAATTTCAGCTTCTTTGTTACAGAAAACTAAACTTCTCTCTTCGTGTTAGGAATTACTGGGCAAAATCTATTGAGCACATAATGAAATGACTGTTAATAAGGATTTTTGTACAGATGACAGAATGGAGTTATTGCCAGCTTTTCAGTAAAAACAAATCACCATTTGGCTGTAAAATCCCCTTCTGCTGGCTTTTCAGTCTAAATTTAACAAACTGTCATTTGTTGGCTGTAAAATCCAGTCGGAGAAAAACATTTGATTGTCCCGCTTTCAGCGCGGATTATTATTCTCCAACATGGAACAAACAGCTGCTGTCTGTCAGTGGCTGTCTGATGTCGCGTCATGCGTTTGGACATGTCTGTATATTGGATGCTTTTTGGATAAGTGAGCTCCATCGTGCAGTCAAACTTAGTGGGGCATGTCAGTGTGCAATTTCACTGATGGATTCTGCAATCTCCACACTTCTCTGGGGTCTGGCTTCATGAAAACATTAGCAATATGGTTTGTGTGCCCATTTAACTTAATTGCAGTGATGCTCGGCGGGTAAAGTGCGATACTAACTCTGCAAGGGTTAGGGGTCCCATTTCCTCTGCAGCTCAGTGTGAAGGGAACTGCTGCTGCTGCTGCCAGGGTTGGAGTTTTGAGCCCCGCTGGGGATGAATACGCAACAAAAAAAAGTTACATTAAGAGGTGAAATCTGTATTAGATTCAGTTTTCTTCCCTTTATTGTTTGTCCATCTGCATTATGAACTAAACTGGAAAAAAAATCCAAAAGTATAAAAACGGCACTACATCCTAAATCTATTTTGAGTGCTAATGGAGCTGCTACAATGTTAGCAAAGCCTAGCAACATCAATCCGAACTCCAGTCAGAAAACAAGCATTTTAAAAGCTGTTTGCTTGTCGTCTTGTGGACAGACCCAAAGAACATGAATTCAGACTTTTTACAAATGGGCATCATCATGTAGTTATTTAGGCATCCCGTTTATCCCTTTATTTCAATTAAATCAGAGCGAAATAGTTCATTTTGGGCTCATACAGCTTTAGTAAACCAGCTGATATGTGGCTTGCTAGATACAGTGAATACAGCTCAAAGAGAATTTGGGCTCAAACACAATCGAGGCGGACAGTTCATTGAGTTATTGATAAATGAAAGTTATAAGCGCTTACTGATAGATAGATTACAGGTCGCAGAGTTGAAGTAAAGATTCCAGGTTGCAGAGTACAGGACGTACAGCAACAATGAAACTCTGGCAACTGGCTGGTGTAAAGGTGGCCGGTACTGACAAGGCTGATGAGGGGAAAGTGGAAACAGGTGGGCGGGTGAATGAGAGAGAGTCAGGTGACTGAGACCGGTGGAAAAGTCTGAGGCCATCCGGTGGATGGATGTGGGGGAGCAGCAGGTCCAGGAACATCATGGTGGAGCCAGGAGGGAATTATTATTATTATTATTATTAGGATTATTCAGATCCTTTATGTAAAATGATCAATACTGAATTAAAACAATATTTAATTTCAAGAAGATTTCAAGAATTCTTATAAGGATGCAATAAAGTAGAATTTTACCTATGTAGTTGGAGCTATTTTTATACACACTGTTAAGTAATTTAATCAATAACAGTGCGTCATACTTTCTAAACGCATCATGTGTTTTGTATGTAAAATCTTAATCTGTAAAGTAACTCAAATCTAAAGCTGTCATGGGGGGAAAAACTTTCTTTTTAGTTGAGTAGAAATAAAAAGTGGCATGAAATGGAAATACGAGAGTAAGGGGACTTTTTTGCATGTGAAACTTCAATATTATTGTTGAAAACCAGTTTACCCAACTACCGAGACACCACCAAACCCAGGACTGTTTTTTTTACTGGAGCAGTAGGGGATAAAGGGCCTTGCTCAAGAGCACTTAAGTGTATATGTATGTTTGAAGTAGCGGTGATTTTCCACAATCTGCTTAAAAAGCTACTTTTTATAAACAAAACCAAAATACAGAATCATCCAGACGGACATGATTATTTGTTGGATTTTTTTTTATAATGTATTTCCACGGGATGATGTTTTTTTGTAAGTTGCACTGAATTCTATTAAATGGTCCGCTCATCACATTTGTTTCATTCTGAGCAATCACAATGAGAGATCTGAGTATTATAACACACACACACACACACACACACACACACACACACACACACACACACAGTGATATTATGTTATGTTGTGAAAGTCGGTGGATGGATTTTCAAGCGAGCTTTAATAAAATGAGAATGCATTTACTGAAGTTGTCCTCAGCTCAGAGGGTAAATAATGATTTTCAGAGTGAAAACAATGCTGTGTTTGAATGGAGAAAAAATATACAATAATAAATATGGATGTAGACTTTGTTGGTAAAATGTAACTGCACATATACATTACCACTCAAGTTAGGAATCGACGGTTTATATTTATGTTTTTCTTATCTCCTTAAACAATAACCAACAGAGAAAAAACTGTACAATTAAAACACCAAATGTAGTATTCTACATTTGAATTAGTTTTGGCCCCAAAAGAAGAAGAATTAAATGAGTTAAACTTCCCTAAAGGGTTGCTTGACAGAAGAGATGACACGTTGGAACTTGGATGCTGATTTAGTTTTCTAGTCCAGAAACGCTAATTTATTTCAATAAATCATCATTGATCATTAATGAATCACAACTTTGCAACTGAGCTCCAAATAATGAGTTTCTTTCACCAATGACTGGAGATTTCTTCTTTTCTCATTCAACTGCTGCTCAGAGGGATCTTTGTCTCTGTCAGTTGTCAGTCTGGGTGAACCATTGCACAGCATTTCGTTCTCCATGTACAAAACTATAAAATGTCAATTTTTTATAGAGGATTTTACATAGTACATGACTGCCCGATTAAAGTTAGAAAGAAAACAACAACAATGACACATACGATCACAATTAGAGACAAATGAAACCCAATCTTTCAAACTGATGAAGTGGCAGTAAAGCAGCAGGCGAGGGAGTTAGAAACTGAAATGAGGCCATCGTCAGCAATCAACAGCATGCCATAAATTATTGCTGTCATTGTTATTATCTCTCATTGCAATTTCATTGCACATTGCCATATGTTTCAGAGCGTAATTTCATCACTCATTTCCAAATAATGATCATCAGTCTGTTGATTTGAAAGCAGACGTTAAGCTTTAGCTGCTTGAGTGTGATTTGATTGAGTTTCGGCACTGAACTACATGAAGAGTTTAGATATAAAAAGAAAAAGCTTTGTATTCTGTTCTTACTGCGCAGGAAAGACGATGATATATGGATGATTGTTTTGGGGGATTTTCAGCTTTATTTGACAGATGACAGTGTAGAAATATGGGGAGAAAAAGAGAGAGGGGTATGACATGCAACACAGGTCCAAAGGCTGGAATCGGATCCTGGACGTTGCGGTTCAACATTAGTATGAGGACCCCCCCCCCCCCCCCCCCCTTGCAGTTCTGTCCATTGAGAATTTCACAGAAGAAAAATGAAATGCACTTTTATTCAAATCGCAGACATGAGTGGAGCCACCATGCATAGTTTCCCATGTAATAGTAACAAATAAAGAAGTGTTGTTTTCAAGATGAAAATTAGTAAAGTTAAATTCATGATCATACGATAAAGAAATCATATTGGCTATTTGCATTAATGTAGTACAAACAATTTGGCTAATTGTCACTCAGCATTGGACTTTTACTGACTTTCAGACTTTGATCACTAATGATGATGTATAAAAATGAAAGGTTTTAGGAAACACCATCTCATGGATTAAATGCATGTGAGTGAATGGTGTTTACAGTAAAATCCTGACACGCTTTGTAGGTCTTATCAACAGCTGATTAAGCTGTGCATTTCAATGAGATCAACTTCTAATAACATTAAGGCCTAACTTGATGGACGATAAATTGTCCAACGCCTTAACCTCTCGGCCATCACAGCTGTTGATCCTGTCAAACCACTTTTTGGGGTCAGGACGTGTTTTGGTGTGCTCTGTCCCTTCTCCTGAAAGTCAAGTCACCACTTACAAAATTCTGTCAGATTGGCAGCACAGACAACTTGGCTCATTAAATTACAGTTTCACCAACTTGTAGACTTTGAACATTATGAGCTGGATTTAAACGCGGGAAGACCCCAGTGCATATTAAGTCCAACGCCTTTATGTGAAGACGAGCCTCAATATTTGCCTCTGAGACACAGTAAGTTAGAAGTATAAGAACAGGAAAATTCTAGTGCTTCCCTGATACGCTGTGAGCAGGGTTTGAACCTGCGCGGGGAGACCAGCAGTAAGACTTTATCCAGATTCAATGGAAGAGCCAACAGTACCAAACAGTCAGAGTATAAGTTTGATACCCTCTTAAAGACGCTGTGAGTAGGGTTCGAACCTACGGGGAAACTCCCATTGGATTTCGAATCCAACACCTTAACCGCTCGGCCATCACAGCTGTCCAACCTTGTCTAAACCACTTTTTGCGGGCAACGCATTTCTAGCGACACGTTTCGATCGGTGCAATCGGGCAATTGATCCTGAAAGTCAAGTCGCCACTTAGAAAATTCAGTCAGGTTGGAAGCACAGACCAACTTGGCTCATTGCAATAAATTTGACCAACTTGTAGACTTTGAACATTTTGAACAGGATTTAAACATAGATTTCTAGTCCAATGGCATCTGCATGGGAATGACCCGGTCACCTTACATTAGCAGTAAGACTATATCCAGATTCAATGGAAGAGCCAACAGTACCAAACAGTCAGAGTATAAGTTTGTACCCTCTTAAAGACGCTGTGAGTAGGGTTCGAACCTACGCGGGAATCTCCCGTTGGATTTCGAATCCAATGCCTTAACCTCTCGGCCATCACAGCTGATGATCCTTTCAAACCACTTTTAGGGGTCAGGACGCGTTTTGGTGTGATCTGTCCCTTCTCCTGAAAGTCAAGTCACCACTTACAAAATTCTGCCGGGTTTGCAGCACAGACAACTTGGCTCATTGCATTACAGTTTTACCAACTTGTAGACTTTGAACATTATGAGCTGGATTTAAACATGCGCGAGAAGACCCTAGTGAATATTAAGTCCAACGCCTTTATGTGAAGAAGGCCTCAATATTTGCCTCTGAGACACAGTAAGTTAGAAGTATAAGAACAGGAAATTTCTAGAGCTTCCCTGATACGCTGTGAGCAGGGTTGAACCTGCGCGGGGAGACCCCATTGGATTTCAAGTCCAACGCCTTAACCACTCGGCCATCACACAGCTGTCCAAACTCACCTAAACCACTTTTTGCGGGCAACGCATTTCTAGCGGCACGTTTCGATCGGTGCAATCGGGCAATTGATCCTGAAAGTCAAGTCGCCGCTTAGAAAATTCAGTCAGGTTGGAAGCACAGACAACTTGGCTCATTGCAATAAATTTGACCAACTTGTAGACTTTGAACATTTTGAACAGGATTTAAAAAATAGATTTCAAGTCCAATGGCATCTGCATGGGAATGACCCGGTCACCTTCCATTAGCAGTAAGACTTTATCCAGATTCAATGGAAGAGCCAACAGTACCAAACAGTCAGAGTATAAGTTTGTACCCTCTTAAAGACGCTGTGAGTAGGGTTCGAACCTACGCGGGAAACTCCCATTGGATTTCGAATCCAACGCCTTAACCTCTCGGCCATCACAGCTGATGATCCTTTCAAACCACTTTTTGGGGTCAGGACGTGTTTTGGTGTGATCTGTCCCTTCTCCTGAAAGTCAAGTCACCACTTACAAAATTCTGCCAGGTTTGCAGCACAGACAACTTGGCTCATTGCATTACAGTTTTACCAACTTGTAGACTTTGAACATTATGAGCTGGATTTAAACATGCGCGAGAAGACCCTAGTGAATATTAAGTCCAACGCCTTTATGTGAAGAAGGACTCAATATTTGCCTCTGAGACACAGTAAGTTAGAAGTATAAGAACAGGAAAATTCTAGTGCTTCTCTGATACGCTGTGAGCAGGGTTTGAACCTGCGGGGGTGGACCCCATTGGATTTCAAGTCCAACGCCTTAACCACTCGGCCATCACAGCTGTCCAAACTTGTATAAACTACTTTTTGCGGGCAACGCATTTCTAGCGACACGTTTCGATCGGTGCAATCGGGCAATTGATCCTGAAAGTCAAGTCGCCACTTAGAAAATTCAGTCAGGTTGGAAGCACAGACAACTTGGCTCATTGCAATAAATTTGACCAACTTGTAGACTTTGAACATTTTGAACAGGATTTAAACATAGATTTCTAGTCCAATGGCATCTGCATGGGAATGACCCGGTCACCTTACATTAGCAGTAAGACTATATCCAGATTCAATGGAAGAGCCAACAGTACCAAACAGTCAGAGTATAAGTTTGTACCCTCTTAAAGACGCTGTGAGTAGGGTTCGAACCTACGCGGGAATCTCCCATTGGATTTCGAATCCAATGCCTTAACCTCTCGGCCATCACAGCTGATGATCCTTTCAAACCACTTTTTGGGGTCAGGACGCGTTTTGGTGTGATCTGTCCCTTCTCCTGAAAGTCAAGTCACCACTTACAAAATTCTGCCGGGTTTGCAGCACAGACAACTTGGCTCATTGCATTACAGTTTTACCAACTTGTAGACTTTGAACATTATGAGCTGGATTTAAACATGCGCGAGAAGACCCTAGTGAATATTAAGTCCAACGCCTTTATGTGAAGAAGGCCTCAATATTTGCCTCTGAGACACAGTAAGTTAGAAGTATAAGAACAGGAAATTTCTAGAGCTTCCCTGATACGCTGTGAGCAGGGATTGAACCTGCGCGGGGAGACCCCATTGGATTTCAAGTCCGACGCCTTAACCACTCGGCCATCACAGCTGTCCAAACTCACCTAAACCACTTTTTGCAGGCAACGCATTTCTAGCGGCACGTTTCGATCGGTGCAATCGGGCAATTGATCCTGAAAGTCAAGTCGCCACTTAGAAAATTCGGTCAGGTTGGAAGCACAGATAACTTGGCTCATTGCAATAAATTTGACCAACTTTAGACTTTGAACATTTTCAACAGGATTTAAACATAGATTTCAAGTCCAATGGCATCTGCATGGGAATGACCCGGTCACCTTACATTAGCAGTAAGACTATATCCAGATTCAATGGAAGTGCCAACAGAACCAAACAGTCAGAGTATAAGTTTGTACCCTCTTAAAGACGCTGTGAGTAGGGTTCGAACCTACGCGGGAAACTCCCATTGGATTTCAAATCCAACGCCTTAACCTCTCCCCCATCACAGCTGATGATCCTTTCAAACCACTTTTTGGGGTCAGGACGCGTTTTGGTGTGATCTGTCCCTTCTCCTGAAAGTCAAGTCACCACTTACAAAATTCTGACAGGTTTGCAGCACAGACAACTTGGCTCATTGCATTACAGTTTTACCAACTTGTAGACTTTGAACATTATGAGCTGGATTTAAACATGCGCGAGAAGACCCTAGTGAATATTAAGTCCAACGCCTTTATGTGAAGAAGGCCTCAATATTTGCCTCTGAGACACAGTAAGTTAGAAGTATAAGAACAGGAAAATTCTAGTGCTTCCCTGATACACTGTGAGCAGGGTTTGAACCTGCGCGGGGAGACCCCATTGGATTTCAAGCCCAACGCCTTAACCACTCGGCCATCACAGCTGTCCAAACTCACCTAAACCACTTTTTGCGGGCAACGCATTTCTAGCGGCACGTTTCGATCGGTGCAATCGGGCAATTGATCCTGAAAGTCAAGTCGCCGCTTAGAAAATTCAGTCAGGTTGGAAGCACAGACAACTTGGCTCATTGCAATAAATTTGACCAACTTGTAGACTTTGAACATTTTCAACAGGATTTAAAAAATAGATTTCAAGTCCAATGGCATCTGCATGGGAATGACCCGGTCACCTTCCATTAGCAGTAAGACTATATCCAGATTCAATGGAAGAGCCAACAGTACCAAACAGTCAGAGTATAAGTTTGTACCCTCTTAAAGACGCTGTGAGTAGGGTTCGAACCTACGCGGGAAACACCCATTGGATTTCGAATCTAACGCCTTAACCTCTCAGCCATCACAGCTGATGATCCTTTCAAACCACTTTTAGGGGTCAGGACGCGTTTTGGTGTGA
>NW_027176572.1:792486-819986 GCF_023349555.1 Cebidichthys violaceus
ATGTCTTTTAAAAGCTTACTGATTCCCAGCAGTTATTCAAAACTGCCAAAACATTTACTCACAAATATGCATCGTGAGTGTGAGAGACGATGCAGACACAGACCACACACGTTAGTACCGGATGTAAATGCAGTCATATTTGAGATGTGGCCAGTTATGCACGAAGATAACAAACAGTAACGTCTGTCATGTTTCCAGGAGCCAGAACTGTTGACATGCGAAGTGGGTTTTACATAAAATGTACATGAGAGGTATCAAGTGTTTTAGCACATATTTAAAGAAAGGGGAGCACATTTAGAAAACAAATGTCATAATTAACATTTAAATTGTTTGTTCAGTGCAAGAAATGTCAAATACACAACTTAAAGTATTCTAGTATGAAATAAAACCATTAAATTACTATCATTTGTTACTCCTAATAGTCTAAAACAATAAGCAAAAGTGCAATTTTGTTGAAGTATTTCTTTCTTTTTTTTTTTTTACCAAAGACCTTCATATCACCTGTGTTGCACAACAGCAGCTGCCTTTTCACATCTAAATTGCTGCAAAACCCCACTTTTTTGTGTGCAGATTTGCTTGTTGAGAAGATTACAGGTAGATTAAGCAAATTATTTGTCATGTTGCAACCTGGTTAACCTCTATTTAAATCAGAGTCTTACGTCTAATACTGCAATTCACAAATGGGTGTGAGTTAATGGAGTGCTCCTTGAATGAGAGTGTGTGTTTACGAGCAAGGGGGGGAGTGAAAATGACGGAGAGTGTGGGAAGGTGTGAGGGTCTCAGCCGCTGTAACGCAAAGACAAACACGGTTATTATCTTTTTCAACCCCAAAATGAATGTCCCCATTAGCTGATGGTGCAGGTCATTAAAAAAACCTCCAACCTCCAACCCGCCGCTGCCTTCAGAAGCTCCAGACTCACATCATTACATTCACTTCCCGTCTCACAGCTCTCGCTCATATCAACCCACCACTTAATGGCACCACACGCCTAATATAACTGCAAGGTGCAAGGTTAATGCCGAATAGTTTAGTGTGTGCTCTTCATTATTGTAATGACTTTAAGTTTTGCATCGCAGTGCCCTCCAGTATCACCAGTCACCGGGGAAAAATGGGCCAAACGGGCAGTAAAGTTACCCACCAGAAAAAAAACATGCATCTGATAGAGACTGTTACAGGAGTACAACTTATCTAATAGTGTTTTTATTAAAGCAATATCACCGTTTTACAGTTTCAGTGAGATTAATTAGAATTTGATGAGCTCGACACTCATTTTTTATTTGATTTATAGATTTTACAGCTGTGTTAAATGTACTATTTTGTAATATTGAATATTAATTTTGCCTTTGAGCTTAAAGGTCAAATAAAATTAATAATTAATCCCAAAATGCTACAGATTGCATCTGGAAACAATTGAGACTGGTATACCAGTACTTTAAAATGATAAAGTGTCTTAGAATGGCTCATTATATATAATAGACATCAAATATACTATTTGTCTTTGTTTATGTCTGTGTGTGGAGTATATTCTGCACCGCCCGCATTGCTAAACAAGAACTGTTTCATGGTGGCACCAGATAAATCTAAACCTGGAGATAAAGCTAAACCTGGGGACAAATGGGGTCACTGGTTCAGGGGGCCAACAGGGATCTACTGGTGATCGATTACAGTGTTGGAGCTGCTGGTGTATCCTGAAGCCAAATCCCAAAATCAAAAGATGTGGAAGAGATATTATGTTTAGAGGGAGGAAAGGTCTGCATGCACTAAAGAGCCGTTTCAGTACAGAAAAATGCTGTTTAATTTGTTACCAACTTAGTTATTTACTACACTTATAGGTTTTTAACAATTGGTTACCACAGTGAAGTACAAAATACCCTCATTTTTTGTGATGTAAGTTTGTAGTCAGGACATATGCTGCAATTCATTGCAAGTTGGAGGTCAATAATTGCCAATCCGATACAATCTAAATGCGTCCCAGTGCACCTCCTCTAGAAAACATGGACAGACCTAAATCAATTACCACCACTTGGAAATGGCAATTCCAAAGTTTATACAGCGCAAGTTTCACAACACAAACACTCCATAAAGTAAAAAATTATAAAAAATGTAAATGACGTCACCTGTTCGTTGCAACCAGTGAATGAAAGCGATCATATCTGGACTGAGGAGGAGTGACGTAGAGACACCAGATACGTCTCTGGTGTCGACCTGTCAATCAGCGTGTAGCCCCGCCTCTAAAGCATCCCCTGCTTTATGGTCTGTTTGACCCTAAATGGAGCATAATGTACTAAATGAACATCATGCTGTATTGAAGAAGACTTGAAACTAGAGATTGAGACCATAAACTCATGTTTACAATGTTTACTGAGGGAATAAATCAAGAGAGAAGTAGAGTCATTTTAGACTAGACTTCTATACAACCAGAGGAGTCGCCCCCTGGTGGACACTAGAGAGAATGCAGCTTTAACACGTGAAGCATGGACTTCACTCTACGGAACATGATGTTATTATTGGGGGATATTTTCTTCTACATCTAATTGAAAAGCAGCCATCACACCAAGGACACCTTCAAACCAAATCCATTTAAATCTAATGAAAAACGTTTGTGCCCGATTCAGAAACTGTGTGACCGGGTTAATAAGACAAAGCTTCAAGCCCCTTGATGATTCCTGTCTGAAAACCTCCGTCCACCGACACCTTTCAATTACCCTGGCTGGCTCTTTTCTGTTTGCTTTCACTCCGTTCATTTAAGTGGGAACCCTTATGGCCGTCCCTGCCTCACACATTACGTTTGCGCTGTCGCCATAAACGTGTCCACTTCCGTCCATTTCATTACTTTTATGGTTGGGACTGAATATAAAACTATGCAGTAAAAGCGTTCAGAATCATGACTGTAATTGGGATCATTCAGCGAACACAAAAAAGTCAGAGATGAGTTGTTTTCATATATAAGTAAACGGTAGTGAAATACTGCATCTTTCTGTGTCATATTGTGGAGAAAATGCACAATGATTTCATACGTTTATGGTGCTGTTTTTCAGAACGAGGCGACATGTTATCAACTCTCATCAGTCCCATAAGACACTGGGATACTGGAGCATCATCAGCTGAGGATGCAGACAATTCAAGTAAATCTTTTTCCTCCTTGTACTTTAGAAATGTTTTCACACCACAGACAGATTATACCACAGGGGCCAAGTAACCAACACACACCCTGGATTATGTTGAAATTGTCATTGTTAATTACATTTACTACATTTCATCTTTTCAAGTTTACTCTATGAAACTTACTCCAAGTGGTAATCAAGTTACCCACATAACTGTTGCAAATACTGACATTTTTTACAGTCTGGAGAGCGGGCAACAGGAGATGGACACTTATTGTAAGTCGCTTTGGATAAAAGCGTCTGCTAAATGACTGTAATGTAATGTAATGGACCCAGTATCATGGCAGTTAATAGTCCCGAAATGCAGTCTATATTTGTTTCACATACAGGAACACGAATCGTCTGTTTTTTCCAGGACGTTAAAAACGACAGTTAGGTTTGGTATCAAACCCCCGTAATTAGTTTTAGGAAAACCGTCACGGACATTTAGCCAACAAAACCGCAACCACAAAACCTCAACGCTCCTGGTTGAAAGTCCTGCATTTGCTAGACCCATCCACCTCACCTCCCACCCACTAGTAGAAGTCTTTCTGAATATGTAAAACTACATCACTTGCTCTGACTGTTGCGTTGTCAAGCGTATGCTTTTAATTTGTGTGTCCACCATGAGTACGAATCATAATTGTCTTTCCAATGGCATTAATTTTATCTGAGCGAATGAAAAAAAAAAAGACAATTTGTGTCCAAGTACACAAAACCAATGGATTGCATTGGATTGCTAAAGAAGCAGCAGAAACTATGCCATGATTTAATCAAGAAGCTTACAAGCTTTAGTCCAAGAAAACAGAAGGCATGGACATGGGCAAACTGGACCAGAAGGCAAAACAGAAATGAAGACAAACCGACACAGAGCAAAGGAACCGGGCCGGTAGATGTTAAGTAGCTGGCTAATGGGGGAGTGGGAACAGGTGAGCAGAAGGTCTGGTGGCTTCAGGGCTCATGAGACAGGTAATCAGGGCGGGGAAGACAAGTACACAAAAGGTGATTAACTTTAAAAAAATAAAAGCAGGAAACAATATGATGAAACAAGGAAAAGAAGACCCCAAACCCCCCAAATCCCCTAGAAACAGATCTTTAAAAGATGCAACACAGTCCAGCAAAACTGTAACAGACCTTTATGGATGGCAATGAGGGTCTATCAGATGGCCGGGCCACCACTTTGGTCCAGACTGAAATAATTTCAGTGCAAATACTCATGGTTTCCACATGATTCCCAATTACTTTGGTGATCTGTTGACTTTCCCTCTAAAGCCACCATGAAGGTTGTTCAGTCCATTATGTCCTCTCCTCGGGGTAAATTGTAATAACTTAAGTGATCCTCTGACTTTTCATCTCACACCAAGTGTGTTTACCTGCATTCAAGTAACTTTTAACCCGTTCTCACGCCCAAAGCGTCGAATAACGTAGACTCTTAGTCTCGTTACGTACATCTGACACAAAATACGATGTTTTCCTTCATGTCACGTTTCCCGTCTTGATTTCGATCTGCCAACAGGTACAAGCAGTTTGGAGGTAAAAGAGAACCGGGATGATATAAGCCAGGTGGACTGTGACCTGCTACGAAAGTATCACCCATCGGCGTTCTGCACGACTTTCCCCAAACACGGGCCGAGAGCTCTGAAGAGGAAGCGGCCGCTGGCGGATGGAAAAGACCGGCTGCTCTACCAAAGCCACTCGACCTGTAAAAGAGCAGCCTGGGCGGTCGCTCGGAAGAACGCGCTGGTGCAGCTGAACGAGCTACGGCCCGGTCTGCGGTATGAGATCCTGTCAAAGACGGGCCCTCTGCATGCTCCGGTGTTCTCTGTAGGCGTCGAGGTAAACGGCTTCCACTTCGAGGGCCGAGGACCAACGAAGAAGCAGGCCAAGATGAGGGCTGCAGAGCTGGCCCTCCGGTCGTTCATCCAGTTCCCGAACGCCTCCCAGGCTCACGCCACCTTGGCGAGCTTCACCAGCACTCCTGCAGATTTTACAGCGGACCAACTGGACATCCCCGACGCCTTCCTCAGAGAGTTTGAGCTGCGTGAGAGCTGTGATCTCCTGCACTGCAACACAGCGAAGAAAGAGTTGTTTTCCAGCGTGTACAACCACAGGCGACTCGTCCGACTCACACTGGACTTCTCCTCGAGTCATCCAAAAAGACGAGCCCTCAGCGCCTCACTTTTAGAGCAACTCAGCCCGGTGGCGCTGCTCAACGAGCTGCGACCGGGACTCAGGTACATGTGCCTGACGGAGAGGGTTCACGGCAGGCCAGTGAGGAGTTTCGTTATGGTGGTTCGGGTGGAGGGGAGGGTGTTTGAAGGGTGTGGTCACAGTAAAAGATTGGCCAAGGCCCAGGCAGCCAAGGCCGCCCTGCAGTCTCTTTACAACATAAGTCTGGGACCAGAGAGGAAAGTCCAGCATCAGCTACCTCAGGTGAGTAACTCAGTCTGCTTTTGCCACCTCACAGTATTTAGATTCAAAGATGTCTTTGATATATAGCCAAAAGTATTGCTCCTCGTTCATTGCTCTCTTTGCTTCTTGTATAATTCATAATGGGACAGCCTCCATAACAGAGTGACTTTTAACAGGATATGTGGTGTAGACAAACGTTAGGTTTAGTCAACACAACAAACAGTTCTACAGAAGTATTTGAAGACAAATCTCTGGTCAGCGTTTAGTATAGAGAGAAGACACAGACTTGGTACATCAGGGAATGCCCTTCATTTGTTAAAGACAGATTTCCCTCACTTGGAAACATCAGTGGTGACACTGAATTCACCCTTCATCTCTTGAGTTTTTGAGCCAGTCTTCTAAATGGTCTGAATAAATGGGTCTGAAGTGCGCCGTGTGCTACCAAATGGAGTGTGCCCGCACATCAGCGCGGCCATCATGTCCTAAAGGCCTGAGAGCTGGATGGCGTCCTGTATGCATCGTCTGAGGCATCTAAACAACTTCATTATGTCTCCGAGCCTCGGAAAATTGTCCTTTTGCTGTCGTGCTTCATGAATACAAGAAGATCCGTCTCCCGGAATCGGCTGCACGGAGACGAAGAGGGTGACTGAGCGTGGCTAATGTAGAACCAGGCCGTCATCCAAATATGCAAAGGAATATCCGGAGACAGACATGTAGATACTTTATTGAACCCTGAAGGGATTCCATGAGAGAGAGAGAGAGAGAGAGAGAGAGAGAGAGAGGACAGTGCAAGAGGCAACATTTTGGGTGGAGGTAAAAAAGACATTTCGATGCTCTGAATTTGAACAAAAGGGTGATTTTTTTTTTTGCCACGCATTTCGGCTGACACACCAAAACCCCTTCAATATGAAGCGCCTGGCGGGCGGCGTGACGCATTAATGAACATTATTACAGCACATTAGGGATGAAGGAGGAGCGGCAGCAGACCGAGGAGATGGAGGTGGAGCGGGAAGGCGGTGTGAAGAGCATAATAATCTGACAGATAATTGTTTAACACACTCATTACACACGACCTTGTGCCACTGTCATCCAGAAAAACGTTGAGCCGGAGAGTTTCATTCCCACAAAAACGCTGCTCTTACAAGATCGGTTAAGACACTTAAGATTTATTTATTAAGAATAGTTAGTAGTAATAGAGTTTAGGGCGGTTAATGACATTAAGAGTTTAAATTCTACATGTCTATTAAACAAAACCAACGTTTTGTTGTTTGATGAAACGAACACTGTTCCTCGAGGATGACTGGAGCACGAAGGAAGACAACCTGCAAACACAAGCCGACACCCGAGTGTCATTACACGTGTTATATACACTGAGTCTCGATGAGGAACAGGTGGAGCTTGACTATAGAAGGAGCAACAGGTGTGCGTGGAGGTGACGGGTCAGGAGACAACTGGTGGACAGGTGGGGAATGACGCGGCAGGGCTCAGCAAGGCAAATAAAAATGGGACAAGACGGGGATTTTAGTTCATATTCATGTGGAGAGTAGGACGAGGTCTGCTGCTTTACAGATACACAAGGATGTCATTACTCAGTCAAATGTGAGCACACACACATGACACACACGTGTTTTTAGATTCAGTGTGACTTTCACTTCCTGAGGATGTCATTATCCCCGATGTCCACGACAAATAAACGTCCATAAATCCACTTAGAATAAACGTTCCCATAACTCCAGCAACTAACGGACTCGTGGTAGCATTATACTTCCTGTTGACATCATCAGAATAGTAATAAATACAACTCGTAATAAGCTTACATAGTAAGAGGACATGTTGGATATGCACCGTTCTCTCTTGAAAACAATGCGAGTAACATTTCTTCTTCTGCAGTTCTTCGCAGAGTCGATCTTCCGCCTGGTTGGAGAGAAATACTCACAGCTGACAGACGGCTGCTGCTCTACCTCCTCGTACGTCCGGCACAAAGTCCTGGCAGCGGTCGTAATGACCAGAGGTGAGTGGTGGAGGCACGGAAGTTCAAAATGAGACATGAGAGGACGAGATAGGACACAGAGAGAGAGAAAGAGAGAGACAATAAAAAAAGCACCGCCACAATTCAAACAAACAAGTCACCTCAAATGATCCTGTGGATCCAGAGGGGAGACAGCTCGTCCTCTTCATCGTCCCGTGAATCTTTGATGAGGCCAGACTGCAACATAACATCGTGTTCTTTGAGGCGTTGGAGGGATTGTTCATATTGTTCATTCATACACTTTTCATTGGCTCGTCTTGTGACTCCAGTCGGGACGAGACAGGAAATGTCTTGTTCTGGGAGTCGAATCATTTTGCTGAACAAGTCTCCAGAAATCTGAGCCGTTGCTGATTTTTAACCCACATCCTCCGTTTCCTTCTCCAGGGATTGACCTAAGGTCGGCGCAGGTTGTGTCTCTGGCCACGGGGACCAAGTGTCTGGACTCGGACAACGTCGGCGACCGCGGCGGTACGCTCAGCGACTGCCACGCCGAAGTGCTCAGCCGGAGGGCGCTAGTTCGATTCCTGTATGCCCAGCTGGAGCTGCTGCTCTGGTACCCGAAACCTGAAACTGAAGTTTTTCTTTATTGTCTAGTCTTGGTTGGGAATTTGACTTCAATGTTGTTTTTTAAAAGAGCTTCAATTTAAAGCACAAGGCTGGCATAATTCAGTTTTTCTCTTATTGTCTACAAATTTCTAACTTCCCTACCTTGTCTGTGGATCTCAGCTCCAAACGCATTTGTTGATTTGTAAAAATGCCTCATAAATATATTATCAAAAACCTAAAGATTTAACAACTTTAAGACACGCCAAGTGTTTGCATTCATGCGTGATGGGTACGAGATTGTCGTCAGGTATTTCCACTATTCATAATTTCAAAATCTGATGACAGTTACTTGTAATGTTCTGAGTTTTTGACAATTAAACTCTGATTGGAGGGAATGTGTTTTCTTTTTAGGGTCCTAATACCTCAATATAATCACAGTGAACTTCATGTGCAAGGATTGAAAAACTTGTCAAGTGATAACTAATTAACAATTAATAAAATGCAGTTTCACCACAGGGATCATTAAAGTTTCATCTACCTTGTTCTTGTGTCTTTCGTCTCCGTCTCACGTTGGACTTCTCGGTTGTCTTTCCTCTCTGAAGTGAGCCGGCAGACTGTGAGGAACAATCCATCTTCATTCCGCATAAAGGCGGCGGCGGCGGCGGCGGCTTCCGGCTGCGGGACGGCGTCCTCTTCCACATGTACGTCAGCTCGTCGCCGTGTGGAGACGCTCGACTCAACTGCCCCTACGAGACCACAGCTTCATGTGAGACCAACACGTTTAGATGGTGATGATAAGATGATACTAAACTCATGTCGTTTTGTCGACGAAATCTAACATTTCTGCCTCTTTATCTGATCTAGATGCACATTTGCACCTTCATGTTTTTGTATCATTATCAGTTTGTACTTTTCTGTCGACACATACTTTGATACCTTTAGTAATGTATTTGTTCTGCAGACATTTATATTCTGCACAAACCCACTGACCACCGACAGTTTCATTAACTTTCAAAGGACAAATCCACCAGAAAACAGTTAAGCTCTGTGGAAACATTGATTAATAAACACCAGATACTTAAGCAGCTTAGTCTACGTTTTCTCTTCTTGTAGATGACTGAATAAAATGTCATCTACGTCGGCATATTTTCAGAGTATTTTTAAAGAGTCTGAGAGTGAGAGCTTTTCTCCAAAGCTGCCAAACCACAGGAAATAGACCAGAATACAATGCAGGAATCTGGAGCAGAAGTCGGCACTTCACACCCGAATCTTTGTAGGTGTTTTGGTTGTCTTAAGTTCATGTGGGCTGGGTTATTGTGAGGAATTATTTATGTGAGATGAAGAGTCGGACGATCATCAATTTTATTACAATGAATCGTGGGAAGGCCATAAATGACTGTACCAAACTTCATTCCAATAAATGCAAAAGTTGTGCAGATATTTCACTCAAAGTGAAAGTTGTGGTTATGGCGCTGGGGGCAAAAGTCAGAGGAGTCATCCTCTGGGGAACATGAATGAACACCATGAATTTCATGGTAATCTATCCGTTAATTATTCATATATTTCAGTCTGGATCAAAGTGTCGGACCGACGGACAGACCAACGTCATTATCCCTAGAAAACAACACCTTCGTCACCTTCTTGCTTCTGTTTCTTCTGGTGTCAGATCCCAGCAGGAGGTTCCACTGTCACCTCAGGGTGAAGGTGGACGGAGGCGAGGGGACGCTGCCCATCACTGCAGGAAGAGCCAATCGGAACCTGGGCGGTGTGTCGCTGGGCAAACCTCTCGTCACCATGTCCTGCACTGACAAGATGGCAAAGTGAGTTTATAATCAGCCCGGGAAGATGTGTTATGGTATTAATAAATATGATGGGTTCAGTTTTTTGGGGCATTTCAGTTGATAGTTTAATAAAAATGTGCATGTATGTACCGGTTGTTTTGTGGAGTGCCGTTTTGAAGACTTGATTGCACAATTTCACCGACGCCATCTTGGATTACGGCCATCGCCATGTTGGATTTTTTTGCAACCCGCTAACGGAAGTGACTATATCTGGACTGAGGAGGAGTGACGTAGAGACGCCGTATACGTGAGACAGATATTGAGACATAAACTCATGTTTACAATGTTTACTGAGGGAATAAATCAAGAGAGAAGTAGAGTCATTTTAGACTAGACTTCTATACAACCAGAGGAGTCGCCCCCTGATGGACACTAGAGAGAATGCAAGTTTAAGACATGAAGCTTCAGCTTCACTCAGCAGAACCTGAGGTTGCTGCCTGGAAACACTTCAAGTCGTTCAATGTCAAATAGATGAAATTACTTGAAAACAAGAGATCTGTCAACTAATTTGGTACCAAATTGGCTGTAATCTTCCACCGAAAAACTACATTCAGCCCCAGTTCACCTCTCTTTTTGATCTCAGTGGATGTCTCTCGCCCAGTTGTTTCTTTCAGGGAGTCTGCAGCTGCTTTTCCTCTTATGTCCACTCAGTTCAGACAGCTGGGTAACATCCTGCTGCAGTAGACAGTCAATGTTTAAAGTTGTTTGTCTCAACAGGTGGAGCGTTGTGGGCCTCCAGGGGGCTCTCCTGTCTCACCTGGTGGAGCCGGTTTACCTGCACAGCCTGACGGTGGGGACGCTCAGCCACACGGGTCACCTGAGCCGGGCCGTGGGACGCCGCCTCGCGCCCGTCAAGCGCCTGCCATTTCCGTACCGCCGACAGCAGCTGCTGCTCGGCTGTAGGTCAAAATGTTTTACACACCCGAAGTATTAAATCTTCCTCGGTAATTGAGTTCAAGGCCGTTTATTCGCCTCAGACTCTGGAAGGTCTGATGGACAGAAAGCTTCTAGTTCATTGGAGACGATCTAAAGAAGAATGAACAGTGATAGAAACTCAAACCACAATAAACTAAAATTACAACATTGTGGTGGAAATAAATTAGTACACTTAGTTATGTGCTGAATTTCACTATAGTTTTACATTTAATGCTACTTTAATCTTGTACTCCGTTGCTTTTCAAAAGAGAAATATTGTTTTTACTCCACAATATTAATCTGACTATATTTAGATATGAGACAAATAAGATTATTTATTTTATTATTTATGTTTTATTGTTATACTAACAAAACAGAACACACAGCTTCAACACTAACATGTTTAAATTGGCTGTATTAACAAGCCAATATTGTAGATAATACATAAGGCCATGGTGTCATCAGTTTTGCATGTATTTGGTCAACAACAAAAACAGACGGCACTCGATGAAAAGTTAAGTTAATTCTAAGGGGAAGACAAATGTGTGGACCAAATTGCATTGAAATCCATCCAATAGTTTTTGAGACATTTAACAAAAACTATTTTCGACACACCCTTGACATTCTCACCTCTTACCCTGTGGGGTTTCTCTCAGGTCTGAGCAGCAGCGAGGTTCGGCCGGCGGGCAAAGCGCCGAACGTCAGCGTGAACTGGACCCGGGGTGACGGAGGCCTGGAGGAGATCAGCACCTCCACGGGAAGGAAGAAGGACTCGGGGACGTCGTCGCGGCTCTGCAGGCACTCCATGTTTGCCCGCTGGCAAAAGCTGCAGCAGCAGGTGGGTCAGAGACACAGAGAGACACTGAACCTCGTCAGGAGACGCTTTTAGAAGGAAGTACTTTGTTGTGGGATCATGCGAATGAAAATTGTCTGCTAGTTAGTTTATGTAAAAGGAAAAAACAACACCACCAAGCATCAACAAAAGCAAATGCTTCTAACACTCTGGCAGCAACTTTTGCTTGTTTTTAACATTTCATTCTTGTCTCTGTGTCCAAATTTGATATTTTTATATTTAATTTCATAGTTTAAAAAGGTTTATCTTTGAAGCATTAGCATTGGGGGCTGATTAATTCACAATGTGAATCACTTAGAAAAAAGATAAAAAACACACCAATAAAAGACAAATAAGTTGAGACGCTGGTTTAGGTATAAAATTTACTTCATTGGCACACGGAAGCAAAAAGACCAAACCATGCTCGAGCTCTAATGATATTTTTTAAAAGCAGGATTTTATTTCCACTGTGACATTAAAATATGTATGCAGAGAGCGTTGCTGCTGATCCAAAACGGCCTCCATTTAAAAATTTGATGACGGCAGACAAGAGTCGTAATTATTTACAAAAGCAACTGGCAACAAGGACTGAACGAGGAGCCGAGAAACAATGAGTGAGACAATGATTCAGTATTTTAATGACTCAATGACTTGAGAAATAAATGAAGCGAACCTGAAAGGACTACAAATTAAAGACAGAGAGAAAAAAGGAACCCAAACCTCCTCAATGTGGAAAAAATGGATATGCCGTAGCATACTATGTCTGAAGAGACATTTTTAACATTTATTTTGCATTTAAATTTTCATATAATTGGCCATAATTGATGTTATTGATTAGACCTGTGTTTACCCTGCAATCACCAAATCATCTCATACATATTTTGTCTTAAACTTATATTTAAAGTGAACACAGATTTATGTGACAACACCCTTCTAGACATCCGAGTGAAGTAACGAGAAGCAAGAAAACAAAACTAATAATGAAATAAAGTGATAAAACAATGTAATCACAGTAGAGGAGGTGGACTTAAAGGTTTTGCCGTGTGGGCTTCATCATTGGTGTCACCAAAGTGTGGAGAGGCTTTTTTTTTTTTTTCATTCGTCAAACTCAGGTGTGACCAATAATATCATTGACCATTTCGACCTGAATCACCGGCGTGGTTTACAGGGACATCTAATGTCTGCCGTGTAAAATATCCATTTTCACGGAACAGGTGTCATTTGAGATGTCACATGATTGACAGATGTTATTTTTAGCCATGGCCAAGTGTCATTGGTCAACATTTCCAATTGTAAGAAACAGAGGATGCAATTGTAAAACTGCAAAAATACCCACAAATCTCAGTTTTATTTGTGTATTTTTGGTTATTATGTTATGACAGTGAATCATGTTTCATGTCTTACTTTCTCAGTTGAATGGGGAAGAAGCCACACTAAGGACATATTCTGGTTCCAAGATGGCTGCTGGACGCTACCAAAGAGCGATGCTGCAGTTCACCGGTGCTCTGCAGGGCGGAGGGCTGGGGACTTGGCTCAGAAAACCTCCAGAATTGGGTCACTTCAATGTCAGTGTGTGAAAAAAGTGTTTGTTAAAAGGCAGAGTATGAAGAGGTTAGAGTTGAAGTTCATGTGTGTTTTTTGTTTGCGAGTTGTACGAGGTACAAAGAATCTAGATTGCTAGATTGAGAAGAAAGTTGGTAATTTCACCCTTCATTTATCTTATTTGAGAATTTCTTCATTATGCAGATAAGCTCAAATCATTCAGAAAAGAAAATCTAATTTAGGCAAAAGCTAGAGTAGACTTGTTAGTGTGTAACATTAGCTTAAGTTGTCTAAAAGCTGCTAACTTTAGCTCTAGAAGATAACGCTAGCTTCTCTGGCCACCTTAAATCTTACCAACCATGATGCTGAAACCACTTAGTAACATTTAAGACATTTCATCTAAGTTTAACAAAGCAATATACAGTGTTTGAGTAAAATTCAACAAACCACTTATTGTTAACTTGCAAAGAAATAACAGCACAGTTTAAGCTGGACATGTAAATATGGGTTGTGAACTAATTAAGCACTGTCATATTATATAGACTGTAAAGATAATACTTATCTGATATCGGGAACTCATATAGCTACGATATCTCCCTCCTGGTGAAAAAAACTACAATAAGTATCAATTAAACACTATCTTTTTTTTGTTTGTTGACCCAAAGATAATCCAGTTGGACCCATTCATCCAATTTTATCTTACATTTCTAATTTGTATTAATAAACTTGTAAGGCATCGTCACTGACCTTTGTAGAAGTGAGGAAAGGCCAAAATGTCCTCACTTTCCAACAGTGTCCTCACTTATGGGTCTACAACCTGTGGTCCTCACAAACACTTTAACACAGAATGACACACACACACACACACACACAAAACTTGTTTTTGTCACTTAGGAGGACACTACATTGACTTGTATCAGTGCATTGGTGACTTACCTTAAACATAACCACTACATGAATAACTCAAACCCATACTCTCTGGTTTCTTTTACTGCAGAACTGAAAGTATTACATTACATTACATTACATTACAGTCATTTAGCAGACGCTTTTATCCAAAGCGACTTACAATAAGTGCATCAACATTGGTAATCAAAAGAACTACTAGTCACCAGAAGTCATAAGTACATTTCCTTTTCCAAACAAGCATCTAAGAGCATGAAGCAGAGCATAACTCAGAGCCAAAGTACAGAAACAAGAAAAACAGTTAGTGCTATAAGTAATACGAATACAATAAGTGCAACAAGCTAGTATGAAAACAATAAGCGCTAAGTGGAAGGCTCAGGGTAGCACTTCCTGAAGAAGACTGAAGAAGACATGAAGAAAGTAACATTTTCATTTAATTTATACTTATTTGTTTGTGTTTTGTTTTAGAAAATGTGTGTTCTGTTGTTTAAGTAATGTATATTTGTTGCAACTGCATGTCTCACCTGTTCACTTATGTCAGTTTTTAGTTACCCTTCATGCTCTTTGAACAGTGTTGTAAAGTGACAGAGCGTGTGAGATTCAGGAGTGAAGGCACGTCGCCACCTAGAGGCCGATTGTGTGCGTTACAAGATGTGGAGTCCAGAATTCAAATTTGTTAAGTGTTTTCCTTAAATCATTTGTCCTTCAAATTTATTCTTTTATCTCTTTAAAGTATTGATTGATTTATTAATAATATCCCAAAGGCTTTTAACATTATTCTTGTGTAGTGACCGTCTTTGTGTTAATTTAAAGAAAGGTTTTCAGAGTTATGGAATGTAAAAAAAAGAAAATACAACTGGTGTTGAATGCTATATAAACTTTTATATTAGGTATGCAGAATGGATGTAGTCTATATTGTTCATGACTATTTTATATCACTGGGAATAAAATTATAATATAATATATTATTATTATTACATAATTTGTGTTAGTTCTTGTATTTGTGTCACATTAAACATGTGAAAGTTTTCACTTCCAGAAGCGCTTCACACCGTTCATATGAATACTTTATATCATTAATAAGATGAGGTACTCTCAGGATAGTATGTAATAGTTTAACTTATTAGGACATGACAGCAACTCCAATTTTAGACTATACGTGGAGGTTAGTGGAGTTCGCTTATGTCCACAATAAAGAATAAAGTAAAATAAGGCAGATTTAATGGGGACCAATGTCTGTTTGAAATAAATGAAACTAACAAACTAACAAAAGTTAAAAATGTGCATGTCCTTGTTGCTCCAGTTAAATTTCTCAAAGCTTTTCGTATTTCTCCGAAATGGTCCGGTACAAAAAAAAAAGAGTGATCTGAAGTGCGGTTTGTAGTCCTCATCTTTCAAATAATCAAAACCTGTTTGCTAGGCTGTCCGCACATTTAGTAATTTAGACTTTGAACCAAATTGATTGAAACATCAAACGACCAAATACACAGCCACCACTTCACTGTATCACTTCAAGTTATTTTGACAAACCTATTTTAATTTGGATTTAAGCAAACTGACTACTCCTACATCCAGCCGACAGTAAAATTATAAAGTAAAATGATTAATAATTTATCATCATTGTGTCCACCTGATGAACCAGTTTCATTAGAACGTCTTCCAGCTCTGAAAGGTTCATGAGAAAGCCCGTCTTTTCTGTTCATAGTTTTTACATTTTCTGAAGTATCTTTTAAAAATCATTAAAATTAAAGATGACGTTCAGTTAAAAAAAAACACTCAACTAGGAAACGTTCAAACAGCACAAACGGTTTATTTTTATTTCACAAGCAGACGCTTGTTCCTTGTTACACAGCTTTTAACCCACAATACTGCTGTCAGGTTGATCCAACAGGTTGTTTTTTTGTTCTTCTTCTGAGAACTGAGCTGTGGTGTTTTGTTGTTCTACATCGAACCACGTTGATCACTAAAACACTGTAAACACCAAGGAGTCACAGTTTAACAAGGCTTCACGACGGTGGATCTGAGATGGCCGATGCTCAGTGACGATGTGTTTCGTTGTGAGGTTGTGAACTTTATTAACAGTGTTATGAACGTGGCAGCAGAGTGGCTCAGTGGTAGTAGAAAACAGTGAAACTTGTTTAAACAGTGTCGGATAAACCAGAGATCCAACAAACACAAAGATTTTAAATTTCCTTCACACAAACTAAATGTTTTGTTGGTTAAACCAGAGACGGCAGGGAAACGCAAAATCAACGGTCTCTTCTCCCATTTCAGATACATTTTCTTTTTAATATTTGCTCATTGCAGCTGGAGTGAGTACAGAGAAAATAAATCTGCAATTTGTTGATGAACTCTTGAGCAAAAAGGGTATTCCTACAGTGAGGAATATAATATAGAAATACACACCTAAAAACTAATATAAATAACTACTCACAAATAAACATATCGTACAAAACCTAAAAATTGGTTTAAGGAAAGTTTAGTCTGCCATTTAGTCTGACATTTTTAAAGCTAATTTTTAATTTGCCATCTCTGGTCTAAGTTACAAAAATAACTCGGTTCAATGTGAATGTGAAGCCTTTGACAGATGAACCAACGTCATCCATCATGAAGCAGTAAAAATGGATTTACACTGAAGTTGTTCCGATACCGAGACCAGCATCAGAAATGTCTCGTTGAGTACGCCGGTCTGAGCACCGATCCGATATCACGTTAGCAATATTTTTTCGCACTGAAAAATCCCACCAGTAAAATGGCGTCGTGTTTTTAACGCACTGGTATCGGATCGGTACTCGGTATCGGACGAAATGCAAATTCAGGAATCTGAAAGGGAGAAATGGTATCGGAACATCTGCAATTAAAAACAAGTGAAATGTTGGATCACGTCAACAACTTATAAAGGCTAATAAAAAAACAACTGCTGCAGCTGAAATACACTATACAGCCAAAACCGCCTCATTTCTTTTTATATATTACAATTTGTATGATACAAATGTTATGGTTTTAAAGTGAGAGGAGGTTGACACTTTACTTTTGCCTTTTGACAAGTTATCACTTTAGTTTGTTCTGTAAATCTTCCGTTTATTTGATCTTACGTCAACAAATAGTCAATCTAAGAGCTTTTTTTATTGTACTCAAACACATTTCACTGGGTTAGAACACTGCAAAAAGGCAGCCGTAAAGTGAAACCAAATACACACACACACACGTGTGTTCGTCATGTCAATGCAGATGTTTGAATGAACGCTTTAGTTACAAACCAGCGAAACGCTCCACGAAGCTAAAGCTAGACGTAGAAATGGACTGTGCTTGTTCGTCGTGTTGATGTCGCAACTCACGAGTACAACAGAGTACATCAGAGTACAACAGAGTACATCAGAGTACAACAGAGTACATGAGTTGTACAGCAGTCAGAACTTGAACTGCCCTGTTATCACAACATTAAATACGTTTTAGACGTTGATTTGTATCACCACACATACTTCTTCTTAAACTCACTCTCTCTCTCTCTCACACACACACACACACACACACACACACACACACACACACACACACACACACACACACACACACACACACACACACACACACACACACACACACACACACACACACACACACAAAATTACACCCTCTCCCATTGACTTAAATGCAGCTTTGGCTGTTTTAGTGGCAGTGGGAAAGCAAAGCAGCTGACAGCGAAACGCATCACGTTTTAAAGTACCATAACAAATATGACACTGACAGAATCCCACACAACAGTGTTTCAACACTAATAACTAAAGGGCACTGCGATCAACTAGAAAAAACTTATTTTTGTTTTTACAATCATGTCAAGTATTGGTAGGCCAGCAGGGCTGGGCAGCCGAGGAACATCGGTCACTAAATATTTAAGATTTGACGCCAGTTTTAAATGAATCACTTCTTTTTTTGGTTGAATAAAATCAGATTTCATGAGATGCTGAAGTTGTTCTGGTCAAATCACAGCTGAAGCTCCTAAAAAAAAAAAGAAGTTTCTTAGTTGCTGTAAAAGTGTCTATAGTCACAGAAAGAGTCAATTTAGTTCCTCAAATTAAAACAATACCGTGAATAGTATGAGACAGAGTATATTATAGGTACATCATGTTACCCAGCCCTGCTAACGACCATTTCAACAGGTGTTGCTCTTAGAGAGATTTAAGTTGCACACGTACAGAAACACTGAAACCTTCTTCCCTCCCTGAAGTCTTCGATGGAACGACGTCTACACATTTATCAGCCTCTAACAATAAACCGCTGACACACAGTGGCTGGTTCATGGCTTTACAGGAAAACACAGAAACACAGTCAGATCCGGAACGACAACACCGGGAGCAAAGTGACCGATCGACTTAAACATCCTAGTGGAGGAAAAACTGGGACCAACACTGGAGACGTCTCAGTATCCAAACTAAAGAGAGACCACACCAGTGTCCGTGCTGGGAGGAACCCACCAGCATCCACACTGGAGAGCAGCCATACTGCTGTGGAGAGAAACCACAACACTGTGACCGGGAAATGTGGATGGCTACCAACCACAATCAAACATTTCAATCACTTCATCGGGTGTTTCGTTCTTAAATTTGTTAAAGTTTACTATCTGCAAATCAAAATGGAGCAGGATTTATTCCTCGCTCAGTGCTGCCTCTGGTGGCTGGAAGCCAAATTGCAACAACATCAATTATGAAAACAGTCATATTTCTATGTTGGTCTACAGATAATCAAAGGTTGGAGTGGTTGTTTAATGTTTATTGTCTGCATGCAAAAGAGGTCGAGATGAACTATTAAATAAGTCTTTGATTTCTCTTGTAGGTTACAATCACAAAAGCTTTCTAAGAGTAATTTATTATTTTATATTTCGGTGTCTTTTGGTCCATGCTGGCTCGATATAGTTCTGACACAATAATAAAAGCGTTGCATGTAGCTTCCTTTAAAGGAAGTCACCACCTCTCTGTTGGGAGTAAATTGGACTTTTGAAGCTTTAAATCCACCTGGAAGAATTTATTAGACGACAATCCTTCCAGCTAGCAGCTGAAACTCACCAGCACTGAGCTGGTTTCCATTCTGACTTTGTACAGAAGCTGCAGAAGCATATTTTATTATGTCTAACACTTCAATAAGAAGCTATAAGTACTTTGAACGCACAGACACAAACAGCTACTCTGATAGTACGATAGACGTTTTTAAAGTGTAATAGAGATGTTAAGCTTTGAATCAATCAAACTGTTTTGGAATGAATGAAACTAACGGAAACGGATAACCAGACAAACACACTTTAGACAATGTTTTGTGTTGTCAAGTTATTTCCAGAAGCAGAAAAGAAGATTTTGAGTGACTTTCAGCAAAAAAAAAAAAAAAAAAAATCAGGGTTACAGTTAGTTTTATTTCCTCTTTTGGATGGCGAGGAGTCGCCTCCACCTAAATGTGTTCTGTGTAATAATGGCGGCGGTGAGTTAGAGACAGACGCAGTAGGCGGGTTTAGGGTGGGAGGTCAGACCTTTAGGGAGCGTCACGTGTCAAATACTGACCGCCTGTAGACTCGAGAGACGGCTGTCAAAAGTCTGTCATTTGATCTTTCGTTGACTCATTGCGTCGGTAACAGAAACCCTCTTTTTAAAGCCACCTTTTTGAAGCCTGCAGGGTGTGAGTGTTTGACAGGCTGTGGGTGGAGTTTCACCGCGAGGTGACAGCAGCAGCAGCAGCAGCAGCAGCAGCGAGAGGAGGAGGAGGAGGAGGAGGAGGAGGAGGAGGAGGAGGAGGTCACTTCTCCTGCAGCAGAGCTGGGATGTTGATGTTCCAGCCGATGGCCTGCCGGTCGAAGCCGCAGGTGAACAGGTTGCAGGAGGTGTTGTCTTCACACCAGGCGGAGCAGCACACCATCCGCCGGTGACCCTGAACCACGACAGACAGCGACGGTTAAACACCGAGGACACGTGGGCAGAGTATTCTGGTATTCAGGGTTTTGACCGACCATTAAATGTTGCAAATACGAAATCTTTTTGTATTTGTATGCATATTTATCGTCTTTATTTTGACATATATGATGCGTAACAAAGACCGCTGGCTGGACTTTAAACTGAGGACGTTCCAGTTGCATCGCCACCAGGAAACCCCAAGTCATGACATTTAAAATGTTAGTCTTCTGGCACAAATAAGAGAGCTCTCTGGACGGACGTCTGTTTGTGAGTGTATGGAAGCTGTGAGGGGCCAATCGGAGGCCCCTCCTCCTCCTCCACTGACTCACCTGTCTGTTGCTTCGTGGGAGTCGAGCCAGTCTCACCCCGGCCATGTCGAACAGCCGGACCTGCCGATTGTCGTGAGGGAGAGCAATGATCTTCTGTGTCACCGACACGCTGATCCTGAACACGACGACAGTCAGATTTAAACTGAGACAACTACGACTGCAACTAACAAAGTATTCTTTTTACTCAAGATGACATCTGCAAATTGTTCGCTTTGTCCGACAAACAGTATTATAAACAGCTTTACAATATTATAAAACAGAGAAAAAAAAGCCTCTAAACTCTTCAGATGATTCACATTCTGTTTGATTAATTATTTAAACCAAACAGATTATTGACAGAAGCTCCTCTGGACTATCAAACCTATTTAACGATGTTCTATAAAGTGACTGAATGTAAAACAACAGAACCAGGCTGTTGCTGTTGTTGTTGTTGACGTCACAGACCTGTTGACAGCGGAGTCGGTGCGGATGGTTGCTATGGGCGACCTCATGTTCTTCAGGTCCCACACTTTGACGGTTCGATCGTCGCTCCCGGAAACCACATTGTCTCCTACCGTGAAGACAGCGGATGTCACCGTGCTGAGGACAAGAAGGAAGAGAAGGATGAGAAGGATAAGAAGAACAAGAAGAAGGATGAGAAGAACAAGAAGAAGGACAAGAAGGATGAGAAGGATAAGAAGGATGAGAAGAAGGACAAGAAGGATGAGTAGAAGGACAAGAAGGATGAGAAAAATAAGAAGAACAAGAAGGATGAGAAGGATGAGAAGGACAAGAAGGATGAGAAGGACGAGAAGGACAAGAAGAAGAACAAAAAGGATGAGTAGAAGGAGAAGGACAAGAAGAAGAAGTTAACTAACTACACATACACTGTTTCTAATTTGTATCAATACTTTTGTCCTTACATGTTTTTTTTTAAATGTTATGTACAAAACAGAATGACAAGACATGTAAGGTGGATACGATAGTCTGTGTGTGTGTGTGTGTGTGTGTGTGTGTGTGTGTGTGTGTGTGTGTGTGTGTGTGTGTGTGTCAGACTGACTCGGTGTGTCCCTGGAACACGTTGACAGAGTGGATGGACGGGTCTCTGAAGTCCCACAGTCTGAAGGTGGTGTCTCTGGAGGAGGTGACCACCAGACGCTGGGTGGGGTGTGTGCAGCAGTGGGTCAGCTCCTGGTCGTGACCTGAACACACACACACACACACACACACACACACACACAGAAAATGTTATCTTTTAATACAAAAAATGATCCTTTTTGAATTCATTTAAATGAACAAAGAACGGGATAGGTGTAACTACATCAGGTGTGTGTTTTGGTGTCAGTCAGCTCTCTAGTAAACACACAGTGAGACCAGCGTCAGTGTGTGATGTGTCCCTTCATCCTACCGGTGAGCGAGTGGACGAGCTCTGACGTCTCCACGTCGTACAGGTTGGCGGCTCGGTCCCAGGACGCCGTCACCACCTGTTTGCCGCCCACCAGCCAGTCGGCGGCGATCACCACGCCCTGATGGCTGCGCAGGGTGGTGGTGGCCACGCGGACGGAGGGGCAGTCGTTGGGACCCTCGACCTCGCCGTCGGCCTCGTCCTTATCCGAAAAGTCAACGTCGTCTTCGCAGGGCGTCTGCTGCTGACGGGGGGGGGGGGTCAGAAACAAAGAGTAAAGATCAGTAGAGAGTAAAGATCTCCTCCAGGCTTGTGTCTCCGTCTCCCAAAGAAAAGACGAGTTCAATCACTCGATTGTCCCTCGACATGACATGTCGGCTACAGATTAAAATGAGACCAAACTCTTCTACGGATGTAAGTTTTTGAGCCACGACAAACACCAAAATGTGTCCGAGAACGGACAAAGTCAGGCTCGCTTTTTAGCCGGAAACAACATTTTGCTGCTGAGATATTAATATAAAACAGACAATTATTACGCTTTTCGATAATTGTGCAACCACGAGACGTCCTTGAGCATACAGTCATAAATAGTATGTGAGATTAGCCGTGGAGACACACACACACACACACACACACACACACACACACACACACACACACACACACACACACACACACACACACACACACAGACACACACAGAGCTGTTGATGCTTACACTGATATCAGCAACAGGCTGTGGAGTCGGCAGCTGCACCATGTACCTCCAGATGTGAGCCGTCTGGTCTCCGGAGGCTGAGGAGGAGGAGGAGGAGGAGGAGGAGGAGGAGGAGGAGGAGGAGAGAGACGGAAACACTCTCAGTCAAGACGACCGTCACAGCGTGAAATAAAGGTTCACTGACGATCGCTATCGGACGATATTCAGTCCAAAACAAGGTAAACTAAAATGTTATCGTGATGTGTTCACATGTAATCTGTAAAACGTAGTTTAGGTGAGAAGGAGACGTTTTCACATGAATATAAAATAGATATTAGAGATGAATTATGACGGTTATACCTGTTAGAGCCATCTGCTCAGTCGGGTGGAACTTGATGGAGTTGACTGCGGAGACACAAGACATTACGTCACTAAACACCGTTGTTGTTTCCCAATAGCGTGCTGTACTATCACTTCAGAAGAACAGTCCCGTCTCCCGTCTCAGTGAGCTTAATCAGGTGTCTTCTCGTCTCTGACTCTACCTGATCCTTGATGGCCCATGTATTTGAGGAGGCACTTTCCCGTCTCGATGCTCCACAGCATCGCAGAGTGGTCTGTAGAGACACGTTATGGACACACAAGAGAGAGAGAGGGAGAGGAAGCAGGAGATGAAGAGTTAAAGTAGGTTTACTACTGGGTACCTTTAACAGAGCAGGCCTGATGTGTACAGACTGGTTAAACTCAGAATCTCTGAACTAATATCTAGCACCAAATAAATCGTTTTCTCAGTATGCCGTTAAAAAAGAAAGATATTTGGATTTGTAAGCCGGGACATTTTCCACATTGACATCGAGTGAAAACAAGAAACGCTGATATTTAATCAAACCCTCTGAAGTAGTTTAAAATACCTCTATGGAAAGAATTCAGTGTTTTTAATGAACTTTAAGCTTCTTTACTTTTTCAGACAGAAGCATTTGTCACAAATGACGCGTTCAAGGACCGTCTGAAAGATGAAAACCTGACGATAATGTCAGTTTTGACAGCTTCCGGCTGTGATGAACGCTGTAGATTTGCCGATTGCTTAAAGGAGACATGCGTCTCAATCCCACCGGTAGGTTTTGGGGGTTCAGAAGGGAGAGAATAAAGTTGTTAGGACACAGATTAAGAGAAGAATAGAGAGAGAAGAGGATGAAACATGAGTGGAGTACCTGCTGATGCGGTACCGAGCACCACAGGCTGAGTCCTGGAGACGCTGAGGTCCCAGATGCCGTCCCTGTGGCCGACATACTCCCTGACCAGCTGGCACACGGCTCTGGACGTGGTCGCTTTGAAACTGGACACGATCTGACGGAATCAAACCCGCGTTAACACAGAGTGACATCACAGGAAGTGAACCGGACCGGACCGGACCGGGTTCCTACACACTTCTTTACTTCTGCATCTGTGTCAAGAGCATTCCCACACCATACAAATGGCATTTAAAGGAGGGCCTCTTTCCTTCTTTTTTAAAATCAGAATTTTTAATAATCAAATTAGTGACTTTAAATGTCAAAGACATTCCTCTAAATCAATAAATCCATGAGTTTCTTTAGGGAAGCCTTGGTATGCCATTCATACCTTCTAGTCTAATGAAAGAAATATGAATGTTTCAACATTTTCCCACAATTTTTCCTCATTTCACAAACATTTTAAAGGGAACATATCATGACACTGTTTTTGTAAAGATGCACCATATTTTTCTCGCAAGCCAAATTGTTTGTTTTTCTGACATTGAAGCCAGATGGTAACCTCTGGTTAAAGCTGCATTCTCTCTAGTGTCCACCAGGGGGCGACTCCTCTGCTTGTATAGAAGTCTAGTCTAAAATGACTCTACTTCTCTCTTGATTTATTCCCTCAGTAAACATTGTAAACATGAGTTTATGGTCTCAATCTCTAGTTTACAGTCTTCTTCAATACAGCATGATGTTCATTTAGTACATTATGCTCCATTTAGAGTCAAACAGACCATAAAGCAGGGGATGCTTTAGGGGCGGGGCTACACAGTGATTGACAGGTCTCTACCAGAGACGCATGTCTATGATTAAAGCATATAAACAGGTTCTAGTAGAAACCCTGAGCATGATTTGTCCCCTTTAAGATCTGGAAATGATCCAGGTTTGAATCTGAACTGTTGCAGAGCTGTGTAGGAACCCTGGTCTGATAAAGGAAGGAGGAAGCGGGTCAGCAGAACTGAGGAGCTGCTCAGCAGGGTCCTTGTAGTATGCCAGGGCTAAGAAGCTTCAGTCGTCAACAGCGTTATTCATATCAGTCCTGGGTTCAAGGTTTTACCAAACCAACAAAAACAAACTACGAGAAGCTTGAATAGTGTTTGTTTTAATGACCCAGATCTGCTATCAACTCAAAAGCAGTTAAGTATCAGTACTGAGTACTGCATTCATCATACCAGGATTACTGTCAATGAACAAACTGCAAAAGAAAAAGAAAGATAAATCTGGAGGGGGAAGTTACGGTGAGACAATCAATAAGATCAGTGATTATTATTATTATTATTATTATTATTATCGGTCGTATATATATATCGAGGTTTGAGGCGTTTACGTTAAAGATGGGGATGATACAAACTGGACTCTCGGCTCTTTTTGGAAACAGACCACTAAATAAGTTCCAACTGAAAGGAAGCAGGAGAGCGATCAGAACACCGTCAATCATCTGGAAAACAGACCTCAGGCTACACACACACACACACACACATCTGTTAACACGACATTAAATCAGGAAATTACAGTCAAAATAAAACAAATGAACGGACACTGAGGATGTGACGACGGGCTCCATTGGTCAGCGTGGTGAGAACCAGAGGTTAGCTGGTTGTTAGCAAGCAGCGCGGCTCAGTCTCTCGTTGTATTTAGATTCAACGAAACATGATTGTGTGACGATGTGAAAATGAAAAGAGACGAGAATGATGTTGAATCCAGGACAAATGTAACACTGATGCATCCATGCTACAGTAAAAGAAGAAGAAGAAGAAGAAGAAGAAGAAGAAGCAACAGGGAGTGGAAGGTTTAGGAGAACGCGAAGCATCGCAAAAAAAAAAAAAAAGAAGCTTTTAGGAAACTGGCTGAGCGGCGAATCTAACGCACCCAGCAGGTTATTGCTCTGCAGCTCTTAGCTTCAGTGTGCAGTCTGCTGTAGCCACATCAAGGTCCTGCTTCTTCTACAATCAAGTCTTATGATCAATAAATCAACGGGGCGGATTTTAAAACCAGCACTTGTGCAAAAACAACCTTAGTTATGGAAACAAGTGCAAAAGTCAGCATCAGTGGAAGTTCAGCTAAGCTGGCTCATGTTAGGCCCCGATCAAACGAGTCGCAACAGGCAGCAACCTCCAAGTGCATTCTCTCTAGTGTCCACCAGGGGGCGACTCCTCTGGTTGTATAGAAGTCTAGTCTAAAATGACTCTACTTCTCTCTTGATTTATTCCCTCAGTAAACATTGTAAACATGAGTTTATGGTCTCAATCTCTAGTTTACAGTCTTCTTCAATACAGCATGATGTTCATTTAGTACATTATGCTCCATTTAGAGTCAAACAGACCATAAAGCAGGGGATGATTTAGTCTATCTTAGTGAAAGTCTGGTCGTCTTTAAAGCTAAATCTGATATGGCCGTGCACTTTTCAGCAGACCACACACACACACACACACACACACACACACACACACACATCAGCAGCCTCAAGCAGCCAAACGAATGCTCCATTTTATGAATGAAGGCGAGCAACAACATGTTGAAGATGTGTCCATGTGAAGCTAAATGGAGGTGCAACTTAAAAAACAATGAATAAAAGCCTGTTAGTGAGATGATAAAGTTGTGTATCTCACACCAGAAAGTGATAGAAAAGCTCAAACTCCTACATTTGAATGACCAAGTCTCTTGGGGAGGGAGCGTCCAACCCCTGGCTGGGCTGTTCATGCATATTGGCACATAAAAAAAGGGGGGGGAGGTGGGAGAGGAGGAGGAGGAGGAGGGGCGAGAAAGCAACCAGTTACCCATGAGTCTCCACCCCACAACTCCCAACTGGTTACGCTGAAGTTGCGGGTTCCACCTACTCTGGCGTGGCAAGAGTTTGAACGCGGCTACGAGCAAAGAGGTGAAGAAACAGACAACACACACACACACACACACACACACACACACACACACACACACACACACACACACACAGCAGTTCTTCTCAGGATCAAACCTTCCCCCGGTACAAGTCAATGGACAGCTACCATACACACACACACACATTTATAATGCAAGTGTTTACCTATCCTGGGTAGTAATTAAACATTGTGTTTTACCTTGCTTGTGGAAGCCTTGTAGGTCGTCTTTAGTTTTTGTGACAGCTGGCTCGTGCTGTGACTCGCTGTGAACAGACGTTCATCGTGTTGAGAACTACGTGTGGACGTTTCACTCCACACACGACCTCTTAAAGACACTCATAAGTGAAGGTAAACCTGAGAGGATCGCGCCTCACCTTTCGTCTTCAGCGCTCCTTTGGCTAAATCTGCCCCTTCCAGAGTCTGCCCTTCTGCAGCCAGACGGTCGTTCAGCGTCTCGATGTCTCTGCGGACTGAGAGTCACAACGGGTCACGTGCTAAAAAGACTTGCAACGCCAACGCCGCCGTGTTCCGGTCCAGGCTACTGGAAGAGGAGGAGCTTAGTGTGTTTATGAGAGCCAATCGGAGAGGCTCAGGATGAAACGATCCTGCTAAAAAGAGAAATCTCTGAAGATCGGACCAAGACTCAGCGTTGACACCAAACATGCTTTTATAATGTCGCTTACTGTAAACGTAAAACCGTTTCACCAGTTATGTCAACGGTTCATATGATATCTTACAAAAAAGTTACTCATTTTTCGTGCGTTTTCCTACTCAAGTCCAGCAACACGTGTCACTGTCATGCATACAGGCTTTTCAAAATAAACTTCAGTCTTCACA
>NW_027176572.1:822486-852486 GCF_023349555.1 Cebidichthys violaceus
AATTGTGGAACGCTTAGGCCAGCAGGAATATAAAAACCTCTAAGAGGATGCATCACAAGCTAATAGGCTTAGGGTCACAACAGGAGCGCATGCGGGTGCTGATGGTAATGGTGACAGACAGAGGTGTAGTTTGACACCTCCAGAGGAGCTGTCTCTGTGTGTGTGTGTGTGTGTGTGTGTGTGTGTGTGTGTGTGTGTGTGTGTGTGTGTGTGTTCGTCACCTGTCCGTCCAGCATGTCTCTCTGCAGGCCCAAGCGCTCCTGCTCGGTGCTGTTGGTCCGGCGGATGGACAGACTGTGGGACTTCCTCTTCTGCTTGGCCTGACGGGCGGCGGTGCTGCTCCCGCTCTCCACCGGCATCCCTCCGTCTGAACCCGATGAAACCGGTCTTTAAAAAAAAAAAAAAAAGAAAAGAAAAAAAAAGAAGAAGGTACAAATATATATAAATAATCTCTCGCTCCACGACTCCACTCAGAAAACACAGAGACGGCCGTGTTGCTCTTGGCAGCTTCCTGTCGTGTGAACGTGTGAGACGACAGAGTGGACGAGTGTGAAGTCTGAAGGTCCACGCTCAGCACTGCCACACTGGGAACCTTAAGGCGAAGCATGAGGGATTACTGGAACACAAGCTGAGGATGTGAGTGAAACAATAACAACCTTATATTCTGCTGGAGGAAGATGAAACGAGGCAACAAAAAGCACTTCACCAAATGTAGTTGATATTCATCACGTCGGACCGTCACGTTAAACAATAAAAAGCCAGAAAAATATGAAGAAACGTCCATTATAAGTTCTTCAATAAGCTTCAATAATCCAACTAAAGGGGTTTCAATTAAAGGATGCAACTCATCAATTCTCTTGTCTTACATTTAATCAGTAGATTGTTTGGTCTAGAACGTTTCCACATTCCTCCACAGATCAAAGTGTCCAAAATATAAAAAGTGTTCAGTTTATTATCAAAGGAGACGGTCTAATATTCTAATTTCAGAGGTAGGAAATAGTGAGTTTTTCATTAAAAAAAAATTCTGAAATTATTTTACCATAAAATGACTTAATTGATTAATTGGTTGAGCTCAATTAAAATATATGAATATATATAAACGATCAAAAGCTTCAAATGCTCACATTTAAATCAGTGGAAGTAGTAGATGCTTTAGAAATGATTATTTTGTATTATTTTCATCATTCTGTTTCAGAAATGTAACTTGCTCACCATGACCCACACTATTATAAAGACAGATAATAATATTTTTTTAATAAAGAACCTGTAGGTGTATTAATTGTATCCATTACTTTACCTTTAGGCATCACCATACGTGTTAAAATCAAACCTACAGGCTCCAGTGATCTGTGCATCAGGATGACGGAGTCATGAATATGTATGATCATGAATATGGTTTTAAATCTCCAATAATCAGCCAATAAAAGACATTAACAGCTACTGTTTGTCCCTTCTGCTGAATAAAGAACCCTTGTTTACTGTCAGACACCTTGGCTGGTTGTTACTCTTAATATGTAAGGGAAATAAAAATAAAAAAACATTTAAGCTTCATACTGTTGCTGTATATTAGGAGAATAAATACGAAAATAAAGATTTAACACAAGTCTAGACATTAGCCTCGTTACTGCGCATGCGCCAGATAGCATTAAGCTAAAGCAGAGCTGCCGTTATCATCCACATTATTACTGGCGGTGCTAACAGGCTAACAGGCTAAACGGGCAAAGACAAACCTCTTCAAAAAGATGGAATCCAAACTCACCAGAAAGTCTACAAATACAGAGTATTGTTCCGGGGTATTATGGGATGTGTCGCCGTTACTAACATGTTCTTCACAGCGCAGGTTTTTGTTCCATTAATCCGTAGTTTGACAGCTGACGGAGCTCCGCTACGTGAGAGAAAAGATAACGAAGCCAATTCCGGCCCGGGGGTTTTCACAATAAAAGCCTGTGGAATCGGCCTCAGAGCATTCTGCACTGACAACGGGTTCGTTTCTTGATTTCTTGGGCGTTACCACACGCAGACACTTGAAACAATAAACGTTAATAGTTTTTAATAAATAAATGGAATGTGGTGTATTCAGCATTAAAAGGGCTTCAAATTAGGAAAAATAATAAAAATTTTAAGATGATTAACTCTTGCATGTTGAGCTTGTAGGTATTCCTGGTGTAGTTGTGTTATTGTAAAGCTTTCTTAATAGATAACTAAATAACATGCCGAATTAAAGACTTGATGTTAAGTATTTTATCACGCGTGTATATTAACACTTAAATTGTTAATATTCAGATAGAGTTCAAGCTGGTCACCATTTCCATGCGAATAAAAACAACATTTCCAACTCATAGATTAAATTTAAAACACAAAAAGTGAAATGGCGTGCACGACTTTAGGTTTTCAACATAAAAGCACAATATGTAGAGGACTTTCTGTAAAAAGAAAACAACCTGAGAGACTGCAGTTTAGTTCAGGTGTATATTTATTAAGCCCCCTTGTTAACGAATAGTTCTCAAAGGAATCATCGTCATCATCATCATCATCACTTCATCCAAAGTAAACCATTAACTGAGCCACATACAAGATGGAAGGCATTAAAGTCCACTTAACTGCTAATGCCAAGAAAAGAAAAATGTGTGAAATATGATAAAACATCAGTTCAACAACTGAATAATATTTTGGATTATGGCAACTGGAGTAACAATAAGATATTAACCATCTCAGAACCGGTTTCTGAGTCTCTGCTTTTCCATACTGACAAATAAAAAGACAGTTATTATAATTAGTAATCATTTAAATGGGTTGGGTGGATTTCCCCGGCAGCTTTACAGTTATTTTTATTATTTTTATTGCGCCACCATCCTCAAGGATGTCACAAAAATAACCAATAACTTCTCCTTTTTGGAAAATGAAGACGTTGACACTAAGCCCCTCTTTTCCAAACGAGCGTCCAGGTCCCGACAGTCCAGAAATAACGGGTTTTATCTGTAATCGTTGGTGCCGGACGTCCTCTTCCCGGCAAAGAGATGTTTGGGTTTGAGGTCGAACACGTGTCGGTCCGCCTCGCCCTTCTTTCCTTGGCGGTTCATGTCTTTCTGGGAGTTCTTCATCAGCTTCTTCGCCTTCTTCGCCATCTGAGGAACGAACAAAGACGACACAGACTTGAGTTCTCTTCACCTGAACGTTCAGAACTATTATTATTTATTTAATGATATAACAGGCAAAACAAATAAAATACACTTATTAGCATAATAGTGTTTGAGGTAGAGTGATTTCTTGCCTCCTGAGGACATATTTATTATTAGACGATAATATTTAGGATCAAAACGAAGGAGGAAATAAACCAAAAACAGATATTTTACAGGTGATAATGAATTAAAAAGCAATCTTCCTCAAAGAAACGTAATCCTCCGTCTATCTACAATGAAGCCGTGTTCTAGAATCAACCAATGTGTGATCTGAACTTACGATAAAAACCATGAACTGCAGCATATTGAGTGAATGAAAGCTACGTGACGACGTCTCGTACCTTTGGATCTCTTATGCCGGACTGGTCTCGGGGTGGACGGGAGGCGCTCTGGCTGCGGGTTTTGGAGGTCGGTGCAACCGAAACTTCGCGCTTTCGTTTCTTGGTGATGCTTCGGGACCGCCGGGCCTGTTGGGCGTAGTGACTCTGGAAGAGGAAGAGGAAGAAGAAGAAAAAGAAGAAGAAGAGCGGTGAGGAAAACCTTCTCTGTAGCCGGCGTTCACAAGGACCACTTCAGGACTTTGAAGACTCGACTCTGTCGTGTTTTGGGTTCGTGAATGTTGAAATCATTTTCCAGGACAAGAATCTTCAGGACATTCATATCGTAGTATAGAGTCAAAGTGTCCTGTAGGTTCTGATCTAAAGAGGAACTCACATCGTCCTTGTCATCCATGTCCAGACCGAGGCTGCCCATCTCCTTCTCCAGCTTCTTTCTTTCAACCTGCGACACAAACACACAACGTAAACAAAAGCCAAACGAGTCCTTTCATAGAACAGAAGCACCGTCACCGTCGACGTTAGAGGGGTGAACGCAAATGGAGACAACTACTCCATTTGGTAAAAGTGGGATACTTGAAGCGTTGAGTCGTAATTCCATTGATTATTTCTCCGTTGCTCAGGGTTTTGTGAGGGTTTTCAAATAAATGAAATCAAAGTAGTGCTCCGTTTAGCTTCAAATGTTGGAATAAAACCTTGTTTATAAGCACAACCGCTGACGTTTGAAGATCACTTACACCAGAGCACACAATAACTAGCTACCTAGCTAACGTAGCCACCTAGCTAATGTAACTAACGTAGCTAACGTAGGTAACGTAGCTTTTAACGTAGCAACTTTTTGGGTGTGTAGACGTTCTGATTACATATTTTCACAGTCTTATAAGTCAACAGTTTTGCAACTTGCAACTTTGTAAATATGCAAAATTATCTTTTAAATTAACAAACGTCACACGGGTAATTTATGGCACAATTCAAGCGGGACAAAATCATTATTTGTCTCTTGTGATTGGCTAGGAATGTCCCATGGTGGTCAACAGGAAAGGGGGCGGGACTTCGCCTCTGTTATGTGGCTCATGTAAAATATTCTCTCTGCCGTCCTTTCGTTTTGATGAGATGAAACCTCCACGAGGACAAACTCAAGAGACTCGTTGACAGTGTCTCTGTTGTCACACGGCGCTCCTCACCTTCATGGCGGTCCTGGGCATGCGGGGCCCGTGGATGTCCTTATCTCTGGACTCCACAATCTTGAGGAACTTCTTCTCGCGGATCTGCTTGGCCAGAACGCGGATCTCCTGCATCTCCTCGTCCTCGCTCTCCTCGTCGGAGTCATACTCCCCGGCTCGCTCCTTCAGCTCCTCCTCCTTCTCCAGCAGCTCCAGTTTCTGTTAAGACAGGAAGTCGATGGAGAGGTCAATAGAGATACAAAAAAAACTTGACATTTCTCTACTTTGTTCTTCTGGGAAATCCAAAATCTCTTTAGTTTTATTTCATATGTTTAGTTAAATTACAGACATTTTGAGACAAAGAACATTGTGTCGCTGTAGAAACCCGTCTTTAGTTTTTAAACTCACCTTCATGATTTCGGGATCGATGTAGTCGGCAATGTTGTGGCCCTCCCACACCTCAGGGATCCTGTCGTTCTTCTCCTCGTCGTTCATCAGATCCCAGTATTCTATTTCAAAATAAATAAACACAGCATCAGCGCCGCAGATGTTTACTTTCTACACGTTCACAGCGGAATAAATGAGATGATGGACTCTTACTCTGAAGGTCCAGGATGTAGTCATCGCCGAGCTCCACCTCCAGGTCTCTCTCCTGTGAGACGATGATAAAAAACAGTTTTATTTTCACACCGATGGCTGCGAGCTCACGTCTCGCTTTAAATGAAGTCAGAGAGCGACGGTGACGCCGGACGTACCAGTTTGCGTTTGGGTGCGTCCACCTCCATCGCCTTGTTACGGGTCAGCGCTCCTTCTGGGATGAACGGAGGCCTCGCCTGGAAATTACACAACAACAATAATTAATATCACTACAGGGTCAGAAATGGAAAATCTAGGCCTACTAATGAATAAATAAATAGAATCAACATTTAACTTTGTTATCGTCATCTATAGTGGTTATTTGCATAAAAACACAATTCCAATGATTAGGAAATAAATTACTGTATTTTCATTTAACTATTTACTCTGATTAATCATTTCTTGGGGGCATTAATGGTTTTAATTCTATATAGGAAAAACAACATTTTAGAAGATAATTTGACTACATTTACAGTTTGGAGCTTGAACGCACCATAATGTAACTGAATGGATCCTCAGGACGTTAGCGGTTAGCAGGAATGTGCTACGGAGAGACTCGCTCACTGTGAATTATAATACAACTGGCAGATGTGTCTGATTAAGTGAGTTGTTCTAAATGTTGCTATGCTATTAGCTTTGTTATTTAGCCTAGCAGGACTGTGCTGCCAAACGACTGCTAACAGCTAACTGCTAACGTTAACAGCTATCTGCTAACATTAACAGCAAACGTTAACAGCTAACTGCTAACGTTAACAGCTAACGTTAACAGCTATCTGCTAACATTAACAAGTAACGTTAACAGCTATCTGCTAACATTAACAGCTATCTGCTAACATTAACAGCTAACGTTAACAGCTATCTGCTAACATTAACAGCTATCTGCTAACATTAACAGCTATCTGCTAACATTAACAGCTAACGTTAACAGCTATCTGCTAACATTAACAGCTATCTGCTAACATTAACAGCTATCTGCTAACATTAACAGCTAACGTTAACAGCTATCTGCTAACATTAACAGCTATCTGCTAACATTAACAGCTATCTGCTAACATTAACAGCTAACGTTAACAGCTATCTGCTAACATTAACAGCTATCTGCTAACATTAACAGCTATCGTTAACAGCTATCTGCTAACGTTAACAGCTATCTGCTAACATTAACAAGTAACATTAACAGCTATCTGCTAACATTAACAGGTAACGTTAACAGCTATCTGCTAACATTAACAGGTAACATTAACAGCTATCTGCTAACGTTAACAGCTATCTGCTAACATTAACAGGTAACGTTAACAGGTAACGTTAACAGCTATCTGCTAACGTTAACAGCTATCTGCTAACGTTAACAGCTAACGTTAACAGCTATCTGCTAACATTAACAGCTATCTGCTAACATTAACAGGTAACGTTAACAGATAACGTTAACAGCTATCTGCTAACATTAACAGCTAACGTTAACAGCTATCTGCTAACATTAACAGCTAACATTCCGATATGTCAGCGACTCTTTGTACCTTCTCGTCTCTCTTGGAGGGCATGGCGAGGTGCAGCCGGTTGAGAACATCGTGGACCTTCTTGCCCTTCATCTTGGTGTCGACGCGATGGGCGAGGAGCCGGTCGCAGGCCTGACAAAATACACCAAAGTAACCGTGAACCACAGCAAAAAAAATAAAATATACACAACACAATATACTTTTTGTCTCCTCAACAGGCCTCCGGGGTCTCACCTCGGTTTTAACTTGCATGACTCCCTCCTCGGTCAGGGTGCTGGTCTCCACCACAAGGATCTCCTCAGTGGAGAAATCGGCAAAGATTTTCTGACGGCAAAACAGAAGAAAAACTTTAACACCTGTGCAAATAAAACCGACCATTTCTGAAGTTTTAATGACCAGCTCTGCAATAAACTCCAAACTCCAAATATATTTCTGGTCCAAGCCTTTGAGACGTTTCGTCTTCACCCACCTGGTTCTCCTCTGACAGCTCGCTGATCTTCTTCACGTCACACTTGTTGGCCACGATGATGAGTGGCTGCAGAGAGAGAGAGAGAGAGAGAGAGAGAGAGAGAGAGAGAGAGAGAGAGAGAGAGAGAGACACACACGAGTGTTACTCCCATTACCATCACATTGTCAGAGGCTCAGTAAATGATTTCCCGGGGTTTGATATGGTTAGATCGAGGGGTTGGGTGTTGATCCTTTGGAGGAACTAAGGGAAATATGTCCTGTTCCCGTTTGAGCTCGTCAATATCAGAGAGCAAAGTTTTCAACATGGCAGACAGGAGCTAGAGCTAAATCGCCTGGGTCTGATATGACGAGGAAGAATTGAAGGCAGTTTGTAGTTTTTTGACGTCATCATCATCATCATCATCACACAATGAGTGACAGTTTTCTGACCTTGTTGGCGAACAGCGGGCGGATGCTGTTGAAGAGCTCCAGCTGCTGCTGCAGGTTGTGGCCGCACTGCTCCGACACGTCCATGACGTAAAGAACCGCCGCTCGCAGGTGAGCCAGAGCCGTGATGGCCTGCATCTCGATGGTGTTCCTGTCCTCCAGGGGGTGGTCCAGGATCCCGGGGGTGTCCACCACCTACAACAACAACAACAACAAGACGGAGTTCACAGGAAGCATGTTTCAGGTTTGGTCCTCAGTGACTTTTGAGCTTTAAATGAAAGTTTTGACTGAAACAATAATGGAATTAGTGAATTAATTTTAAGACCTTTGATCTGACAAAACAACCGCATGGCTGTATTTTAGATCATAAAACCTACTGAAAATTTAGTAGCAGCACAATGGATAAAAATATCAAAATGTGCACAACTAGAAGTAAAACAAATGAAAAATGTCAAAAATGCCCAAAAAATGATTGGTAAAATATGTGAAAAATAAATCATTTCTAAAATATATGAACAAATATCCCAAAAAATGTCCTGAATATGAGAAAATATATTTTAAAAAGTCTAAAATTATTAGTAAATTAAATAAAAAAAAATGTAAAGAAAAATGTTTAAATAAATATAAAGAAAATATATAAAAAAATGTAAAATAAAAGAACATAGAAAGTGACACGATCGTGGAAAATACTACACGTAAAATGTCCTAAAATTATTACTAAAATATAAATCTAACAATTTAAAACATGTCAAAAATAGCAATGGCGATGTTGATTAACCACCATATTATAAAACAATAATAAATGCCATTATTTTAGTGTAAACAAAAAAAAATCCTAAAACGGTTTAGGAAATGACTTTGTTTCATCTGATGTAAACAAACTACATTTAAATCAATTAAATATATAATATATTCAGAGCCAACAAAAAAAAACACATATATATAACACATATATATATATATATATATATATATTAAAAAATGTATAATTAATAATAATGATTATTATTTTAATCAGTGTTGTAATTAATATTTTACTCTAAATTTGTTTGTTTTTCTTGTGTAGCAAATGAGCTACAACTGAATGTCATTATTCATAATGACAGTAAATTATCCCTAAATACTCCCAGCATCTTTAGTTTATGTTTCGAGTAGCTCGAGTTAGAACACAGAAGAAGCAGAAGAACACTCGTGTGAAGGACTCAATGAATGCGAGATGTGTAACCGGTCTCACCTGCCAGCGGAGGTATCTGTAGTCCATGTGACCCACAAACAGAGACTTGGTGGTGAACGCGTACGGCTGCACATCAACGTCTGCTCTGGTCACCTGACAACGTTTACAACATGTTAACGTCAGCTTGTTGGTTAGTTTGAGCAGTGTAATGCACAGCTGTTATACTTATTATTATTATTATTATTATTATTATTATTATTATTATTAATAATAGAGAGCAGTTTACCTTGTTGATGAAACTGGACTTGCCGACGTTGGGGTAACCGCACAGAAGCAGAGTCCTCGTGTTCGGGTCGATGCTCGGCAGACGGGACAGATGCTGACGCACTGTTGAAAGAGGACGACAGGGAGATTAACCACTTTAACATGCTGAAAAGAAAGATAACAGTAATAAAGCCAGGCTAATGAAAAGATCTCAGGTCACAGAAAAATAACCTGACAACAGATTAAAGTCACTACGAGGTCCCTGTGGACTAAAGCTGTAGTGTCTCTGAGCACCAGAGTCCCTTTAGAAAACCTCTCATTCTACTGCAGCAGGGTCTGACAGGCTGACCCTCTCAGTCCTGGTTCTGGATCTCCCATTGCCTCCCTTCCCTCCAGCGGGTCCAGCAATACGTCCTGGGTCTCCAGCAGAGAGGAGAAGCTCTGCTCCTGGAGGAGGAGGAGGAAGAGGAGGAGGAGAAGAAGAAGGAGGAGGAGTAGGAGGAGACGCTGCATGCTGCTGCTGCCGGGAGCTGAGCTCTCCTCCTCCTTCTCCTCCTCCTCCAGAGCTCCGATTGCAGGTCCGAGGCTGCAGGTGAAGCTGGATCTGGATATGTCCACAGTGGACCAGGTCTCAGCTGGATCTGGATATGTCCACAGTGGACCAGGTCTCAGCTGGAGGATCTGGGTCTGTCCACGGTTGGACCAGGTCTCTGCTGGAGGATCTGGGTCTGTCCACGGTGGACCAGGTCTCTGCTGGGGGATCTGGGTCTGTCCACGGTGGACCAGGTCTCAGCTGAAGGATCTGGGTCTGTCCACGGTTGGACCAGGTCTCTGCTGGAGGATCTGGGTCTGTCCACGGTGGACCGGTCTCTGCTGGAGTCTGAGCGAAAGGAGGTTCTGGTGAACCTGCATGAGTTCATCTGGTTTCACCAGAATCTGACCCGGTGGCTCCGATGACATCATCAAGAATAACTCTATGGAAACAGACCATCTTCTCTCTGATGGTCTCTGTACTGATGGAGGTCTGATCGAGGACCAGGACTACACTGAGACTGATTCAGGACCAGATAAAAGTTCCTCACAGTGACTTTAAGTAAAAGCAGAATTTGAGAAGATAACCTCCGGACTCTGAATCTCCGTTACCTTGTTCCAGATACTCCAGACTGGACTTCTGTCTCTTCAGGATGGTGCACATGCGACCCAGAGCGGCTCTCTTCAGCTGCTTACAGCGGTACAGAGAATCTCCATACTTCATCAGACGCACATAGTCTTTGGCAACACTGGAGGTGAAAGAATAAAGAGGTTAGATCAATAGTCTGTTATGTTGAATTGCTATTGATTCATATGTTTTTACATTTAAACTAGTTAAATATATATATATACATAACATCTTAACTTACTTATCGATCAGATTCTTGGCGATGTTAATCTGTCCCAAAGCCAGCTTGTAATGATCTTTGTCGTACAACACGTTCATCAGATCGGCGTAGAACGGGTGGATGTCCTGAAGGAAAAACAACACGTCGTCAAATCCCACAGAGCGGACGGTAAACGTGTAAACAGCGAGAGACACGCCGGAGCGTCTCCTGGACTCACGTCGAGCTTGGGGAAGTCGGTGAGGATCTGCGAGAGGCGGTCGTGGCAGCTCTGCTGGGTGAACTTCACCTTCCGCATGTAGAAGTGTCGGATGCGGTGGATCTGGTAGTGCTTGTGCACCACGGTGGGCGTCTTCCTTTGTGTTTTGGATAAAGTGATGTCGATGAAGTCCTGCAGAGAAATAGAGAGAGAGAGAGAGAGAGAGAGAGAGAGAGAGTGTTTTACATTGTTCACTTCATCAGGAAACAGGAAAACAAGACATTCATGAACAGTTAATTATCGGGAAAGCTTCCCCTGAAAAGAAGTTTGAGTCTTTGCCATTTACTCTCTAAACTTGAACCTCTTTTGTCACCAGTAATATTACTAAAAGTATTTAAGTCATTGCAAAATGTACTCTCCTGTTATTGTATTTCATATCAATAAATACTGTAATACACACTGGAACAGCTACTTAACATTTATCCATAAAAACATGTATTTATGTCCTCTAAAATCTCATTGAAGCCTTTTTCTCCAGAGAGTCCTGCCAAACTTCATTAACAAATCTGTCAGTTTAAGATATAATCACTTGTAGACACTTTGTAACAACTTTTTGCATTATGTCAACAACTAATACATGTCTTCTGATCAATTCGGCACACATTTAACACAAACAACGCTATTTGTTAAGGAAACAGGTGAGAAACACTGTTTAATACGTGCTGCCATTCACGTCGCATTGGAGCGTCTCCTCGTCTTAAACGTGCCGATTTTTGTACGGAGACTGGTGTGGGACATATAAGCGTAACTTACTACACAATAAAACCTATTTATCACCTCATACTAGACTCAAAAAGTGTTTCCTTCGCTCGTCTCGTGATACTGTAAGCCATAAAGTAGGTGTCTCTTTACACCAGCTCAGCACGTGTTTTCCTCCACCATGTTTGTTTTTTAAATATCTTCCGCCGTCTCTCAAAAGCTCAAAACACAAAGCCCGTTTAAAACCCTAAAGACGAAGAATATAAACGTACCTTTGCGGTGGGAACCACCATAATCTTCTTAAAATTGTAAAGTGCCATCTTGTCGGACACGTTGTGGTCCGCTGACGGCACTGGGGGAAAGGAAGGCACGTCGTTCCGTTAGAACCGGAAGAGACGCTGAGAAACACGGAGCGGGGTGTTTCTAAACACCGCCCCCTAACGGCCGGATGCAGTCATTACAGGAAAAAACAACATTTCTGAAACAATTTCTATTAAACAAACAAAAACTAAAGTTAGTAATTAGTATAACTGCTGCTATTATTTTCATTATTATGTTTTTAAATTTTTTTATTTGTATTATTATGTTCAAGTCACACATTCAACACTATACATCTCTTTAATGTTTTAACTACACATTTATATTGTATAGTTTGTACGTTTTTTTGTTCTTTATTCATGTGTCTTCACTTTTGCAGTACTTTGCTTTTATTTCTATATATATATTATTTTTAATTTATTTTTATTATTTTTACTCAGGTACAGTTTTACAGATTTATGTTTCTTTCATTATTTCTTGTTATTATTATTATTTGTATTATTATTATTATTATCTTTATTTTTAGTTATTATTATTATTATTATTATTATTTGTATTATTATTAGTTATTATTTTTATTTTATATTATTTATTTTTTCAATTAATATCTTTATTTTTAGTTATTATTATTAGTTATTATTTGTGTATTATTATCTTTATTTGTAGTTATTATTATTAGTATTATTAGTTATTATTATTATTATTATTATTTTTATTTTAGTACTATCCCTCCTTTATTCCCTCTTAACCCCACTTCCCCAGCAATCCCCTCCCTGCTCACAAAATCCAAATAATGATAAAAATATAAAATTAATAATTTAAATTAAATTTATTCTGAATAGCCCAAAATCACAAATTACAAAATTTGCTTCAGAGGTCTTTACAATCTGTACACATACGACGTCCTCTGTCACTTTAACGGGGTTAAGTGTAATAGATGTCATAACCAGTGTTTTATGTTCAACCATATCGTCAGAATATTTAAGTCATCAAGTAAAAGCATGTTTTCATCATCTCATTACTTGTTACATTCATCCTCCTTTAAATGCAGTTTTCTCTCTGAATCCTTCCTCCAAGACAATTTTCTCTGGATTATTTTTTATTTTTGGATCAAAAGAAAGAATTTCCTCAGAATTCAAAGCAAGTTAAAAAACAGTCAAAGTCATCCGCTGGATTCATGAATACTTGATAACGTCTGTGGTGGTCAACTCCAAAGTATTCATCAAATCTGTCTGGGGATTATGTTTCTTTTAAACAGATATATAACCCAAACTCCACGTTAGTGACTGATGAAAAGTAATGATTGAAGTGAGCTGTGTTTCTGTGGACACACTGATGTTTCCTACTTGATTTGGTTCCCCTACCTTTCCCTCTTCATGATCTAACATCTACAGGTGGGGGGTCACGTTCATTAGTGCTCTATGAGAACAGTGAATATAATATTCATAGGGCTGGAACACAAAAACAGTTATCATATGTGTGGATCTTAAGAGACATTTAAGTCTTATTGAACAGAAAACAAGAATTAAAGTGATATTATACATTACTGTTCAATGTCTACAAAAACACAATGTTGTTATTTCAGCGTCATAAATCACGTTTTATACACGCTAGATGAGAAACTTTATTAGTATCATACCTGGTTAGTCACAAAAAATATGTCACGGCAATAAAGCATAATCATATATGATGAATCACAGAAAGACACAGACATTTGGAGTTTTGGACACTTTATTGAAAAGCAAAACAAAAGTACAAAAGGAGTGAAATAGAGCCACTTCATTAACGTTCATTGTAAAGCCAACACCCTTCCTTGTCCCAAAATACAATCAGGAAATATATTCCAGAAGATTTCTATCAGCTGAGAAGCTTCAAACATCTCACAGCCCGTTTAGAAACTAGAAGCCTTCATTTAAATAAAGTCATGTTTCAAATCAGATCAAAGAATGTGATGAAACAATAAACATCCTCTTGATTATTGAAGAAAAAACACAGAGACATCAATTATTCTTTACTTTGACCTGCTGCTAAAAAACCTGTGAGAGAGCTGGAGTCCAGCTGACCAGCAGCAGAGACACAGATAGAAAACCATCACACCGACACCTACGGGAGACTCCGGGCGTCCAGTTCCTGTAGCGTGTTTCTGGATGCTGCTGATTGATCTGCAGTGTTTCCTCCAGTGATGGAATCCAAGCAGAGAACCAGAGAAGGACTTCCTCAGTATGAAGAGAGAAGAAACTCTACTGACCTCAAGGGTTATGTCTTCCTATCACCAGACCCTACAGACATTATTCTAATTACAAAAATACTGTTTTTTATGTATTTTTTCCCCCAAAAGTCCAAATGACTTTTATCACCAGTCTAAAAGAACATGTAGAAAACAACTAGCTACCTTCAAGTGCTCGTCGATTGGTATAAAATTGAACCTCTCCTATGTCTGTAAACCATGAATCCACCCACAGTGATGACGAGAGCAAGAAGAGCCACTGCAGCGATGATGATGATGATGATGAAGGTCTTGTCAGCGGGCTTCTCTGTTGAGCAGAAAACAACAATAAAACCGTCACAACCTGAACAGATGAAGCAGGTTAGAAGAGGAGAACATCCATGTATCAAGCAGACCACAGTCCTGAAGACACACAGCATCAGTTGCTCCTTTCTTTATCTGGTCTGGACATGATGACTGTATCTCTGCTCCTTGATCTCGTCCAGCTGTGTTCTCTCTGTTCACCTCTATGTTTGTGTTGCTTTCTGTCCCATATGTTGGTTTGTGACACAGCGACAACTTCTGACAAACATATTCAAACTGCTTCCTGACTGTCAGCACACTTTGAATCAACTTGATTGTGCCTGATGTGCTGATCGATACATACATTCCTCCAGCTGTTTCATAATTCTGTCTCTTCATCTTCTCAAAGTGAGCAGTAGTTCAGTCAGTCCAGTTTCTACAATCTCTGACCTGTGGTTACACATTCAAAGAGTGACACACGCTCTGAAAGAAACTCTTTGTAGGTTTTATGATTTAAAAACGAAAATGTGTTTTCAAAGGTGGTAAAAAAGAACTTATTTCAAAAACAGAAAGAAACCAAAGACTGATACATTTCTATATTAATCAAAGCTCAGTAAACAGTCTTCATAATTCTGGTCCAGAGGCTCTTGCGTTGGTTTAATTCTGATCTAAGCTTTAAAAGTATAGACTAGATATAAAAACTAGATGAAAGAAAGAGACAACAAAAGAATTTAAGGAAGCTAAACTCCCCGTCCTCATAAAGACACACAAACTGTTCCAGTAGACTAAAGGTGTGCTTCCCACCTTCATCACAGCTGATCTCAGTCTCACCTTCGTTGGTCCTGATCACAGCTTTGTCCAGTTTGGTGACGATGGCCTCCTCCACACCAGACAGCTGGAACACACAGTCGTACCTCCTCCAGTCTTCAGCTGGGACTGAAGACAGATTCAGGTCAGCGCTCATCTGGAAGGATCCATCGTGGTTGGGGAGGATCTCTCCGTGGTCCACGTCCTCATGGAGCTCCTCTCCATCTTTCCTCCAGAACATCATGGCTCCGTCAGGGTAGAACCCTGTAGCGTGGCAGCTGACTGGAGAGGAGGACGTCTTCTGGAGGAGAGACACTGAGGGAAGCTCTGGAGCGGGAAGAGAAAGACAGGATATAGGTTCTTTATTATTATCATTATGAATGTCATTGAGGGTGAATTGATCAAAGAAGGGAGAGACAAACAGATGAAGAGGTGAGATGATCAGAAAGGGAGGAGGACAGTGAGTGTGAGACAGACAGAGTAAAGAGACAGAGAGAGACACTGAGACAGACAGAAACAGTTCAGAAACAAAGAGAGAGAGAGAACGGAGGGACAGAGGGGGAGAAAGTGAGGGAGGAGATGTGGTGAAGGAGAAGGAGGCAGAGAGAGGAGGAGGTGAGGGAGGAGACACGTGTGAGACACAGCAGCTCTCTGTATGTTGCTGACATGTATTGTAATGTGACTGTTGGTCAGAAACAACAGAAGGTTTATGAAACTACATCAGGTCATGTGATTCTACCTGTTCTCATCAGAGACATCCTCCCGTAGTACACATACTTCTTCAACCACTCAGGACACTCATGAGTCAGCAAGTTCTTGAAGTAATCTATCAGAGCTCTGTCATTATCCCACTTGTGTTTGGAGATGACAGCCTGTTGTTTTGGAGCGATCCATGTCTCTGTCTTCAGGTCAAATGATAAGAAGTCTTCTCCATCATAACCATGCTGAAGAAAACCTTTGACCTCATTGGTTTCATTATCCCATTCACAGCCATCCATAACCTGGACAATGTGGACACCTGAGACAGAGACAGAGACAGAGAGAGAGAGACAGAGAGGGAGACAGTAATGTTTCTGTTGAGTCACGCTGTGTTTCAGCCGAGAGAAGCTGTCAGACTGTTTGATCTGTTTGATCTGTGTGTGTGTGTGTGTGTGTGTGTGACATCAACATCAACAAAATGTGTGAAACATAAACAAACCTCCAGTTTGGTTGAAGAGCTGCTTTAATGTTTCAATGTCAGCTTTGAAGATCTGCTGGTGACCCATAGAGATCTCAGTGTTCCTCTGCCAGTACTGAGGATCATCTGCTGTGATGTTGCTCATCCAGTCCTGTTTGGGTTCATATCTCCTGGTGTTACTGTCATAGTGACTTATCTCAACGTCATCAACCAACCCAACAGACACAAACTCTGGGAAGTTTGGGACTCCAGAGGACGCAGTGAGGAAATACTTCATAGAGTGAGTCTCTGGAACAAAAAGATGAAGTCATCATTTTCACGTTTGATATCACGCTTTAATAAATCACTGAACAATGTTGTTTTGCTGCACACAGAATCAAAAAGAACGACAGAACAATAAACACATGCTGATAATATCTGCTGATCACTCAATACACACAGAACTAAATGTACACTTTAATATTTCTGATGATTCTGTTTTAAAAACGATCCGTTCTGAAATGAAATATCAAACAAGTCACATATTTAGATCATGCAGTTCTTACAGGACCAAGAATGACAGGAAGCTCACTCTGGTGCAACACATTTCACTTCCTGTGAAATCTGTCCTCATCTTTCACATTCAGGTCATAATTCATTTTGTGGATTTCAGATGTTTGAGTATAAAGATTATTTTTAAAAAATACAAACAAAAAGAAAACAAACAAAACTGACCCAGTCCCTCACTTTCATATTTCTGGATTTATGTAAACTGATGAATTATGTTTAAGTTTATCTCCAAATATGTCTGTGGAAAGTTTAATCTGATGAATTTTATGACGTTCTCAGAAAAATGCATGTAAGTATGGAAGACTGTTTCCATCATAAAAAAAAGAAGAAAGAGAAATAGGCTTTTTTTCCTTCTTTTTTTTGGGGTACTTTTTTCCGGCAGCAAAAAATAAAAAAAATGCACCAACACTTTTGGTGCATCCATCTGTAACCATGACACTGACCAGATGTTTCCAGTTGCTGTTCAATGAAGGTTGCCTCTTCAGCCACATCAGTTTGATTCTTTCTACTCCAGAACTGCTTCTTACTTAAAGTAATTCTACTCAAAGGTGTGTTTGCTCAGTACAATCCATGTGAAACAGCAAGAAACTGAAGTATGTCATCTGTGGTAAAGCCACGTTTAAAGTAGTCTTCAATGTCCTCACAATCCATGTATATGTCTCATGTAGAGTAACCTGTGAAGAGCTGCTTCTGTGACTGTTGTGTTAAAGTATCTCATCATGTTGTGAGTACTGGAAACATCTGGTCAGTGTCATGGTTACAGATGGATGCACCAAAAGTGTTGTTTTGTGTTTTGTTTTGTTTTTTGCTGGTGGTAGAAAAGTGAAAAAAAATGTAATCCAGGTTTGTTTTTTCGGTGGACCCCCCCCAAAAAAAGCCTATTTCTTTTTTTTTTCTTTGGCGGAATCGGGCTTCCATATCCACGTCATGTTTCTGAGTTCATAAATTCTGCACCGGTCACAAAAATGTTTTGCATTTTGCACTTTGTGTGTTCTTTCTTCACGATGAGAGGCTGATCTATAATATTATGTTCTTCTTGTTCCTTTTCCATCATGGAACATCATCTAGTGACAGATCACACTTTACATCTTGTTTGAGGAGTGTTCACTGAAGAGATGAAGAACACCATCATTCACGAGGAACGTGTCAAGTGTCAGTAATTGAGTTTGTTAGTGAGCGATATTAAATATTACACCAACAGAGCCGGAAGTAGTTTGTCTTCAGCAGGAAAACAAACCATCGACGGACTTTTCAAAGTAAAAGTCCCAAACCTCCACAGCAGCCTGGAGAGATGAAACGTACTGACGCGTTTCCTGACTGTATGAATATGTTCATTATGTCTCCTGAATGAAAACAACCAACACTAAATATGTCCATCACTGATACAACAACAGTCATCGTGAACAGCTCTGAATGAACCGCAGCACACGTTCTCTATCAAACACGAACACGTCATTGAAATAGAACAGCGCTCTAAACACAGCGTTGTTGTGACGTCATGCTCTCTACGGTCTGCGGTCATCTGACTGCTGTTGGACTGTTGCTGCTGCGTCATGCGGACATTTGAGCTTTAAGAGCGTTTGTTACTTTTTACAACATGTTGTGTCGTCAACGAGGAAGTCCTGGAGCCGAACATCAGAGACGGTCACCAGAACCTGAAGCTGATGAATGCAGTCTGTAAAGACACGAAGCTCTTCTTCTGTTACAACCAAACAACTTCTACAACTAAGTGGTAACTCACCTGCTGCCGCGCCGTGAAGGTGTATCATCAGGAGAGGCAGCATCAACGTCTCCACGGTGAAATGAGGCATCTTAACTTTTGATACTTGTTATCATGAAAGAGAGAAAGTGATCCGGTCCGTTCTGCTCCGGGATCAGGTCTGAACCGAGGGCGAGAGAAGAAGCAGCGCTGCCTTCGACCTCCATCTGAGCCAATGGGAATTTAAGCTGAGCATTACGTCACGCATCACTAGGTAGAAGTGAGCCACTGAAATTTGGTGAACCAAAGTGAAAGTGGTGCGATGTTGTTTCAACGCGAGACAGTTTTCCACGAAACAGCATTTCACCTCACAGCTGGTCTTTGAGAGGACAACGAGAGGCAGAGCAACGAGAAGCAAAGCAGGGAGAGAGTCAGAGAGCTTCTCCAACACAAACATCAGAAGAGGTCATCTCTGTCCTGAAGGGACTCAGAGCTGTGGACGCTGGAAGCTGCTGAACAAGAGGAATGTAACACCTCTGTTGATGTTTGAACACCTGATGCTGCTCTGAGACTCGGTTTCAGCCTCATCACTTATTGTTGTTCAAGCACTTTAGAGAAGGTTATAGAATTTAAATTTGATTTCATAAACTCATGCTTTGTTCTCACTGCTTTACTGACACAGTCTTATTATAATTATTGCAGTATTATGGTTAATTATCATAGTATTATTTATGATTATTACATAATTATTCATGATTATTGCACAAACTAAGAGATATGTGTCATATTTTATCCAGACAATGTAGAAGTTGTTGTTTGTGACATTGAGGCTTCAATGCTGGTTGACAAAAACTCTTCCTGCTCACTGCTGATCAATAACTGATTTATTACTGCTGATCAATAACTGATTTATTACTGCTGATCAATAACTGAGTTCATCTTTCATGATCAATAACTGATCAATAACTGAGTTTATCTCTGTTGATCAATAACTGAGTTTATCTCTGTTGATCAATAACTGATTAATAACTGAGTTTATCTTTAATGATTAATAACTGAGTGTATCTCTGTGTTTACCTCCACAGAGCAGTCAACAGTGTGACAGCGCCCCCCTGTGGATGATTCATGTATCTGCCTTTGAACGCTTTATGAGAAACCACGTGGAGGACGTCACGTGACTTTGTGAAAACGTCCCGACGCTCCATGACTGTGATCACGTGTATTGATCCCATGAAGAACATGAATACATCTAGAATGTATTCATTGTCTCTGGACGTCCTCAGAGCTCCTGGAAGCTGAAGAACACCTTCAATGTGAAGAAAGAAGAAGAAGAAAGCTCCAACGAACTAGAAGGAAACACAACTCTGAAGTGTGGTGAACAACCACACACACACACACACACACACACACACTGTGTCCTACTACATTGAACCACCTCTTAATAACCTCATTATGACGCTTCGTCATTGACGGACAACGCATAGAGTCAAAATCAACGTAGTTAACACAATGACAAGAACAAACGCACAAGAAGCAGTCGCATATATTTATATGACAACAAATCAATCCAGCAACACTGCGGCGCTAAAACACGTATTCATCCACACACTGAAGAGCACCATTCAAATATTAAGCATATCATAAAAACAACACCATAGACACATGAACACAGCAGTAACGCTACTGCAGATGTAAAAACACAAAAGCAGTTCGCTTACCACAGCCGCTGTTCACTTAAAGACAAAGTCCATCCTCCTTTGTCTGTGAACAAAGAGTTCAATGACGGGTCTGTACAGAACAGCGGTGCGGTTCAGTTCAAAAGACCTGATTGGTTGAAGACTATGACAATCAACAACATCGTCCCCGTTCACTTCAACTGCAGAGGGATTCACTTGTGCGTCTGCAGAACTCGGGCCTCTCTCCTTACCTAGAGACGCAGAGGTGAAGTGTGATCGGATAAAAGCTGTGCAATGAGATAGTAAGCTAATGAGGAACATATTTAGAATATACATGGAGTGTATTTATGAAGAAGGATTAAATAATAAAATGGATATAACTTAGTGAGTCTGTCTGGCGAGCAGAGAAGGCTTCGCTGGTCCTGAGGGCCCACCCCTGATGTCATGTGTACGGAATGAACAACATGAAAGAATTACAACACATTCAATGCATATGATACAAATGATATGAAAGAATAAGTGTACAACTAAAAACAGAAAAAATAAAAGTGGGGCCACCGGTGTAATACGCAAAATCAAACATGTCAATAACTTCTCTGTTTGTGAAAAGCTATTTGTTGATAAACCTGATTCTGATTCTGGAAACTGTAAAATAAGAAACATTAAATACATGTGGTGACTCAGCTTCACCCTCATCTTTGGACGATGGAGTTTGAGCTGTTTTTGCATTATAGCGAGAGACGTTTCTGTTATTCATACCCTGATTGATATGAATGTGGTGGACAAAATAATAGAAACACCTGTCAATAGAAATGAGGATGCGGTTGAATCGACACGTCTTGTATTAGGCTGCATTAGTTTTAGCAAAATAATAAACTGACGACTGAGCGTATTAATAAATACTGCTTTGTTGAGCTAAATATAAAACGTTGGTCACATGACAGCATCTTACTGTTAATCTGTTTACATTTCTGCCATTGTGTACATTTGTTGTTGTTGTTTTTTGCACCTTATTGATCATTTGTATTGCTTAAATCTTATTGAATTTGCATTCTATATATTTGCACAGTTTGAAGCTTTTGAACAAGCAAGTAAGTAGACTCAGATTTTTTTCTGATTTTTGCTTGTGAAACAAATAACTTGCCTTGAAATTGTGCAAGATGTGCATTAACCAGAGGCTTTTTATAGGTGAAATATAGTTAAAATGTTGCAGCTGGTAAAACGCGGAGCTCATTTAAATGACTTTATTAACCGCTGGGTAGCTTACCTATAATGATGCATCATCATTCATTAGCTGATTTATTTTTTTGGGATCTAAATCTGCAAAGTAATGAACAAATAAATCTATCAAATGAATGTAGAAAAGAAGATCACAATATCCAAATAGAGTATGCAAGTAAAGTAGGCTACAAGTACCTCAAAATTGTACTTGAGTAAATGTACTTTGTCACATTCCACTGAATAAAAGTTTGGTCATTTTAGTTGTCAGCAAATAATTATCAAACAGGAGGAAATAGTGCGTTTGTTGGGGACTATTTTCAGCGGCGGACTAATCCACATGTTGTGCTCTTGTGACTATTTGGGACTCATTAATGTGTTTTTAATCGTTTAACAATGGAGCTCTATGTCGCAGAAGTACACTATATATCAGGCTGTAATACATAATACTTGCTGGAAGTAAATAATCGGTGTTTTGCGTTGTTTCGGGGCTTTTGTTGACATGTAAGAAACAGTCGACACTCTCACCCGGAACCGACTTCACTCCATATTTGTTGTGATTCCCGGCGATCGAGAAACAGCCAATCAGCGGGGCGCCTGTGTGGAGTAGGCCACGCCTACTACGGCCGATCACGAGTGGATCCGCGTGCGCCCACTGCCAGCCTCGACCAATCAGAAGGGTCCGCTGTGAGAGTTGAGGAGGGGGCGGGAGCTCGAGCTCTGTGTGACAGCTCCGGGTTCAGTGCTGCACCAGAGAGAGGAAAACAAACGAAGAGGTCTCACTTTGTACTTTTTAAATTATTGTTTTACTTTACTTCAATTTATGACATGACGCTTTAGCCTCCACTTCATAAATTAAGATAGGAACAATATTCATTTTTTTTGGTATAAATGAAACTCCACAATTTTAATAATTTAAGTAATTTTTCATGTAAAAACATTTAATGGTTCCAGTTTTAAAATGTGAAGATTTGCTTTTGACTTACTTTATTTATTTATTTTTTTAAATAATCATTAGTTTCAGTTCTTTATATAAAATAGTTAAAAATAAGCTCCACCTGAACTAACTACAACAGATAAATACTGCTTTATATTAATTATAAATTATAATTATATTAATTATGTTAATTATATATTTATGTTTCTTGACTTTCGCAGTCTTTACTTTTAGAGCTGCCAAGATTAAGCAATTAATAAATTAGTTGTCAACTATTAAGTTAATCACCAACTACTTTGATAATAGGTCATTTGGTTTAAGTCATTTTAAAGAAAAAAAACAGCAAAATTCTTTTAATTCCAGTTTGTAAAATGCAAATATTTTGTTTTTTTTAAGCCTGGAATGACAGCTTATTCTCAGAGGAAGTGAAGAATGAGGGGAGGCCTTGTGTGGAGGCTGGAGGGGTGGGAAAAATAACAAGGACACCAGCTGCAGGCAGTGGAGAACCAGAGTAACGTTTACCAGCCTGTGGGGCAGCATGTGGGGCAGCATGTAGGGCAGCCTGTGGGGCAGCCTGTGGGGCAGCCTGTGGGGCAGCATGTGGGGCAGCATGTGGGGCAGCATGTGGGGCAGCCTGTGGGGCAGCATGTGGGGCAGCCTGTGGGGCAGCATGTGGGGCAGCCTGTGGGGCAGCATGTAGGGCAGCCTGTAGGGCAGCCTGTAGGGCATCCTGTAGGGCAGCATGTGGGGCAGCATGTGGGGCAGCCTGTGGGGCAGCCTGTGGGGCAGCCTGTGGGGCAGCATGTGGGGCAGCCTGTGGGGCAGCCTGTGGGGCAGTCTGTAGGGCAGCATGTGGGGCAGCCTGTGGGGCAGCATGTAGGGCAGCCTGTAGGGCAGCCTGTAGGGCAGCATGTGGGGCAGCATGTGGGGCAGCCTGTGGGGCAGCCTGTAGGGCAGCCTGTGGGGCAGCATGTGGGGCAGCCTGTGGGGCAGCATGTAGGGCAGCCTGTAGGGCAGCCTGTAGGGCAGCATGTGGGGCAGCCTGTGGGGCAGCCTGTAGGGCAGCATGTGGGGCAGCCTGTGGGGCAGCCTGTGGGGCAGCATGTGGGGCAGCATGTGGGGCAGCATGTGGGGCAGCATGTAGGGCAGCCTGTAGGGCAGCCTGTGGGGCAGCATGTGGGGCAGCCTGTGGGGCAGCATGTAGGGCAGCATGTAGGGCAGCCTGTAGGGCATCCTGTAGGGCAGCATGTGGGGCAGCCTGTGGGGCAGCCTGTAGGGCAGCATGTGGGGCAGCATGTGGGGCAGCATGTGGGGCAGCATGTGGGGCAGCATGTGGGGCAGCATGTAGGGCAGCATGTGGGGCAGCCTGTGGGGCAGCCTGTAGGGCAGCATGTGGGGCAGCCTGTAGGGCAGCATGTAGGGCAGCATGTAGGGCAGCCTGTAGGGCAGCATGTAGGGCAGCATGTAGGGCAGCATGTAGGGCAGCATGTGGGGCAGCCTGTCGGGCAGCATGTGGGGCAGCATGTGGGGCAGCCTGTGGGGCAGCCTGTAGGGCAGCATGTGGGGCAGCCTGTGGGGCAGCCTGTGGGGCAGCATGTAGGGCAGCATGTGGGGCAGCCTGTGGGGCAGCCTGTAGGGCAGCATGTGGGGCAGCCTGTAGGGCAGCATGTAGGGCAGCCTGTAGGGCAGCATGTAGGGCAGCATGTAGGGCAGCATGTAGGGCAGCATGTGGGGCAGCATGTAGGGCAGCATGTGGGGCAGCCTGTAGGGCAGCATGTAGGGCAGCATGTAGGGCAGCATGTGGGGCAGCCTGTGGGGCAGCCTGTAGGGCAACATGTGGGGCAGCATGTAGGGCATCCTGTAGGGCAGCATGTAGGGCAGCATGTAGGGCAGCATGTGGGGCAGCCTGTGGGGCAGCCTGTAGGGCAACATGTGGGGCAGCATGTAGGGCAGCATGTAGGGCAGCATGTAGGGCAGCATGTGGGGCAGCATGTAGGGCAGCATGTGGGGCAGCATGTGGGGCAGCATGTAGGGCAGCATGTAGGGCAGCATGTGGGGCAGCCTGTAGGGCAGCATGTAGGGCAGCATGTGGGGCAGCCTGTGGGGCAGCCTGTAGGGCAGCATGTGGGGCAGCATGTGGGGCAGCATGTGGGGCAGCATGTGGGGCAGCATGTGGGGCAGCCTGTAGGGCAGCATGTGGGGCAGCCTGTAGGGCAGCATGTAGGGCAGCATGTAGGGCAGCCTGTAGGGCAGCCTGTAGGGCAGCATGTAGGGCAGCATGTGGGGCAGCATGTAGGGCAACATGTGGGGCAGCATGTAGGGCAGCATGTGGGGCAGCATGTAGGGCAGCATGTAGGGCAGCATGTGGGGCAGCCTGTAGGGCAGCATGTAGGGCAGCCTGTAAGGCAGCATGTGGGGCAGCATGTAGGGCAGCATGTAGGGCAGCCTGTAGGGCATCCTGTAGGGCATCCTGTAGGGCAGCCTGTAGGGCATCCTGTAGGGCAGCCTGTAGGGCAGCATGTGGGGCATGTTAACATGACAACGTGTCTTCTGGGGTTCTCCTATGATGCATAAAATAGTTTGTCTATCATCAGAATCAGAATCAGAACCGTTTATTGCCAAGGTATGTTGCACAGACAAGGAATTTGACATGACGGGTGGTGCATAAACAATCAACACAGTGCAAAAAGTAGAAACATTTAACATATTAAAATTTACAGTAAAATATAAAATAAAGTAAAATATCAAATAAAATATAAAATAAAATAAAGTAAATAATAAAATAAAATAAAAAATAAAGTGAAATATAAAATAAAATATAAAATAAAGCAAAATATAAAATATAAAATAAAGTGTCAGTGTCAGAAACTGTTCATGTGGTGTGAGGTCTTGGTCCTGATGGAGGTCTTGGTCCTGATAGAAGTCTTGGTCCTGATGGAGGCCTTGGTCCTGATGGAGGCCTTGGTCCTGATGGAGGCCTTGGTCCTGATAGAGACCTTGGTCCTGATGGAGGCCTTGGTCCTGATGGAGGCCTTGGTCCTGATAGAGGCCTTGGTCCTGATGGAGGTCTTGGTCCTGATGGACCTCATCCTCCTGCCAGATGGAAGGGGCTCGAACAGTTCGTGTCCAGGGTGAGAGGCGTCTGCTACAATCTCTCTTGCTCGCTTCAGGGTCCTTGAAGCGAACGAGTCCTGCAGCCAATCACCCTCTCATGGGGGCATCTCAGAGGGCACTTCATCATGATTTCCCCACTTGAAGGGTTGCCCTATGCTGCATGGAGGGTAGAACCAAACTCTGTGAGGAGTCGGATGTTTCTGTTTTTTTGTCTTGTAATTCCTTGTGTTGTGACGGCTTGTTTGTTGAGTTTTGTCATGTTTTAGATATCTGTATTTATGTTGATTGATGTATTTTACTCAACATTATGCATGTTTTGTGAAGGCATCATTAAGGGCACACTGCTGGAGACCGGATGACTGGTTAGTGCTCCACCAACAACACCGCCATAGACGATCTTTGCGCTGCACACGAAAGGGAAAGGAAACAGAACGACTTCTCCATTCACAGCCCCCCCCCCCTCCTCTCGCTCATCTTTAGCTTGTACCGAGTGTTTGATCGATCGGAAGCTTCGAGACGAGTTAACGTTTATATTTCCTCCGTTTCAGGGTTTATTTTTGGGGCTGGTTTTTTTTCTGACTCCCGTGGAGCCCGCTGTTGACCGTGAGGAAGTAGCTTCGCGTGAAATTATCTCCAGGCGCCAGATTTATCGAGCCCAAACCGCACAAAGTTGTTAGGCAAGCTAAGCTAGCTTAGCCTACCTAGCTAACTCTTAAGCTAGCTCACAAGCTAACTTAGCTTCGCAGTGCTGGTCGGAGCGTCGTTGTTGTTTTTTTGTCGCTGCATCGCAGCCGCTCGTGGCTTCACACCGTCAGACAACCGAAGACTGTCCGTCAGGGTTCAGAGCAGTAAGCCGGTTGCTTCCCTTGCTTCCTATGCTAGCGTGCTCGATTATAGCCTGCTAGCTAACACCCTGCGTATTTTAGCCTGGAAGCTAAATTCAAGGCCTCAAGTCCAGCACTACTAACCACCAGAGTATTTTGCAATTGCCGTGCAGGTGTGAGAGTTGACAGGTGAGTGAGAAACTGTTTTTTTCAAACTTATTGCGGTGTCAAAAGTGGACATTAGAGCAGCAAACATGCGGAGTAGACACTTGTTTCTCAGGTCAGTTAGCTTGCTTGCTAACTAAATATTAGCTTGATTGGTTTGGGGGAATCCGCGAAATCACGCCGGAGGTCGCCATCTTTCATTGGATGCTGCTGCAAGCCAGCTAACTCTGACGTCTCATAATAATAACATCGCAACGAGACATGGCTGCCACTTCATACCCGGAGTGAACTTTAAACACACGTCGTGGTGCGTTCACGGCCCCCTCTCTGTTGCTCATTTATTACACACATTTAGCACTTTGCTCCTGTGACAACCTGCTTATTGCCTAGTGACGGAAGGAGTGTCACCGTGTGTGAGCTGTAGTCTGTGTCTGTCTCTGCCTGCGTCTGTCTCTGCCTGCCTGTCTCTCTCTCTCTGTCTATGTCTGTCTGTCTCTCTCTCTCTCTCTCTCTCTCTCTCTCTCTCTCTCTCTCTCTCCTGCATTGCGTCTCGAGTAGAAGACTCAGCCCCTCGACCAGTAAAGTTGTTGCAAACAAACGCACCCTCAGCGTGGTGGCGTTGTCCTTGTTTTGGATGGAGATATAAACACTGGTTCGACACCCCCACAGAGGGGACGTTACCGTCCTCCACCAGCGGTAACACATCACCTAAAAATACCCCCCCACGCCCCCGTTGTATTTTTCACCACCAGGCTTATTTTGGGTGATAAATCACCTCTTGTGCTCGTGCAGGGTGGAAACAAGGCCGAGCGAAGCCTGTGTTTTGGTTCAGCCCTCGTCTAGACGCTGTGACTGACTCACTGCATCTGTACAGGAAGTGACATGTACAGTGAACCCGGGGGGGGGCAGTGTTTATTATGGGATGCATCGGGTCAAACTGTCATCACCCTCTGCCTCATAGTACAGAAATACCAAGACCTTAAGAGTACAGGTGTTTCTCTTGTGTTGTGCTGTAGATTGTGTGTTTGTGATGCTTATTGACATATTTAAAGTTATTCATCTCTTAACTGTTGGTGCGTCAGGATTAAAGGAGAAGTGTGTGTGTGTGTGTGTGTGTGTGTGTGTGTGTGTGTTTGTGTGTGTGTGTGAGTGAGAGAAACACACACTGGTCATGAAAGTTAAAAGTACATTTCAGTTGGCAGGTTTTTAAGGCAACTGTTGAGAAAAGTCTGTCACACAACAGCTGTTTTGATAGCGGCAGAGATGTGTTTAGCCCCATTCATCGCAGTGGCATCACACACACACACACACACACACGCCATGTATGGGAATCAGTATATGGATCAGAGGTCACCAGCTTTACAGCAATGCCATTCTTTTTCTGCTTTGTATGCAAACGCAGCGAGTGGCCCGAGTCGGAGACAGGCACCCGATTGTTGTGTGGGATTATCGCCGCTTTACAAACGGGACAGAAATGAAGGGCTTGGTCTGCGTGGACGTGTACCGCCGAGGTCCGATCCAGTCGGTAGTGATGAATCAGTCTGCTGCTGCTGAGACTGAAGCCGTTAAAAGATGCAGTGATGTTGAGAACTTGTCGCCCGCTGACGCCAAAGTGCAGTTAAAATGAGCGCTGAACTCAGCGAGGTGCTGGAGGTGATGGTCAGTTGTGCTGAAGCAATTAAAAAGGCTGATTGACAGAAAGTTAATTAAATTGATCGAATCAAATTTGGATATCCAATTAAACGGCTTTTCTTAAAGCCGCTTGTTGCAGGCGGCTCCTCACTTCAGCTGCTTCTTTATTATTATTGAATAAACCGTAGATTACTCTGATTACTCGGTTTGTAAATTGTCAGAAAGATGTTTGAATAAATTCTCCTCACAAGCTTCCATTTTTCTCCATCCAACCGTTTTAAAAACCAAAGATAAAATACTCAGTTTACTAACAGGAAACTAAACATTAGTGTCTTTTCTTTTAACCAAAAAAAGTCCAAAAATTACTTCAACAAAAAATGTGATTGTCAAAACGTTTCTAAACATTTTTTAGTAATTTAATAAATGAAATGATTAACTGATTGGTTGAACAGAAAGTAGGCCCAGTAGTCGGACGATTAATCATCATTATTACTGTATAAAAGCCGTTTGTTTGTGTTTGATAATATAATTAAACTTCACAGAGCTTCTGTGAAACGCTGACTGTATTTAGGTGGCTTTGATTTCCTCTTTGTGTTTAATGAAGCTTGATGTTGTCATTTACTGTAAACCAGTGAGCAGGAAGGGCCACATATTTCTGTCACGTGTGAACATTAAGTCTGTCTCTGTGTCTCTGTGTCTCTGTGTTTGACGTCTCTCTGCAGTAGACGTGTCGGAGTGGAGATGCTGCTCATTGTTGAATTATTCTTCATTATTCACACACATGTTCACCCTGTAACATGATATTTAGTGAATCATGAGAGCAGATTCAGACTTTCATAATGACAACAACAAGTTCACTAATTATACTGACAAAGAGGAGCGTACTGATGATGATGATGATGATAGCAGAGAGTACCTGTCCATGTTCCAGTTGTCTCTGCTTTGGACACACCTGAACCAGCTGACGCTCAGGTGTGTCCAAAACGTAACCGTGATTATTAAATACTAATGTCCTCTGTTCAGGGTCAAGAAGCTGAAGAAAAGACTCACAAGTTATGAACATTAATAACATGAATAACTCTTCTCTTCTCTTCTCGTGTAGTCTGTCTCTCTCTGTTTCTCTCTTTGTCTCTCTCTGTCTGTCTCTGTCTCTCTCTTTGTCTCTCTCTGTCTCTCTCTGTCTGTCTCTGTCTCTCTCTGTGTCTCTATTTCTCTCTCTCTGTCTGTCTCTCTGTGTCTCTGTCTGTCTCTCTCTGTGTCTCTCTCTGTCTGTCTCTCTCTGTGTCTCTCTCTCTCTCTGTCTGTCTCTCTGTCTGTGTCTCTGTCTGTCTGTCTCTCTCTTGGTCTGTCTGTCTCTCTCTGTGTCTCTGTCTCTGTCTTTGTGAGCTAGTCAACAGTTATTAGTGTGAAGAACAGTTTTATGTGTTTATCATTGAGCATCATTAGTAATCAATCAGATTATTTACTGCTCCCTCGTTTGTCATCACGTTGGTTTTAACATCGTCTCATTTTATATTTTAGTTTTATTTCTGTGTTTTTGGGATGAGAGTCGCTAAACTGCAGCTAAACTCTTGAATCAAATGATTTTGACCAGTAAAGTTTGTGTTTAGTTAAATCGTTCTCTGACTTTTAGAGACGATGCTTTTTCACATTTTGTAGTTCTAGCTCTACATGTGTGATGTGGTTTCTATTTAGTTCACTGTAACATACATTAGTCTGTACACAAACAACAAGTCTCATTAGTCAAAGTACTCAGAAGTAACTATCGGACACTGCCCCCCCCCCCCCCCCCCCCTCTCTTTCGTACTCGTGTAACTTTATTATTATGCCACAGTTCCTGTGATCAACGTCCGTCCTTGAGTCCTAACTTGTTTGTCTCCTCCGGCCTCCTGCAGCTTCC
>NW_027176572.1:857486-864287 GCF_023349555.1 Cebidichthys violaceus
ACAGGAACAATGTCGTCTTGCTTCTCGTCTTGTGTCCCGTCGGTATTGTCTCCTAAAAATCTCTCGTCCTTTTTTTTTTCTTCCGGTGACTAATTCCAAGAAGCAGGTTTTTGTTTTCCTGCCTTTTTCTTGTGCCTCAGCAGCTCGGCTCGTTAGCAGAATCATTTATTATAAAACCAAAGTCTCAAGAGGGCCAATTTAATTTGAGCGATGCCCTCGAGGGGGGGGGGTTTGATTTATCATGTGGATCACTGGAGCCGGCTTTCGTTTGAGCTCAGGTGTGCAACTCAACACCCTCCTCTACGGCTCCGGTGTTTACTTATTTTATTCTTTTGCTGGAGAAAAAGGGCAAAGCGTGGCGGTGCCTTTACCGGTGGTGGTGGTGGTGGTGATCCAGGTCCAGGTTATGGCTTAAGACGCACAATGTTGTGCCCTGTGGAGACCCCTGGACTCTGTTTAAGTGTGTTAATCATGGATTTGGATGCGGTGGAGCCCCGTGTCGCCACCGTCGGGATGCTCCTGGCCCGCTATACGCTTCGGGAACCCTTCAATGAAGCGCTGGCTCTGGGTTACAGCCTGTCGGCCCATGAGAGGTGAGCGCTGAGCCGCTGGTTTGATCCCGTGAGTACGTCCAGCAGGACTCTGTGGACCTGGACCCCGTGTCGAGGTGTTGGTCTGGGGGGGGGGGGGGCCCTCCAGACTATGAGCTCTGTGCCGTAACTATATGTGAACCGCCATGGGCCCTTCAGCGGATCCTGAAGGGAGAACATTACATCTCGTTGCTGTTTCCCTTTGTCGGTAAATGTTTCTTATCTGCAGACGTCCCTGACCCACTTTCTTTTCACAGGAATCCGCCAAGGTTTCGGACCTCAACCCCAATGCGAAAGCATGGGCCAACCACATGTTTAGCCTGGACCCCAGCGGGAGTGCCGACACCACAACTGCTGCCCTGCAGCCATGGAAGGAGGGCTGCAATAGTTCGGCCGATCCCGGCCCAGAAGGTCAGCCAGAGATTCTCGGGACGCAAAAATATGTTTAACCGCTTCTTAGTCTCGTTTGGGCGAAAGAAAGGGATGTTAAATATAAAAGCACTGCAGTAATACACCAGAGTAGTAAGTCCAGAACAAAGTAATCCAAACGCAGCGATGTTAATAGGACCTACATGAAGTCTAATGACATTTTATGCACCAAAACTAAGTAAACTAAAGATACAGTAAAGGAAGTAAGAAAATAATGTTTTTATTTGGGATGTAATGGACCAATTTCTTTGTTGTACAGTGACCACTTCACTGTTGACTTCTGAAGTACAAATATCTGACAAAACAACAAATATTTATTTAAAAAGTTCCTTGGCGTTATGTTAATATGAGAGTAAAAGGTTGACTCATAAGAAGTAGTTGCCTCTGTTTGAGTGGGAGAAAACTAAAGCAAACTGAAGTGGCAGCTGTACTTAGATTACTGAAAGGAGTTGAAGTGGCAGTTGCACTTGAAAAATGAAGGTAGTTTATCCGTCTGTAGAAGGGTCTTGTGGGGTTGTAGTGTAGCCAATAAAAGGAGTTGAAGTGTTAAATTGCAGATTATAAAACGTGTATAGCAATGTTAACTTGTATATATCTGCTATCGTGCGTCATATGTGATAGAACTTGCAAGTAAACAGTGAGAAAAAAAGAAGCGTAAGAACTTGAAGGAGTTGCTTTGTTTCAGTTTTAGTTGAATTACTGAAAGGAGTGGAACTGTCAATTGGGTTTGCAGGACTGAAGATAGTGTAACTGTCAGCTGAACAGAGTAGGAGTCATTTGGCGTTGAACCTCTGAAAGCAGTTGATGTGTGAAAACCTATACATGCCATCAAATGGGTTGGTACATTGTAACGGTGCTACGACTGATCGACGACGATGATGATGATGATGATGATGAGTAACGGGTGTGGTGAAAGCACTGAAAGGAGTGGAAGTGTCAGTTGGACACTGTGAGTAACTTGTTGTTTTTATTTTTAAAAACTAAACGGATTAGACATTGGAAGTTAGTCAGGTGGAGTTAAAGCACTGAAAGGAGCTGAAGTGTTCAAATGAAACATATATAATATATATATATATATATATATATATATATATATATATATATATATATATATATATATATATATATATATATAATCTGATAGCAACCAGTGATGTTAGCTTGTTGAAACAACGGCTCTGTTCACTCACCAGCCTGTCGGTGTCTGTTTCTTGTCACTTTTCATGCCGAGACGCCTCTTAAATCATTCATACTCAATTCAGAATGAGCTATGAATATTCCAACCACAGTCCCCCCCCCCCCCCCCCCCGCCACACAAATGAGCGTAATCACTCACTTTAATGTGTCCGGTCGAGTGTAGCCAACGCAGAGGCAACAAGGATGTGGTGGCGAAACAGAAACTATTGATTAGTCTTCGTTTGTCTCTGATTGACGTCCCCCGCTCCCCCGTCATCTCCCCAAGTCTTGTGAGGACATTTATGGATATTTCGTTGGAGGCTCAATACAGTAATTCACCTCGTGGCCTTTTTCTTTATAAATCATCACGGAAGGAAACTTCTTTTCCTCCTCCTATCTTAAGCTGCATCTGTATGAAACACCAGGTAAATGTGACTTTTATTGTGAAAATGACCCAGGAAGTGTTGAATGTTATGAACAGAAGTAAAGTAAAATTGGAAAAATATGAGTAAATAAAGAATATAATAATTTTTTCTGTGAATACCAAAAAGATAAGCGAGTGATCGAGCTGATTGGTCCTCACGTCTTTCCTCTCCTAACACCTTTAAATGGTCGCCTCACCTTTCCTCTCTTTGTTTGCCGTCTCAGGCTATGAAGCCAGCGAAGACAAGGCGTTCAAGGAGCCCCTACTAGCCGACCCGGATGAGCCTCCACCGGTGCCGGTGATGCTGGCCGAGCCGGCCCCCGCGGCCCCCGCCGCCCTGGAGAGCTCCGAGCCGGCCTACACGGAGTACCCCGAGCCGGGGCAACCAGGGCGCACAGGTGGGCTGGTTAGTGATTGGCTGGTGGTTATCACATGGTCCAGGGGTCTCTTAAGGGGGTCTATAGTGTCTCGTACTTTGCATCCTCGGTTCCCTTCACTTGCATCTTCTTCCTGAACTTCAGGAGGAGAGGGGGAATGGAGGAGCTGTGTTCTAGTGTAGCTTGTGTGTGAATAACGACCTGCAGTCTGTATTCGTGCTCTTCACTGTGTGCTGCTGAGAGGCACAGGAAGCATTTCTACTGGCAGAACCCGTTCATATATTTTATTCACTACTTCCGCCTGTATTTATAGACATTCTGATTGTGAAATCATTATTTCATGACCCGTCCCTTTAGTGCAATGTGAGATCCGTCCTCGCTCTGGTGTGAAACTTTAGCGATATTGAGATTGCGTCAGATCAGACCAATCAAGCGGCTGATCTCTAATGAGGGGGCGTGTCCCTTAAAGGACTTCCTCGATGGCCGCTCTCTTGTCTCCTCCTGTGATCCCTCCTCGCTGCTCAGAACACAAATACAAGCTTTTGAGACGGCCGTCGACGATGGCGGGAACTAGAACAGCTTCGAGGAGCGAGGGAATGTTGGACGAAAGAGTTGGGACGCACCCCGGGAGACTCCTTTAAGCTGCGTGGCGAGCGAGCTCCGAGCATGAACGGAGGCGTTTAGAATCCACGAGCTGTTGCAGACAAAAAGCCAAAGAAACGAAGGTTTAATATCCTGTAAACTATTTGATTTGGCTGCAAACTATTGACTCAAATGAAGATTTAAACTAAAGCAAATTGTCCCCAAGTGGGGAGACTCCCGTCTCTTCCTCTCCTCCGTGGTTGTCATAACATTGCATCATATTTTCTTAATAGCTGTGCTCTGCTTCGAGCGGCAGAATGCATTGACCGGAGGTGTGAGAGTGACCGCTTAAGAGTTGTTTGTTATGTTTTATTTATGGCGGCATTAAAGTTTAATTGGCCGTTACCAGACGCTGTCCACGACGAGACATTCATCACTGAATGTCTTCTACCTGAGAGGAATGTCAACGACGACACCAAAGCTGTGGAGAGAGAGAGAGAGAGAGAGAGAGAGAGAGAGAGAGAGTTTATGAAACGTTACGCGTCTTCCTGCATCCCTGCTCTTCCTCGCCCACATCCTCTCTTTACATTCAGTTGGTTTCGTTCACATTGAACTGGTTTTTAAATGATGTTTTTTGCTCCCAGGGTCAGAGATGAGTTGTGGTGCTCTTTTGATTGAACCAAAGTATTTCCCCTCTTTGTGTGTGGACAGGCAGCGATCCTCAGCCAGAGAGTCCCCAGGAGGGTCTGAGGGAGCACCTGAAGAAGACCTTGGAGTTCTGTCTGTCCCGGTGAGTTCACTTTGGAGAGAAGGTTACAAGAACTCACACGCTCAACTAATTCAGATCCTCTAGTTTGTAGATTATAGTCAAATAGTAGTACTTTTGTATACAATATGATGTTTTTCAAAAGAGACTCTATTGGAAGTGTTTTCCCTAAAATGCGACACAGGAAGGAAAGACCTGCTGCTGACCTCAGACGGTTCCTTTAACTCTCTGAACCTCTAAACCCACCGGTGGGACAGAAGAGCATGATTGTGTTTCAACAATCTGCAAAACTACACCGTTAATCACAGCCACGAGATGTAAAAACAGTCATTATCCACCCAAATGTTGGCTGTATTACATTATATTACATTACAGTCATTTAGCAGACGCTTTTATCCAAAGAGGTGAAATAAATGATCAAAGAAATTCAACATGCGCTTTCTTTTTCTTTTATGATTTTTGTCATTCTAAATGCTGGTGATGACTCAGTGGATAAAAGCGTCTGCTAAATGGTTCCTGAACCATTTCTCTCTCTCTCTCTCTCTCTCTCTCTCTCTCTCTCTCTCTCTCTCTCTCTCTCTCTCTCTCTCTCTCTCTGGGTGTCAGACGGGTTCTGAATGAAAGCTTTATTTCCTACAGATGAATTCTTCTGTTTTTGGTCGTTTAGCTGCATCAAGGCCTCACAAACTTTAACTTCCAGTAGCTTCTCCAAAACTACAAAAAAAGAAAAGCCTATCGACAAAACCTCAACGAACCCGACCAGACAGAGAAACCACACGAGCTGTTATGAAATACTGGAGGAGAATGTCTGAAAGTGAAACCATAAACGCTGACATAACATTTCCTTCTGTTGTGTGAAGCAGCTGTTAGCCAGAAGCACCTCTCCACATGTATTAGCTTTTGTGTTTCCTAAACAAAGTGCATCAGATGAAGAGTGTCCGTTTAATGTGAGCACCTCTGTAGCTGCTCATCAAAGTGGAATCGCCTTAATCTGAGGAACTGCAGGTCTGATGAGTGTCTAACCACCGGTGTGCCTCCTCTCCTCCTGCAGGGAGAACCTGGCCAGCGACATGTACCTCATCTCCCAGATGGACAGCGACCAGTATGTGCCAATCGTGACGGTGGCCAACCTGGACCACGTCAAGAAGCTCAGCACCGACGTGGAGCTGATCGTGGACATTTTACGATGTGAGTCGAATCAAAAGCGGGACTTTTGAATGATGGTCGCTCACCCGCTCCACGAGGCTTTGATGCCGTGTTCACACCAAAACGTTCCAAAAGCTGTGTGTGTAAACCACAAAACGCCTAGATGACGTTAGTGTGAGTGTCGCTGGAGCTGCTACAATGTTAGCTTAGCACCGTTTGATCCAGACTCCATTCAGAAAACAAACATTTTAAAAGTTGTTTACTTGTCGTCTTGCGGAGAGAACTAACAAAACGTGAATTCAGACCTTTTCGTCGTTATGTAGTTATTTCAGCGTCCTCTTTATCCGCTTATTGATATCAAATCGGAGTAAAACAGTTTATTTTGGGCTCATACAGCTGTGGTGAAGCAGCCGACGTGTGGCCCGATAGACGCAGTGAATACACCTCTGGATGTTGTTTGGTTTCCTGAGATATCAGAGACTTCCACAACAAGTACAAAAGTGTCGCGTTTCAGCCGTGACTGATGAAACGTCGTCGACGCGGTTTGGTGTGAACACATTGTGAGTCGAGATGAACTCACCAGGTAGAGGGTGGATTTCCCCAGAGAGGCTGTTAAAGTGCATTCAGCCGTCTCACCTGCTAGTGTTTGATTTACACACACTTAATTCAGTCCTTCATTAATCCCGTCTGGCTTCAAGCTGCAGTCCTAGTAACTTGTGTTGTTGTTTTTGTTGTTGTTGTTGTAATTCAACCCTTAATCTGCCTCGTTCCGTCCGTCTGCTCTCCAGCTCTGCCGTTGGTCCAAGTGGACGAGAAGGGGGAGAAGGTGCGGCCTAATCAGAACCGCTGCATCGTGATCCTCCGAGAGGTTCCAGAGATTACGCCCATCGAGGTGAGTGTGTGTTAGAGGTGAGTGTGTGTTTGAGGTGAGTGTGTGTGTTTGAGGTGAGTGTGTGTTAGAGGTGATTGTGTGTGTTTGAGGTGAGTGTGTGTTAGAGGTGAGTGTGTGTGTTAGAGGTGAGTGTGTGTTAGAGGTGAGTGTGTGTGTTAGAGGTGAGTGTGTGTTAGAGGTGAGTGTGTGTTAGAGGTGAGTGTGTGTTTGAGGTGAGTGTGTGTTAGAGGTGAGTGTGTGTGTTAGAGGTGAGTGTGTGTTAGAGGTGAGTGTGTGTTTGAGGTGAGTGTGTGTGTTTGAGGTGAGTGTGTGTTAGAGGTGAGTGTGTGTTAGAGGTGAGTGTGTGTTAGACGTGAGTGTGTGTTAGAGGTGAGTGTGTGTTAGAGGTGAGTGTGTGTTAGACGTGAGTGTGTGTTAGA
>NW_027176572.1:864387-871887 GCF_023349555.1 Cebidichthys violaceus
ACTGTAAACTAGAGATTGAGACCATAAACTCATGTTTACAATGTTTACTGAGGGAATAAATCAAGAGAGAAGTAGAGTCATTTTAGACTAGACTTCTATACAACCAGAGGAGTCGCCCCCTGCTGGACACTAGAGAGAATGCAGGTTTAACACGTGAAGCTTTGACTTCACTCTTCAGAACCGGATTGTCAAACTCGTGGTCTCGTAGTATATTTGGTCTCATATTATCTTCTCTCGGGTTATTTTTTCTCCACTTCTCTTCCCCCGACAGAACCTCTCGTACTCTTCTCTACTCTACTGTCTGAATTACATCTGAAAACCTGAATACTGAGTGTTTGGTTTCGCTCCACGGTTTATAAAATCCCCAAAAAGCCTCATTTCAGTCTCGTCGACATCCGCCCCGTCAACTACCGTCGGTTATTTCTGACAGCTCCATCTTCTGTGTCCATCTTCATTAGAACATTATTAATTTTTGTTCACCCTCACTCACACAAACACACACACACACACACACACACGGACACACGGACACCTGACACGAGGCGTTTGTGGAGGCGGGATTCCAGCTGCTTTATTGTTATTTATAGAGGAAGAGGAAGAGGAAGGAGGAGGCAAGCTGAAAGTGGTCATTTCCCTTCACACCACCAAATCCCCAAATCATTTAGCTTTACTCTTCTTTTTTCTGTTTGTTGTTTAAACTGAGGCGAATGAGGAGCGTAGAGGTGGTGGTGGTGCTTTATGGATCTTAATGGGCTCATCTAAATGTAAATGAGCTCTGAGGTGTCTGTCTGTCTGTCTGTCTGTGTGTCTGTCTGTCTGTAGGTCTGTCTGTCTGTCTCTCTCTGTCTGTCTGTCTCTGTCTGTCTGTCTGTCAAATTTAACGTCAGTTTGGAGAAATTTCACAGTGAACACATGAGACCATGAGGATGCATTTTGGGTCATATTCGGAAGGAGATCCACTTGTTGTTGAGCTCATTTTTGCATGAGCAGAAGGTTTAATACAAAGATCCTCTTTCAGGAGGAGTTCAGGGGAAACCTGTGATTTGTGATTATGTCTTTATTTAGTTTAATTAGTTTCATCGTTGATTAATCTGTTGATCTATTGTCTTGATTAAACGTCCGGGCTGTTAAATATTCCCAGAGCTCTAAAAACCACAAAATATATTCATTGTACTATCATAGAGAAATAAGAACTCATTTTTAATCAATTTATTATTGTTTGGGGTCATTTTGTCTCAAAATAATGACGTACATGTTCAGTAAATGATTAAAATTGTATACATAGATATATCTATAGATATATCTATGTGTGTATATATATATATATATATATAGATATATATATATATCTATATATAGATATATACATACTGTATATAAACCAATTAAAAAGCGTGAATGAATGTGATGAATCTGCAGTCAGCTGCTCTGTTAGCAGGTCAAACAGGGATTTGGTTTGTTGGTATCCACCCACCACTGCAGATACAACCACCCATGGTCTCAACGTGTGTGTGTGTGTGTGTGTGTGTGTGTGTGTGTGTGTGTGTGTTGTGTGTGTGTGTGTGTGTCAGTGGGCTGGAGGGATTAGCCATATTAGCCATGTAAGATACACACATGTGGCCGGCACAGATGCTGTGGAAACTCAATCTGTACAGTTGGAACGATTGAGGTCACCAGAGGTGGTTAAGCACCAGCTGTGTGTGTGTGTGTGTGTGTGTGTGTGTGTGTGAAACAGAGACCTGCTGGTCTGACTAAGGATCCAGTTAAGGCTTCTGGTCTCCAGCCTGTGGCCAGGATCCAGTCTGAGGAGGATGACGTCTATTTGAAATGATTTCTTCTATTGTTGATATTTAACACTAAGAAGAAGTGTGGTTTCATGTTTCAGTCCAGAGACGTGTTGCGGTCGGGCATCCAGCTCTATTATTGAGGCGTTCAGCTTCTTTCTGTTCCCCAGGACAGTTTGTGGAATCAACCCTGCGACCTTTTCTCTTTTGCGAGATCTTATTATTCGATCGTATTCACCGTCAGAACACCAGAGCTGCTGTTTCACACACAGGTCCTGTGGTCACTTCAGGCGCTTTTAGCTCGTTTAACGCCCTCAGATTTCACATTTCCGCAGACACAAATCTGCTCTGAGCTGAAGGAAATGAGTGTTTTTCTTTCATACCTTCAGCATTAGGAGGGATTCTCAGAAGGTTGAGTGTTAGAGGTGAAATGTGTGGGAGTCAGAGGGACTCGATGCCATTGTGATTTGTGTTTATGGAGGATTACATTCTGAGAGGAAAAAGGAGAAAATCTTCCACCCCAGACGTGAAATGATGGAGGACTCGGCCATCACTCATTATGTTGTGGTGAGAAGTGGAAAAGAAAAACGTCTTTTTAAACCAAAGTTCACGTTTCTTCTCCAGAAAGCTCTTTGGAAGGTCAGTGTGACTCCTCAGCCGCCTGGTTACGCAACACAGACTGTCTCAAAAGTGACGGGAAAACGTGTCCCTCAGTTAAACAGCTGCACGCTTTGCTTTCGTCTTTTCTGGACGTGGATAATATGAACGTTTGCATCCATGTCTGATTCGGGCAGAGGCCTGAAGTGTGAATAGTGACGCATCAACACCATAAGGGAAGTTCTGTGTTCCCGCACTTTCATGGGTGGATTATGACACATCGGGCTCCTGGACAAAGACCTGTCAAAGACCACATGTCCCCCATAGGAGAGAGACTCACAGACTTTTCATTTCTCATTCATTCTGTGTCTCTTTGTAGTTGTTTGTGTCTCTTTATAGTTGTTTTGTATCTTGTGTGTCTTGTAGTCATTCTATGTCTATTTGTGATCATTGTTTGTCTCTTTGTAGTCATGTTGTCTCTTTGTGGTCATGTTGTCTCTTTGTAGTCATGTTGTCTCTTTGTAGTCATGTTGTCTCTTTGTGGTCATGTTGTGTCTTTGTAGTCATGTTGTCTCTTTGTGGTCATGTTGTGTCTTTGTGGTCATGTTTGTCTCTTTGTGGTCATGTTTGTCTCTTTGTGGTCATGTTGTCTCTTTGTGGTCATGTTGTCTCTTTGTGGTCATGTTGTGTCTTTGTGGTCATGTTGTCTCTTTGTGGTGATGTTGTCTCTTTGTGGTCATGTTGTCTCTTTGTGGTGATGTTGTTTCTTTGTGGTCATGTTGTGTCTTTGTGGTCATGTTGTTGTGATAGTTGCTGTGAGACTCTTTATGTCTCTTTGTAGTGGATTTGTGTCTCTTTATAGTTGTTTTGTATCTTGTGTGTCTTGTAGTCATTCTATGTCTATTTGTGATCATTGTTTGTCTCTTTGTAGTCATGTTGTCTCTTTGTGGTCATGTTGTCTCTTTGTAGTCATGTTGTCTCTTTGTGGTCATGTTGTCTCTTTGTAGTCATGTCTCTTTGTGGTCATGTTGTGTCTTTGTGGTCATGTTTGTCTCTTTGTGGTCATGTTGTGTCTTTGTGGTCATGTTGTGTCTTTGTGGTCATGTTGTCTCTTTGTGGTCATGTTGTCTCTTTGTGGTCATGTTGTCTCTTTGTGGTGATGTTGTCTCTTTGTGGTCATGTTGTCTCTTTGTGGTGATGTTGTTTCTTTGTGGTCATGTTGTGTCTTTGTGGTCATGTTGTTGTGATAGTTGCTGTGAGACTCTTTATGTCTCTTTGTAGTGGATTTGTGTCTCTTTGTAGTCATTTTACGTTTCTTTGTGTCCCTGGTACCTGGTTGGTACGAATCTCTTTCAGGGACATTTTGTAGGTGAAGGTCTGGGGGGGGGACATTTTGGGCCCCTGTGCCCAGTTGGCCTGTTCAGTGATCCATCCATGCTGACTAAACCTCAGTAGTGAAAGGGTTTTCTTATATAAACGGACGAGAGAGAGAGAGAGAGAGAGAGAGAGAGAGAGAGAGAGAGAGAGAGAGAGAGAGAGAGAGAGAGAGAGAGAGAGAGAGAGAGAGAGAGTTTTAAAGGCCTCTCAGATTAAAACCACATTGTTTTAGCAGCACACGCTGGTATTTCCTCTTGGTCGGGCTGCTGGGTGGAGCCCATGGAAGCTCCTCTGCTGCTCCCACCGAGCCAGGACAGAGACGGGTATTTCAGAGGGAGAACTCGTCCCCGGTCCTGGAGGGTTGAAAGGGCGCACTGGTTTCTGCCAACTTCAAGCTTTTTAAGGAGCGCTTAAAAAGATCGCCAGTCACAGTTTGTGGCGATGCATCAACACTGCAGCCGAAACCTTGAACCGCTAAACTCAAGACATCTTATAACTAGATCAAGGTTTGAACTAATTCTATATAACAAGTAGCTGAACACACACTACTGAGGAATATGTATAATAAGAGAGAATAAGCACTTAATACATTTTGATTTGGGGATTTTCTAATGAAAAAATGTCCGGACATCTTGGTTAAAAGTGAAACTGAGAGGAAAAAGAAAGACGTAACAAAAACTGTTAATAACATCTTAACCAAGGACAGTGCAGTAGATCATGCTGTTTTTATTTTCACCCAAAATTCAACTCTGGAGCCAGAAGGTTCCAGGTTTACAACTAATTTCCATTTCTAAATGTTATAAACGAAGCATGAATGCAAAACACAAATTCCGCCTCTGGCAGCTCAAATAGACGAGTGACAGGTTCACACAGTTCACATGAATACCCAGAATGCCTTGTGGCAGTGAGCAGCGTGGCGTTGGCCTGACACCGTAGAAGTCAGTCACATCTGGGGATCTGGGTGTGAAAGGCTAATACTGATGGTTTTACACAGCCTCTGGATTATGTACTCATCTGAGTGTGTGTATTTGTATATAATCTGCTGGGATTAAATACACTCTCGTCAAGCCGCAGTAAAAATCAAAAACAGCGATATAATCGAGGAGAACTGGCAGCGATCTCCTCACGAGCTCAGTTTTCTAACCATTAGCACAAACCCTCGGAGCTAAAGGGCTCATTTGACCTGAGCTTTATTTATCCAGGGGAAGCTAACTGAGCACACATGTTTCTCTCTGCAGCGACGCCCCGCTTCATAACTCTCACATTCACACCGCCGGTCGTCCTCCACTGGAGCGTCTGGGGTTCTGTTTATTGTTGGAAGACTCCATGAAGGGACGGGAGCTGCTGAGAGTCTCAATTGTCTCTTTTCCTCGCCCAAAGTTTTTCTGACCAGGTCTAGATATTTGAACTTGTAAACTTTGGTTTCCCCCAAATACGTGTTGCTGGAATCAGTGGAGCTTTTTTCCTCTGATGCCCGATCAGAAATCCAGATCTTTCCTCGTAATTACAAGAAAATGCCTAAATCTTGTGAAGTAATCCAGCTGAATCTTCAAAGGTTACGGTGAGAACAGGGACTAATAGTGGCTAATGCAAATTAGCTAAAATGTAAATATTATTTCTTATGGCTATATGACAAGAAAAGCAAACGAGAGTGACAAAATCCACGAAATCTACCGTGTTTCTACAGCTTACATGAAGAAACGGTTCGTCACCCGGGAGGCCGCTGTGAAACGAGAAGACAAACGTGGATTTAATTGTTGCTCCACTTCCGTAGTTATTTTAACCCAAACCACGACCTTTTACTAAACCTAACCAAGTAGTTTTGTTACCTTGATAGAACTAAGTAGTTTCCTGTGGAGACGGAAGTTTTATTTTGAAAAGTATTCCAAGCAACAAACAACCCACAAAAAAACGAGTAACTTTTTGTAAAATATCACACGAATAGTTGTATTTGTATTTGTTGCAATGTGACATGAAATGCATCCATGATATCTTAATCATCCGCCGTCCTTTTCAATACTTTTTCACTTTCAGTAGCTTACGTTGTCTTTGGTTAGACGTGACGGCACGGACAACTTGTAGAAAGCAGCTGGTAGTGGCAACTTGCGATCGTCTCGGGCATTCTGTTTTGTCATCCATGCTAGAGATTGAAATAAACGCTGCATGTTTGAGGAGAAAAGGATAAAGAAACAAACGCATCGACTCCTCAGATAAATTGATCAGCATCATCTGCAAACGGGTGAATTCGAGGAACTTAATGTTAAATGTTCGACCCTCAACCGAGACATTAATAACCCTGACTTTCATCCATTTTTACTGGTATTTGTGGTATGGTAATAACTTCATCCCACACAGGCTAAAACCCAAGCAACGTCAGACGCGTGTAGTGTAAAACATGTTGTTTTAGGACTTAATATTACTTCTGAGTAGCTTAAAGGGAGTGAAGATACAGCCAAGGGTTCAACAAGCTCATTCTTAATTCTGTCACCTCTGTTTTCCACCGAGACGAAACATAAACTCCTGCGTCGTATAGAAGAGAGTTATTGTAGCTGCTGCACTGCACCTCTCTGTGCTGTGTTGTACACTTCCTGGCTAACACAGCTGCTCTGTTTCCCCCCCTGAGATCACAGTCAGCTACACCGAGAGCCAAAGTCTGGGTCAACACTTCCTCCTCTTCCTCCTCTTCTCCAGATTGCAGCTGGCGGATGTAATTGAATTAAGGAGGAAGCTTTGTGTTTTGGCTGTGGACGCAGTATGTGATGGACGTGACGAGTGTACATAGGAAACGCAAACCTGTTTAACAGTTTTGATTCATGCTGCAAAATGATTTTCTAACATGCATGTTGTTGTTCAGCCTCATGAAGAAGTCATGAAGTATTATATATTTATACATACACATCTGGGAGCTGCCCGGTGCAACAGCTGTCTGACAGCCAACTTAACACGTCTCAGGAGTTCAAGTGCTTTTCGGGAGTGGAGAGGGTTTCTGTCTCACTTCCACTGCTTTCAGTCTTTTACCTGCAGGCCAGACTCTCAGGCACTGAAGTAAAACACACAATGTCCCACCTAGAGACATCACTCAAGTCACTTTTATATAAAGTTAGATTTTTTCGACCCTGCAAACAAGTGTAGTTTCTGTTTTGTCAGTTTAAAATCATACTTTGCTGAAAAACGTTTGTAGAAACAGGTTTTTACGACTTTCCTGCTCGTTATACTTGTTATCATTCAACGTAACGTCCATAAACCGCGTCACTTGCTCCGACCCAATGCAAACATTTTGCCATTAACCGTACTCGTAAAAAATGTTTCCAGGCGACTTGGCTGATTTTCCCCCACATCTGCTGTTCTTCTTCTGTGGTTAAAGTTTACTCTGTAATCTTACAGCTTAGTTATTATTACGTGAAACTAATTATGGTCACGTGATAACAGGTGACCACTTATTGTGGTGTTTGTTTAGATCAGCTGGTGGGCAGCAGAGCGACACCTAGCTGCCAAATAGAAAGATTAAATTACAAAAATAATGTTTTTTTTGTAATTTACAAAGCTAGTTTTTTTTAAATGTAACAATTTACATGAATAAAAACATAGTCATACAAACAAAGCATCGTTATGGTACGCGGCCATTGGTAAGCAGAATATTTGTTTTGGTCATTACAGCTTTTGTGAAACCCAAATGCAGATCACTGAACCAAGAGTCCAGAACGGATCCAGAAACTAACCCAACACAGAAACGTAACAGGGA